>NW_021703768.1:158346969-158801694 GCF_005190385.1 Monodon monoceros
TGCCGCGGAGCAACTAAACCCGTGGGCCACAACTACCGAGCCTGCACTCTAGAGCCTGTGTGCCACAACTATTGAGCCTGCGAGCCACAACTACTGAAGCCAACGTGCCTAGAGCCCGTGCTCTGCAACAAGAGAAGCCACCGCAATGAGAAGCCTGCGTACCGCAACAAAGAGTAGGCCCCTCTCGCTGCAACTAGAAAGAGCCCGCGCGCAGCAACGAAGCCCCAACACAGCCAAAAATAAAGAAAAAAAGCCACCCGGCAATGACCAACCACCCTAAACGACCACGTGCAGACGCTCCACCGTGCTCAGAGTCTGATGCAACAACAGCAGGACCCACTAGCACAGACAGTGATGGTTAACCAGGTGAGTCTGCTCCTTGCAGGGCACCTCTTGCTGTAGGAACCCTAACAACTCAAGGCAGCACAGGCCAACCTCCAGGAGACACCTTCAGATACACAGGCCACGCAGAACAGAGCTAAAGTATCTCAGCTCCACACTCCCTGAGGGCCCTGATTTGTTCTCGTGGGCCTTGCCATCCACTGGAGGAGCAGTGGCTGAGAAAAGCGTTTCCAACTCTATGGAGTCTTCGTCACAGGCCTCATCATTGTTGCCCTGGTTAAATGTGCGCTACCGTGGCCTCAGTGTCTATGTCCTTGGACATATCTGCTACTCAGAGGATTGCTATTCCTGATGCCGAGGAATCACAGGATGGATCGTCGAGGGTTTAGCTAAGCTGCTCCATGGTACCGCTGCTCTGGCATCCATTCTGTTGGGCCAAGCAGCCTTCAGGGTCCTGGAATTGACACTAGCCCCTTGCATGAGTGCATGCCCTAGACGGCAGCCCCCAGAGGCACGAACAAACCTAAGTTCCTCATATGACTTCACCAGCGGCCCTTGTAATCAACAGTCTCCCCTGCTTCCCCTTGTGCACCCCTTACATAAGACCCCTGTGGAGCTTATCACAGAGATTGTCAGAGTGGATCAAGGAAACAAGACCCAACCATAGGTTGTCTACAAGAAACTCACTTTAAATATAAAGATGCAATATGGTTGTCTACAAGAAACTCACTTTAAATATAAAGATGCAAATAACAGAAAATGGATGGAGAAAGACATACCATGCTAACACCAATCAAAAGAAAACTGGAGGGACTTCCCTGGTGGTGCAGCGGTTAAGAATCCTCCTGCCAGTGCAGGGACCATGGGTTCATGCCCTGTTACTGGAAGATCCCACATGCTGTGGAGCAGCTAAGCCCGTGCACCACAACTACTGAGCCTGCATGCCACAGCTACTGAAGCCTACATGCCTAGAGCCCATGCTCTGCTACAAGAAAAGCAATCGCAATGAGAAGCCCAGGCACCACAACTAGAGAAAGCCCGCACACAGCAACGAAGACCCAATGCAGCCCCAAAAAACAAACACCCCCAAAAAACACAAAACTTGAGTAGCTGTATTTCATACAGAGCAGATTTCAGAGGAAGGAAAATTCTCAGAGATAAAGAGAGGCATGACATGATGATAAAGGCATCGATTCTCCAAGAAGACATAACAACCCTTAGTGCGTGTGCGCCTAACAACAGAGTCCACAGGCTAGAGACAAAAACTGATATGACTGCATTGAGAAATGGATGAATCCACTATTAAACTTAGAGACTTCAATATATCTCTATCAGAATTGACAGATCCTGGAGGCAAAAAGTGAGTTAGATAAATGAACTCAACAGTACCATCCACAACTGGATATAATTCACAACTACGGACGACGTCATCCAAAGACAGCAGCACACAGATTCCTCTCAAGTGCACATGGGACCATCACCAACAAACACCATATCTTGGGCCATAAAACAAACCTTAATGAATTTAAAAGAATAGAAATCACAATGGATGCTCTTAGGCCACAGTGGAATTAAATTGGAAATAACATAAAGGTAGCTGGAAAGTCCCCAAGTACTTGTAAACAACAAACTTCCAAATAACAAATGGATCAAAGAAGAAATCTCCAGAGAAATAAAAAATATTTTGAACTTAATGAAAACGAAAATAACACTTATCAAAATCTGAGGGATGCAGGGCTTCTCTGGTGGCACAGTGGTTAAGAACCACCTGGCCATGCAGGCGACATGGGTTCAAGCCCTGGTACAGGAAGATCCCATGAGCCATGGAGCAACTAAACCCATGTGCCACAACTAATGAGCCTGTGAGCCACAACTACAGAAGCACGCATGCCTAGAGCCCATGCTCTGCAGCAACAGAAGCCACTGCAATGAGAAGCCCGTGCACTGCAACGAAGAGTAGCACTGCAATGAAGAGTAGCCCCTGCTCGCCACAACTAGAGAAAAGCCCGCACAAAGCAACGAAGACCCAATGCAGCCAAAAATGAAATAAATTTTTTTTAAATGTGAGGGATGCAGTGAAAGCAATGCTTAGAGAAAGCACTAAAGGGATATATTAAAAAAGAAGCAAGATCAAAAATCAATAATCTAAACCTCTACCTTAAGAAACTAGAAAAAGGGCAAATTAAATCTAAAGTAGAAAAAAAAAATCAGAAGAAAAAAATATTAAAATTTGGAGCAGAAATCAATAAAATTTAAAACAGGAAATTGGTAGAGAACATCAACTAAACCAAAAGCTGGCTCTCTGAAAAGATCAATAAAATCATACGCTAACTAGGAAAAAAATAGAGAAGACAGAAATTATTACTATCAGCAAAGAACTAGGGGATATCATTACACGTCTTATGGATTTTGAAAGGGTAATAATGGAATACTAGGAATAACTATACCCACAAATTTAATAACCTCGATGGAATGGCCCTATTTCTTGAAAGACACAGCCTGCAAGAACTCACACAAGAAGAAACAGATAATCAGAATAGTTCTATATCTATGAAAGAAACTGAACGAACAATCAGTAACCTTCCAGGAACCTTGCTACACTGTTGGTGGTGATGTAAATTGGTGCAGCCACTATGGAAAACAGTATGGAGGGTCCTTAAAAAACTAAAAACAGAATTACCATATGATCCAGCAATCCCACTACTGGGCATATATCTGGACAAAACTATAATTCAAAAAGACACATATGGGCTTCCCTGGTGGCGCAGTGGTTGGGAGTCCGCCTGCTGATGCAGGGGACGTGGGTTTGTGCCCCGGTCTGGGGGGATCCCACATGCTGCAGAGCAGCTGGGCCCATAAGCCATGGCCACTGAGCCTGCGTGTCTGGAGCCTGTGCTCCGCAACGGGAGAGGCCACAGCAGGGAGAGGCCTGCGTACTGCAAAAAAAAAAAAAAAAAAAAAAAAAAGATACATACATCCCAATGTTCACAGCAGCATTATTTACAATAGCCAAGACATGGAAGCAACCTAAATTTCTATCAACAGATGAGTGGATAAAGGACATGTGGTACACATACAATGGAATATTACTTAGCCATAAAAAAGAATGAAATAATGCCATTTGCAGCAACATGGATGGACCTAGATAGTCATACTAAGTGAAGTAAACCAAAGACAAATATCATATATCACTTATATGTAGAATCTAAAACAATAAATAAGTAAAAGAAAATAAAACATACAAATGAACTTATTTCCAAAATAGAGACTCACAGACATAGGAAACAAACTTATAGTTCCAAAGGGGAAAGGGGCATGGACAGAGGGATATATTAGGAAGTTGGGATTAACATATACACACTACTATATATAAAACAGATAACCAACAAGGACCTACTGTATAGCACAGGCAACTATACTCAATATTTTGTAACAACCTATGAGAGTAAAGAATCTGAAAAAGATATGTATGTGTGCGTGTGTGTGTATAAAACTGAACTGCTGTGCTGTATACCTGAAACTAACACACTGTTGTAAATCAACTGTACTTCAATAAAAAAGTAAAGTAAAAAATAATTACTAACCTTCCAAAACAGAAAATACCAGATCCAGATGGGTTCACTGGTGAATTCTACCAAACATTTAAGGAAGAAATTAATTCTCTACAATTAGTTTCAGAGGACAGAAGCAGAGGGAATGTGCACTAACTCATTCTATGAGGTAAGCATTTCCCTAATAACAAAACCAGACACAGACATTACAAGGAAACTATAGATCAGTCTCTCTCATAAACGGTGATGTAAAAACCCCAAACAAAATATTAACAAACTGGGGATTTCCCTGGTAGTCCATTGGGTAAGACTCCATGGGGGGCCCAGGTTTGATCCCTGTTCGGGGAACTAGATCCCACGTGCCGCAACTAAGAGTTTGCATGCCACAACTAAGAAGACCGCATACCTCAAGGAAGATCCCTCAAGCCACAACTAAGACCCAGTGCAGTCAAAATATTTTTAAAAAATATTAACAAACTGAATCCAATAATATAGAAGAATTATACACCATAACCAAGTGGTATTTATCCCAGGTATGCAAGGCTGGCTCAACATTCAAAAATCACTTCAGAGGACTTCCTTAGTGGTCCAGTGGTTAAGAATTCACCTTCCAGGGACTTCCAGTGGTTGAGAGTCCGCCTGCCGATGCAGGGGAGGCGGGTTCGTGCCCCGATCCGGGAGGATCCCACATGCCGCGGAGCGGCTGGGCCCGTGAGCCATGGCCGCTGAGCCTGTGCATCCGGAGCCTGTGCTCCGCAGTGGGAGAGGCCACAGCAGTGAGAGGCCCGCGTATCGCAAAAAAAAAAAAAAAAAAAAAAAAAAAATTCACCTTCCAATGCAGGGGACATGGGTTTGATCCCTGGTGAGGGAACTAAGATCCCACATGCCACAGGGCAACTAAGCCCACGCGCCACAAATACTGAGCCTGTGCGCCTCAACTAGGGAGCCAGCATGCTGCAAACTACAGAGCCCATGCGCTCGGGAGCCCGTGCACCACAACTAGAGAGCCTGCGGGCCACAACTAGAGAGAAGCCCATGCGCTGCAACGAACGATCCCACATGCCACAACGAAGATCCCACGTACGGCAACTAAGACCCAACACAGCCAAAAATAATAAAAATAAAATAATTTTAAAAAATCACTTCAACGGTCTAAACAAAAATCACAGCATATCAAAAGATTTTTCTAAATCTATTTGAAAAGGCAACACTATGGTGATGGTAGTAAAAGGACCAGGGGTTGCTGGGGATTGCGGTTGGGGGAGGGGCGACTAGGAGGCGCACAGGGCATTTTTTAGGGCAGTGAACGTGTTTCGTAGGATACTATAAAGGTGGACGCATCTTCTTCTAAACCCACAGAACATACATGCAAAGTCAACTGTGGACTGTGGGTGATGACGACATGTCAGTGTAGGTTCATCCACAGGAACAAACACACCATCTCATACGTTCAGGGGTCTGTAGGCTAGCAGGCCCAATTTACCATGCGCTGTTAACTGCCCACGAGCATCTGGTAGCCCTCCTAGCAATACAGAGCAGTGGCGCACCACGATGACCACTCGCTGGGCCCTGCTGCAGACGAGGCCCTCCCAGGCCCTGAGACGGGGCTGCTGGCACCCAGCTGCCCTGATGGCTTGGGTTGTGCATGCAGCACCACACAGGCTCACCCCTGCAGAGGCCTCCTTCCTGAACTGAACTGGTGCTGGCAGGACAGAGGTGAACCAGTGCCCCGGCACCTCCCACGTGACGATGGTCTTGTGGACCCACAACCCAGGTGGCACTCAGGAAATACCCAAATACTCGAGCCATGTGCAGCAGATGCCTTGTGTCTAGATGCTTTCCATGGAGCTGCTGACCGCTTGGCTGAGGACTATTCGTTGCCCAGCCAGGGCAGGGGCAGTTTCCCTGAAGGGGCCTTTCATTGCATGTGGGTAGACAGCCCTGGCAAGGCTGCACAAAAGGATGGCAGAAATAGCTGGACAGAGCCCAGAATCCCCCAGGGTGTCTCCCGCCCCTCTCCAATGCCCTGGGATTCAGCGGATTCCAACGCTCTTCCAACGTCTGCTTGTCTTAACCACATTACACTGCTTGGGCACTAGACTTCTAAACTTCACACTCAGACAAGTTCATATTCGATTAGCTGAGATGAGGTGTGTCAGTCATCAAACAGATATCAGAGGTGAATTTCAATAAAGAGGCTGGATCCATTCGTGATGTGATCTGTGGCCTGACTAGGAAGAACTTTCAGAGCCCCATCCTCTTCCCTGCCTGGCCCGGTCTATGCGAATGGATAAGGAGGCCCACGAGTGCCATGTGTCCTGTGGGTGGGAAGATCAAACCTCATAAACACCCAGCCATGACGGAGGCCCCACCAGCTCTTCCTCTGGCCACCTGCAAGAGCGCACACCTGCATCCATCTCCCCAGATTACCAACTATCTCCTGATCCTCTTGTGCAAGTGGCATCACCCTGACAACCAAGCCCATCTTGGGTGGGGGGCAGGGTTGATCCCGCTCTTAAAGGGCAACCATAGAACAGAAGATGTTTGGGGGCTGAGAAACAGGGGTCTAGTATGGGCAATTTGGAGAAGATGAGGCCGAGACATCCAAGTGTATACGATTTCCAAAGTTTTCAGAAGCACATGTCATAACAGAAAACCCTCAAGGCCACCCAAGTGGCTACTAGCAGTAGAATCAAGAAATAAACAGGGTGCAGCCCCATCACAGGACCCTACAGGCTAGCAAAAGTGACCAGACTGCCATCCCATGGGCAGCTAACAGCACTGAGTAACGGAAAACTGACAGAATGCCATTTGCACTCCAAAGAAAACACACAGAAGTAAAACACAGTGACCCAGGGAGGCACACACTTGTCACTCACCCGACAGAGGAGGCCTGTCTGGGAGTCATGTTGAGTGGGGCCTGGTGTGAGGGATTCATCCAGGTCTTGGCCTGGCCGTCCTTCCGTGGATGTCCACTTTAGTAGGTTTAGGTGGGTCCCGCAATGGCTTATGCATTTTCTACAGACACTATATTTGACAATTAAATCCTATGAAGTGGGGGCTTGGAGACAAGATGGCAGAGTGGAAGGACGTTGAGTTCGCCCCCCTCATGAAAATACCAAAATCACAACTAACTGCTCAACAACCACTGACCAAAAACCACCGGAAGCTACCAAAAAAGTTGCCCTACATCTAAAGACAAAGAAGAAGCCGCAAAGAGACAGTAGGAGGGGCACAATCACGATGAAATCAAATTCCATACTCACTGGCTGGGCAACCCACAAACTAGAAAATATTTACACTGGAAAGGTTCACACACAGGAGTGAAAGTTCTGAGCCCCACATCCGTCTCCCCAGCCTGGGAGTCTGGCATCGAGAGGGTGAGTGCCCAAACCAGCTGGACTTGAAGGCCACTGGGGTTTGATCACTGAAATTCCACACGACTGGGGGAAACAGAAGCTCTACTCTTGGAGGAGGCACACAAGGTCTCGAGCACACCAGGACCTGGGAGGAAAAGCAGTGACCTCATAAGGGCCTGGGCCAGACCTACCTGCTGATGTTGGCGAATCTCCCGTGGAGGCAGGGGGCGGCTGTGGCTCACTGTGGGGACAGAGACACTGGCAGTGTAAGTTCTGCGAAGTGCTCATTGGTGTGAACCCGCCTGGAGGCAGAGATTTTCTCACCAAGACCTGGCCCCACCCAACAGCCTGTAGGCTCCAGTGCTGGGATGCCTCAGGCCAAAAAACCAACAGGGCAGGAACACAGCCCTGCCCATCAGAAGGCAGGCTGCCTGAATTCTTCCTAAGCCTACAGCTTCTCACTAAAAACAACCCTTGACACAGCCCTGCCCACCAGAGGGACAAGACCCAGCTATACCCACCAGTGGGCAGGGACAAGTCCCTCCTACCAGGAAGCCAGCACAAGCCCTTCGCGAGCCTCACCCACCAGGGGGCAGACACCTGAATCAAGAACTACAATCCCGGGCTTCCCTGGTGGCATACTGGTTGAGAATCTGCCTGCCAATGAGGGGACACAGGTTCGAGCCCTGCTCCAGGAAGCTCCCACATGCCGCGGAGCAACTAAGCCTGAGCGCCACAACTACTGAGCCTGCGCTCTAGAGCCTGCACACCTACTGAGCCCGAGTGTCACAACTACTGAAGCTCACGCACCTAGAGCCCATGCTCTGCAACAAGAGGAGCCACCGCAATGAGAAGCCCATGCACAATGAAGAGTAGCCCCCGCTCACCACAACTAGAGAAAGCTCACGCGCAGCAACAAAAACTCAACGCAGACAAAAATAAAATTAATTAATGAATTTAAGAAAGAACTACAGGGCTTCCCTGGTGGCGCAGTGGTTGAGAATCCGCCTGCCGATGCAGGGGACACGGGTTCGTGCCCGGGTCCGGGATGATCCCACATGCCGCGGAGCGGCTGGGCCTGTGAGCCATGGCTGCTGGGCCTGCGCGTCCGGAGCCTGTGCTCCGCAATGGGAGAGGCCACAACAGTGAGAGGCCCGGGAGAGGCCACAATGGTGAGAGGCCTGTGTACAGCAAAAGAAAAAAAATAAAAATAAAAAATAAAAAAGAACTACAATCCTGCAGCCTGTGGAATGAAAAGCACAATCACAGAAAGTTAGACAAAATGAGACAGCAGATGAATATATCCCAGACGAAGAAACAAGATAAAAGCCCAAAAGAACAACTAAGTAAAGTGGAGATAAGCAATTTACCCAAAAAAGAATTCAGAGTAATGACAGTAAAGATGATCCAAGATCTCGGAAAAAGAATGGAGGCACAGACCAAGAAAATACAAGAAATGTTTAACAAAGACCTAGAAGATCTAAAGAACAAACAGAGATGAACAATACAATAACTGAAATGAAAAATACACTAGAAGGAAACAACAGCAGAATAAATGAGGCAGAAAAACAGATAAGTGAGCTGGAAGACAGAATAATGGAAATCACTACCCTGGAACGGAATAAAGAAAAAAGAATGAAAAGAAATAATGACAGTCTAAGAGACCCTCTAGAACAACATTGAACACACCAAAATTCGTTCACATTACAGGGGTCCCAGAAGGATAAGAGAGAAAGGACCTGAGGAAATATTTGAAGAAATAATAGCTGAAAACTTCCTTATCACAAGAAAGGAAGCACAGAGAGTCCCAGGCAGGATAAACCCAAGGAGGAACAGGCCAAGGCACATATTAATCAAATTTAAAAAAACTGGGACTTCCCTGGTGGTCCAGTGGAGAAGATTGCACACTGCCAATGCAGGGGGCCCAGGTTCGATCCCTCGTCGGGGAACTAGATCCCACATGCCACAACTAAGAGTTCGCATGCTGCAACAAGAGATCCTGCATGCTGCAACTCAAGATTCCACATGCCGCAACAAAGATCGAAGATCCTGCGTGCCGCAAATAAGACCCAGCACAGCCAAATACATAAATAAAGATTTTATTAACTTATAAAAATTAAAGACAAAAAGAAAATACTGAAAGCAACAAGGGAAAAGCAACAAATAAGATAAAAGGAAATCCCCATAAGGTGATAGGGTGATTTTCCAGAAGAAACGCTACAGGCCCAAAGAAAGTGGCACAATATATTTAAAGTTATGAAAGGGAAAAACCTACAACCAAGAATACCCTACTCAGCAAGGCTTTCATTCAGATTCAACGGAGAAATCAAAAGCTCTGCAAAGTAGCAAAAGCTAAGAGAATTCAGCACCACCAAACCAGCTTTACAACAAATGCTAAAGGAACTTCTCTAGGCGTAAAAGAAAAGGCCAAAACTACAAAGAAGAAAATTACAAATGGGAAAGCTCACCGCTAAAGGCAAACATACAGCAGAGGTAGGAAATCATCCACATACAAATATAATATCAAAACCAGCAATCGTGAGAAGAGGAAAGTACAAATACAGGATACTGGAAATGCATTTGAAATTAAAAGACCAGCAACTGAAAACAATCTTGTATGTATATCGACTGCTATATCAAAACTCCATGGTAACGTCAAACCGAAAATCTACAATAGATACACACACACACAAAAGAATAAAGAATCCAAATACAACACTAAAGTTAGTCATCAAATCACAAGAGAAAAAATCCTACAAAAACAATTCCAAAACAATTAACAAAATGGCAGTAAGAACATACAAATCAATAATTACCTTAAACGTAAATGGATTAAATACTCTAACCAAAAGACATAGACTGGCTGAATGGATACAGAAACAAGACCCATACATATGCTGTCTACAAAAGACCCACTTCATGTCTAGGGACAGATACAGACTGAAAGTGAAGGAATGGAAAAAGGTATTCCACACAAATGGAAATCAAATGAAAGCTGGAGTAGCAATACTCATATTGGACGGAACAGACGTGAAAATAAAAGCTGTTACAAGAGACAAAGAAGGACACTACATAATAATCAAGGGATCAATTCAAGAAGAAGATATAACAATTGTAAATATATATGCATACAACAGAGGAGCACCTCAATATATAAGGCAAAAGCTAACAGCCATCGAAGGAGAAATTAACAGTAACTCAATAATAGTGGGGAACTTTAACACCCCACTTTCATCAATGGACAGATCATCCAGACAGAAAACCAATAAGGAAAAATAGGCCTTAAATGACATGTTAGACCAGATGGACTTATTTATTTATTTATACATTGAGTCTTTTTAATGCTTATTTATTTGTTTATTTTTGGCTGTGATGGTTCTTCATTGCTGCATGTGGACTTTCTTTAGTTGCAGCGAGCAGGGGTTACTCTTGATTGTGGTGCACAGGCTTCTCACTGCACTGGCTTCTCTTGTTGTGGAGCACAAGCTTTAGGGGCAGGGGCTTCAGTAGTTGTGGCACGCGGGCTCAGTAGTTGTGGCTCACAGGGTCTAGAGCACAAGCTCAGTAGTTTTGGCACATGGACTTAGTTGCTCTGTAGCATGTGGGATCTTCCCAGACCAGGGCTCAAACCCGTGTCCCCTGCATTGGCAGGTGGATTCTTAACCACTGTGCCACCATGGAAGTCCCTAGATCAGATGGACTTAATTGATATTTATAGAGCATTCCAACCAGAAGCAGCAGAATACACATTCCTCTCAAGTGCACATGGAACATTCTCCAAAATAGAACACATGCTGAGCCACAAAGCAAGCTTCGGTAAATATATGAAACTGAAATCATATCAAGCATCTTTTCTGATCACAATGCTATGAGATTATAATTCAACAAGAAAAAACTGTAAAAAACACAAACACATACAGGCTAAACAGTATGCTACTAAACAACCAATGGATCACTGAAGAAGTCAAAGCAGAAATAGAAAATACCCAGAGACAAATGAAAACGAAAACACGATTCAAAACCTCCAGGACGCGGCAAAAACATTTCTAAGAAGGAAGTTTATAGCAATACAGTTGTACCTCAGGAAACAAGAAAAATATCATATAAAAAACCTAACCTTACACCTAAAGCAACTAGAGGAAGAAAAACAAAAAAAACCCAAACTTAGTAGAAGGAAAGAAATCATCAAGCTCAGAGCAGAAATGAATGAAATTAGAGACAAAGAAAGTAATAGAAAAGATCGATGAAACTAAAAGCCGGTTCTTTCAAAAGATAAACAACAAAACTGATAAACCTCTAGCCAGACTCATCCAGAAAAAAATGGAGAGGGCTCCAATCAAAAAAATTAGAAATGAAAAAGGAGAAGTTAAAACAGACACCACAGAAATACAAAGGATCATAAGAGACTACTACACGCAACCATATGCCAATAAAATGGACAACCTAGAAGAAATGGACAAATTCTTAGAAAAGTACAATCTCCCAAGACTGAACTAGGAAGAAATAGAAAATATGAAGAGAAAAATCACAAGTACTGAAATTGAAACTGTGATTTAAAAACTCCCAACAAACCAAAGTCCAGGACAAGATTGTTTCACAGGTGAATTCTATCAAACAGTTAGATAAGGGTTAACACCTATGCTTCTGAAACTATTCCAAAACACTGCAAAGGAAGGAACACTCCCAAACTCATTTTATGAGGCCGCCATCACTCTGATACCAAAACCACACAAAGATACCACAACAAAAAGAAAACTGCAGGCCAATATCACTGGTGAACACACACGCAAAAATCCTCAACAAAATACTAGCAAACCGTGGGAATTCCCTGGCAGTCCAGGGGTTAGGACTCCACGCTCTCACTGCTGAGGGTCTGGGTTCGATCTCTGGTCAGGGAAGTAAAACCCCATAAGCCACGCAGCATGGCCACAAAATAAATAAATAAATAAATAAAACTAGCAAACCAAATCCAGCAATACATTAAAAGGATCACACACCATGATCAGGTAGGATTCGCCCCGGGGATATGAGGGTCTTCAATATCTGCAGCTCGGTCACTGATATGCCACTCGAACCATCTGATCCTCTCAACAGACACAGGAAAGGTTTTTGACAGATTTCAAAACCGATTTACGATAAAAACTCTCCAGAGAGTGGGCACAGAGGGAACATACCTCAACATAATGAAGTCCATATATGACAAATCCACAACTAACATCACACTCAATGGTGAAAAGCCAAAAGCATTTCCTCTAAGATCAGGAACAAGACAAGGATGTCCACTCTCGCCACTTTTACTCAGCATAGTTTTGGAAGTTCCGGCCATGGCAATCAGAGAAGAAAAAGAAATAAAAGGAAAAGAAGAAGTAAAACTGTCACTCTTTGCAGATGACATGATTCTATACATAGAAAACCATAAAGATGCTGCAGAAAACTACTAGAGCTCATCAAGGAATTCCGTAAAGTTTCAGGATACAAAATTAATACACAGAAACCTGTTGCATTCCTATACACTAACAACAAAAGATCAGAAAGAGAAATTAAGGAAACAACTCCATTTACCATCGCATCAAAAAAATAAAATACCTAGGAATAAACCTACCTGAGGAGGTAGGTTTATGTATTCTGAAAACTATGAGATGCTGAGGAAAGAAACTGAACATGACACAAACAGATGGAAAGATATACCATTTTCTTGGATTGACAGAATATTGTCAAAATGACTATACTGCCCAAGGCTATCTACAGATTCAATGCAATCCCTATCAAATTACCAATGGCATTTTTCACAGAACTAGAAAAAAAATTTTTTTAATTTGTCTGGAAAGACAAAAGACCCCAAATAGCCAAAGCAATCTTTGGGTCAACAAAAAACGGAGCTGGAGGAATCAGGCTCCCTAACTTCAGACTATACTATGGAGCTACTGTGATCAAGACAGTGTGTTACTGACACAAAAACAGAAATATAGATCAATGGAATGGGATAGAAAGCCCAGAGATAAACCCACGCACCTATGGTCAATTAATGTACAACAAAGGAGGCAAGAATATACAATGCAGAAAACAGTCTCTTCAGTAAGTAGTGTTGGGAAAACTGGACAGCTGCATGTAAAAGAATGAAATTAGAACAATCTCTAACAACATACACAAAAATAAACTCAAAATGGATTAAAGACCTAAATGTAAGTCCGGACACTATAAAATTCTTAGAGGAAAGCACAAGCAGAACACTCTTCGACATAAATCGCAGCAGTATCTTTTTCGATCCATCTCCTACAGTAATGAAAATAAAAACAAAAATAAACATATGGGACCTCATTAAACTCAAAAGCTTTTGCACAGCAAAGGAAATCATAAACAAAAAGACAACCCACAGAATGGGAGAAACTATTTAGAAACGATGCAACCAACAAGCGATTAATCTCCAATATTTACAAACAGCTCATGCAGCTCAATATCAAAAAAACAAATACCCAATCAAAACATAGGCAGAAAGGGACTTCCCTGGCAGTCCACTGGTTAAGACCTCGCCTTCAAACGTATGGGGTGGGTTCGATCCCTGGTCGGGGAGCTAAGATCCCACATGCCTCGTGGCCAAAAAATCCAAGGCATAAAACAGAAGCAATATTGTAACAAATTCAATAAAGACTTTAAAAATGGTTCACATCAAAAAAAAAAAAAAAACCTTAAAAAAAAGTAGGCAGACCTAAATAGACATTTCTCCATAGAACACATACAGATGGCCAAGAGGCACATGAAAAGATATGCTCAACATCGCTAATTATTAGAGAAATGCAAATCAAAACTACGAGATACCACCTCACACCAGTCAGAACAGCCATCATCAAAAAGTCTACAAATAATAAACGCTGGAGAGGGTGTGGAAAAAAGGGAACCCTCCTGCCCTGTTGGTATTAATGTAAATTTGTACAGCTACTATGGAGAACAGTATGGAGCTTCCTTAAAAGACTTAAAATAGAGCTAGCATATGATCCAGCAATCCTACTCTTGGGCATATATCTGGAGAAAACCATGCTTTGAAAGAATACATCACCCCAGTATTCACTGCAGTGCTGTTTACAATAGCCAAGACATGCAAGCAACCTAAATGTCCATCAACAGATGAATTGATAAAGATGTGGTACCTATACACAATGGAATTTTTCAGCCATTAACAAGAATGAAATAATGCCATTTGCAGCAACATGGATGGACCTAGAGACCGTCATACTAAGTGAGGTAAGACAGAGACAGACAAATATATGATAACACTCATATGTTGGATCTTACTTGAAAAAATGATACAAATGAACTTATTTACAAAACAGACTCACAGATTTCGAAAATTTATGGTTACCAAAGAGTAAACCTGGGGGGGTGGGATAAATTAGGAGCTTGGGATTAACATACACACAGTACTCTAACACAGCAATGTAAAGCAACTATACTCCAATAAAAATTAATTTTAAAAAATACACACACTACTATATATAAAATAGATAACCAACAAGACCACCGGGAACTCCACTCAATATTCCATAATAGGGCTTCCCTGGTGGTGCAGTGGTTAAGAATCCGCTTGCCAATGCAGGTGACATGGGTTCGAGCCCTCCTTCGGGAAGATCCCACATGCCGTGGAGCAATGAAGACCCAACGCAGCCAAAAATAAATAAAATTTAAAAATATATATTCCATAATATCCTAAATGGGAAAAGAAATTGAAAAAGAATAGATATATGTATAACTGAATCACTTTGCTGTACATCTGAAACTCTCACATTGTAAATCAAATACAGTCCAACATGAAATAACAATAAGTATTACATATGGAAGATCCACAAAGAAGTTGAATCAGAGAATAAGCTTATAATCAGAGTATAGGGTTTTAGGTAAGTTTCCAGAAATGCAATACAAAAACAGATCTTGGTACATTGTGAATCACTAGTAACAGCAGCTAAAAGACACCCTTAGAAGATAACCTAGACTATTAAGACTAACTTCAATGGCACCTTTTCAATTTGTTAGAAATTGTAAGTCCTAAAGTATGTCTGCGAAATAATACAAAATTTATATAGCGATCTCTACCCCGGGCTCCTGGCACAGAGCTCTTAAAACCCTTGTAAATTCCTAAGCGATAAGTGCACCAGGAGCATCTTTCGTTCTGTGGAGGCAACTGGGTGGGCTCCGGGATGGGGCTGGTCAGCAGAAAGGCTGCGCCATGATTGGAAGCTTGGGCTTTTTAGCCCCACCCCCCAACCTCCAGAGAGGGGCGAGGGGCTGGAAACGGAGTGAATAAGTGATCACGCCTCTGTGAAGAAGCCTCCATAAAATCCCAGTAGCAGGAGGTTCTGAGAGCTTCAAGGTGAACACATCCACACCAGGAGGGTGACACACCCCAAGTCCAGGGGCACAGAAGCTCCTGCACTCGGGACCCTCCCAGACCTCGCCCTGTGTATCTCTTCATCTGGACGTCCGTGTGTATCTTTTATCATATCCTTCACTAAACTGGTAAACATAAGCAAATGTTCCCCTGAGTTCTGAGAGCCACTCTAGCAAATTAACTGAACCTGAGGAGGGGGTTATGGGAAACTCTGATCTGTAGCCAAGTCAGACAGAAGTTGTGGGCAACGTAGGGACCAACTGCTTTCGATTAGCATCTAAAGTGGGGGGACGGTCCTTAGGGACTGAGCCCTTAACCTGTGGGGTCTGACACTGTCTCCAGGTGGACGGTGTCAGAACTGAGTTGGGTTGTAGGACACCTGGTTGGTGTCACAGAATTGCTGGGTCTGGGAAACCCCTATAGCTCTGGTGACCAGAAGTATCAGAAGTGAAATGCTCTGTGTGAAAGTAAAACAGACAGACACAGTGCGGACAGCTGTAGTTTCTTCCAAGGCAATCTCTAATGAAGGACATAAAATGATTTTTTATCTTTTCGGCCGCACCACTTGACTTGCGGGATCTTAGTTCCCCGACGAGAGATCAAACCCGGGCCCCCTGCAATGGAAGCTCGGAGTCTTAACCGCTGGACCGCCAGGGAAGTCCCTGAAACGATCATAAAGGGAAAATTATAAAGTGTTACCGAACGACATCAAAGTAGAAAGAAAGAGAGAGTACGTGTTCTCGGAAGAGAGACGCAATGCCATCATGATAGCCACTCTCCCAAACAGATGCAGAGTGTTAACAAAATTCCATTACATCCAAAACCAGGTCGGGTTTTTTTGTTTGTTTATGAAAAACTACTTCTAAAAACTGAAATGAGAGTCAAATGTCTAAGAATAGCCAAGTTTCCTACAGAACAAGGTGGAAGAACTTTCCCTAAAACACATCAAAGCATTTAAGTCCGGACAGTAGTTGGGGCCACACAGCATTAGCAGGAGGAGGGACTCACAGACCTGGGGAAAGAATGGACATGGGGCAGGAATCTCCTCCAGCGCAGGACAAACGGCTGTCTACGGGCGATGGGGTAGGGGGGTGGGTAACACTGTCAATGTCATGTATAATAATCCATTTAATGCAGATTATTGGGGGGTTTTTTTGGCCGAGGCCCGAGGCATGAGGGATCCTAGTTTCCTGACCAGGGATCGAACCCACACCCCCTGCAGTGGAAGCACAGAGTCTTTACCACTGGACCGCCAGGGAATTACTTTCAGAAGGTGAAGGCAAGTGTCCCACGACTTCTGTATACAGATTTTTCTTATATAAGGAAAATAAAAAAGAAGCTACAAAGGAGGAGACTGACCAATTTATATCTGTTAATCCTGAGTCCATTCACCAGCACAGAATAAAGGGGATGAAAAGATAAACCACACATGGGGAGAAAATATTGGCAGTGCCTGCAAACGAAAAAGGATTCATGCCCAGAGCATCTAAAGAAAACTGAAGAAATCAATAAACATACAAATACACACATCACACAGAAGATGAACCACCACACCCTCGTCCGGTAAGAACCCTACGTAACCACAAAGAGACCCTGGCTCCCACTCGAGGTGGACAAACATTTATCGAGGTCACTCAGCGATGGGGACCACAAGGAAGAAATAAACAGGCGGGCAAGAATACACTCCAGACACGACCAGCATTTTCTGAGTAAATTTAAACTTATCCATAAGCTCCGAAGCCACGCTTTTTTCTCTGAAGTGCAGAAACTCAAGTCGCATCTCGCACTTGGAGATAAAAACAAGAATGACTGTCGCAGCATTGCTAGCTAATCAAAAAATGCACTTGGGGAATTCCCTGGCAATCCAGAGGTTAGGGCTCTGTGCTTCTACTGCAGGGGGCCCGGGAACTAAGATCCCACAAGCCATGGTGCAGCCAAAAAAAGAAAAAAAACACGTGGAAGAACCCAGGCAGCAAAGGCACTGGAACACATGAGTCAACGGGAGAGCTGAGCCTCAGACACCAGCACGTGTGAAACAGACTGGGGCTGAGGAACCCCAGAGAAACTTCTGTGTGACATTATTGGTGATTTACGAACTAACGTTCACTTATTGGAAACTGAAGGCGCAAAATCAGACGACACACTGCTTGGTGATAAGAGATGGTAAAGGTATGAATAATAACAAAGAATCAGGACAGAGGTCACCTTGGCAACAGGAGGGAGAGAAGACGTGGGAGAAGCACAGGAGATGCGGAGATGCCAACAGGTACCAGGGCCTACCTGTACACCTGGGGGGTGAGTCCACAGGTGTTTATATTGTTATTAATGTTGCAGCAAAACAGAAACAAGCAAACGGGCTTAGGCACAGACCAGCCTAACGGGCCTGAAAGAGATAAGCAACCTTGGTTATTCTGTAGCTGTTACTACTAACAAACACCTGTAGCTAGACTTGTCCTTCACAAAGCTGATTACTCTAGGAATCCACATGAATTAACACTCTGCACCTGGCACTCTTCTCCCCCTACACTCCCTTGTAGCGCTCTTTATTTCACAGGCCTATAACTTCAGGGATACCAGACCCGGTTGCCAGGCTGCCTAATGCCAGCTGTGACCACTTTGAAATAATGCAAGAAAAAAATGCAAGACCTTCACCACTTTGATCATTATCACCCACCCCAGACCAAGAGTCCTGAGTATAAAAAACTTCTCTCTACCCTCTCGAGGAGGCACAGTTCTTGAGGCGCTAGCCTACTGTGTTCCCCCCTTTGCCTGGCAAAGAATCCAGCTATTCTTTCTTTTCCTCAAAACTCACTGTCTCCATATTTCTGTTCCGCATCGGTGCACAGAGAGCCAAGATTATTTTCGCATCATTAACTTAACGCAAAAGTCACACGATTTAAGAGCAGCCCCACGGGAAGCACGGCATACCTCAGAGAGGACACACTACCCCCAGCACTACTGGAAGTGGGTCCCCTCCCCTCATGATCATGGCATCAACAGCTCCTCCTGTGGTAGTTCCATGGTCTGGACGCCACCTGCATGGGGTGAGGGGGGCAGCAAGACCCCAGGGCACCTCCCTTCACCTCCCTCGCAGGCTCAGCTTTGCACTCAGCTTGTCCCCCACCCCAGGTGATGCCCCTGCTTCAAGCTCCGTGGGTCATTTACAGGAGACAAAGACCCTCCTCCCAGAGTGTGAATGGGAGCCTGCAGGATCCCTGCTTCCACCTGTGTTCACGGATAACGTAGAGGGAAATTCTAGGGCACTTTTATGGTTTTAATAACTGGATCCTGCTTATTCCTTTCAGAAGACAGGCATTGAGACAGGCTGGGACCTGGGACCCTTTGCTGCAGTGCTTGCACCTGGACAACCATCTCCTCCAGCAACAGATGCAAAGAAACTCTAAGGGACTAAAAATAACTGCACGCATGCGCAGTGGGGGCAAATTAAGAACAAGATACAAAAACGCCAAAACCCAACTGCCACTTCCGAGGTACCGGAACAAAAGCAGAGTCCTGTGCATGATCCCCGCACACTGCACCACCAAGGGGGTGGCCAGACCATCTAAGCCACCCCTCCGGCCCGACCCACCCACCTACCCCCACCCCCACCCCGTTTAAGGGACCAGCCCGCCCCTCCTCCTGGATCCAGCAAAGGCACCAGTTACTTGTTCTCGCGCCCTCGTGCTGTAGCAGGAACCTCAATAAAGCCTTGCCTGAACTCTTCACCTGGCCTGATCAATTTCTACTGATTAAGGGCTCCAAGAACCCAGGTAACAGTTATCAGCTAATACCCTCATGGTAACACAGTGTTTGTAAATTAATCAGAATTGAACACTAGTTGCTTTTACAGGTCACATTTTACAGAATTTTCATTAATCTGAATGCCACGTGTCAACAGGAAATGGAACAGGACCAGAGCGTCAGGAACTCTGTAACTTGTATGGAAGAGTCACTATTATTTTTATAAAGACATGAATCCACCTCTTTGTCGACCTTATTTCAGTGTACTGTCAAGTTTATCAGCGTAACAGCCACTTATCTTACCAGCAAAAGTGAGTTCAGCAATAGAGGGAGTAATTGCAATCTATGACGGACCACCGGCAAACCCAGAGAATAATGAAGGGGCGCTTACTATTATAGGGAAAAGGAGTAGTTTGGAGGGGCTGTAATAACCGAGGAGTCCATTGGAGGAGCTGGGCGTCCAAAATATGGAGGCTTCTCAGTGGCTGGGCTGTCCTGGCCCAGAGAGGTTTTCTTCTTTCTGCTGGGTAGTAAGATGCGCCTTCCCGTTGGAGATGTAGAGGGTGGTCTCTACCTGTTTGGAGTAATTGATGAAGCTTGGGGAGAGGGAGGGGGACGCAGAGAGCTCTCCCTATAGACCCATTTCCACTCCAACTTTAGCTGAGGTTTCTTCAATTAATTCCACAGAACTTTCTGCATTTTCCCCACAACTGCAGTGGAAGACAGGACATTCCTGAGACCCTTCCCAGAACAACACGAGTCGAAACAACACGCTCCGCGCCAGGAGACCAAGAACAGACCTGAGGAACTTACTACTCTAAGTGGAAGGAGAGGGGGAAAGGATCCGTTATTTTACCTTTACTGCAAACTGAGGCCAGAGTGAAAGCAGAACCGTCAGGTCCAAGGCGGGTCCCCTGCAGCCAGCCCAACCGCCCTCCCCAAGTCCTGTCCTCCCTCCGACCCCACCCAGCAAAGGACTCGGGGAGGGACCCCCGCGTGGGGACGGGACAGGATACCAAGACCCCACCCCAGGGCGGAGGGCTTATTGGGGTGGAGACTAGCAGGGGGAGCGGGGAGGGAGACGGGGGAGCGGGGAGGGAGACGGGGGAGCGGGGAGGGAGACGGGGGAGCGGGGAGGGAGACGGGGGAGCGGGGAGGGAGTCGCGGGACCCCGTCAGCTTCCAGCGGGTTCCTTGCCAGTTCGAACCAGCCCCTCCTGGTCTCCGACCCCGGCTCGGACACTCACCATCTCCGTCTCGCTCAGAGCTCTCCCCGGCGTCATATCAGCGGCCCCGAGACTTGGGCAGGTGAGAGCGATGGGGAACGTAAACCTGAGGCTGCGCGGGGCTGGCGCGCACGAGCTCGGCGTGGGCACGAGCGCAGCAGAGGGCGGACAGCCTCTCTCTGGGACAGAAATTGCGTCCGCCCCCGACCTTGATTGGACAGTAACCCTTGCCCCGCCCCCACGCTCAGTTCTCCTCACCCCATCCTACTCTGATTGCAAGTTGTCCGGACCCCGCCCAGTCGCCGCTGATTGGACATTTTAACCAGACCCCGCCCCTACTCCTGAGTGACAGGCCACAGGGACACGCGTAGCTTATCTGATCGCCTGGGACTTGGGCTCCCTGCTTGGCCGACCCTGTGGCATCTGCCCACAGCTGGGCGACTCCCTTGTGTCCTCCTCCTGCACCTGGTAGTCCACACTCAGTTTCCCCGCTGTTCGCTACATATCCGGAGTAAGGATGAGGAAGGGCGGGACACTGCAAGGGCCGAGGTCACTGTGGAAATGTTCCATTTAAAAACAAAGACTCGCAGTTAACATCACCACGTGCAAAGCAGGTTCACCTTTGACACGGGAAAGCCCCTCCCTTCGTCCCCTCCCCCGCCTCTGGGGCTTGAGATCAGCAACCCAAGGGCCAGGGACCTTTCCCCCGTGGGAAGTCGGACCCCGAGGCCCCAGCGGGCGTGCAGAACTCGTGTCAGCACATCCACAGTTGTGAGATGCCACAGTTCTCAGGTGTGCATTTTAAACTGCAAGGAAATGTTTTTTAGTTCCGTTTTTTATTGTGTCGCTAGAAAACTGTGAAATACAAAAAGGCTGGGATATCCCTAAAGCAACTGAACTATTTTAAGTGACATAAGAAAAAGCAAGAAAAGCTTAAATAAGTTTCCATTGGACCTGAAAACTCTTAATATTCTGATTAAATTAGGCGAAAACGCTTAATAGCATTTCATATGACTGCTCATTTCAGAAAATACCCTTCATGAATATTGCTGATTTGTAAAACTGTTGTCTTCCCTGGGACCTCGAGGGAAGGTTGTTTGGTTTTCTTAAAGGAGCTGGTGTCCGCCAATTTGTCAGCCAGGTGTCTGTATTCTTGACTTGTGGCAGGGTCTTGCTTGCCAAGGGGGTTAATAACCTCTGGGTCTCTGGAATGGGAAATAGTTCTTGCAGCGATTCTTGACTGATTTGAGTACGTGTGACATTTGTTTTATTTGTTGATAGAATCGTTGTTATCTCTTGTTGGAGTAGCAGTTCTTGAGGTGGAATACAAAGGCTTTTTGGAAGCAGGGAAGTTACTGGGTAAACTTGAGGATGGAAGGGCAGTTATCTGCTGGCCTACTGGCCTGGGAGTTACAGGGAGAGGACAGAGGCCTGAGCTAGAGACGTCTGAGGGGTGGTTATTGTTTTGGTTTGTTAATGGAATGGAGCTAGTTTTTAAACTCTTAAAATTGTCGTGATTTTTAGAATGAAAAGTAGATTTGGGTTGTTATTAATTTCTATAAGGGGTACATTTTGGTTAGGGGAAATAGAACCGAATTGCTAGTGTGCAAGTTTAACTTGAACAATAAAAATTGAGCATATTTCGTTTTGTGTTTCGGAGAGTATTCTGTATGAGGGAGCTGTTTGTTTCCCTATGTGAGGCATGAGCCAAAGATCAGTTTTGTCCATTGCTGGAGAAAGAATCAAAGAGATGGAGCAGTGTTCCCCAAAGCGTGCTGCTTGTCTGATCTTGAGAGTGCCAGTGCAGACAGCAGCTTTCTGATCTAGAGTTCTTCAGATTTGCAAACGGACAGTGGTTTCAAGACTTGACGCTGACCTCAGAGTCTAATGTGAGTGATGGTTACACTGATTGGTAGACGGGATCCCAGCTAGGTGAGGTGATGTGAATAGTTAGTAGATGCCGTGCAGTCACTGGACGGTAACAACACCGCGCCATCTGCCAGGTAAAGCGGCAAATTACTCTTGAGTTTATTGGAAAAGCCTTCTGTTGATGAAGCTTCTAGGGGAAGATGTGCTTTGACAGGCTTTTGAAAGTGGATCACCTTCCCCTATACTCTCCTGGTTTGTTGCTTTCTGTAGACAAAGAAAATCAGTTGATTTTTTTTTAAAAATTAATTAATTTATTTTTGGCTGCGTTGGGTCTTCGTTGCTGCCCACGGGCTTTCTCTAGTTGCGGCGAGCGGGGGTTACTCTTCGTTGTGGTGCGCGGGCTTCTCATTGCGGTGGCTTCTCTAGTTGCGGAGCACGGGCTCTAGCCCCGCGGGCTTGAGTAGTTGCAGCACATGGGCTCAGTAGTTGTAACTGGTGGGCTCTAGAGCGCAGGGTCAATAGTTGTGGCACACGGGCTTAGTTGCTCCGCGGCATGTGGGATCTTCCTGGACCAAGGGTCGAACTCGTGTCCCTTGCATTGGCAGGCGGATTCTTAACCACCGCGCCACCAGGAATATCCCAGCTGATATGTTTTTAAGGGCGTCTGGTTGAAGCTAGCGTTTGTCCACTTCAAGCCCTTTATTAAAAGACACACCAGGTACCAGAGCTACAACAAGAGCTGCCTTGGGCCTATGAACCCCTGGTGGTATTTAGCCAGACCCGTGAGCTCAGCACTCAAGGTAGATTGACTGCCACTCGGAAGCCTGTGGACACTGAACCCCAGCAGTTAGTGGCTTATCTGCTCACACTGCTGATGGCTGGGTGACTTCACCCAGAAGCACAGACGGCCTCTTGGAGGTGGGGGCAGTGGGCTGGCTGTGTCTGGCTGGTTGTCGACACCTTTTTGAAGTTGTCTTTTCTGCACTGGCTGCACCCATTTAGTCTGGGGGCCTCGGCACTGTCACAGTCTTGTGATTGTCTCACTGTAACCAAATGCCACACACATTCCCAATCTGACGGTTTTGTTCTCCAATTGGTCTTTTTTTTTTTTTTTTCTGGTACACAGGCCTCTCACTGTTGTGGCCTCTCCCGTTGTGGAGCACAGGCTCTGGACACGCAGGCTCAGCGGCCATGGCTCACGGGCCTAGCTGCTCCGCAGCATGTGGGATCTTCCCGGACCGGGGCACGAAACTGTGTCCCCTGCATCAGCAGGCGGACTCCCAACCACTGCGCCACCAGGGAAGCCCCAATTGGTCTTTTTTTTAAATAAAAAATATATATATATATTTATTTATTTATTATCTTTGGCTGCGTTGGGTCTTCGTTGCTGCGCGCAGGCTTTCTCTAGTTGCAGTCAGCAGGGACGACCCTTCGCTGTGGTGTGAGGGCTTCTCATTGCAGTGGCTTCTCTTGTTGTGGAGCACGGGCTCTAGGCACATGGGCTTATTAGTTGCGGCATGTGGGTTCAGTAGCTGTGGCTCACAGGCTCTAGAGCACAGGCTCAGTAGTTGTGGTGCATGGACTTAGTTGCTCCGCGGCATGTGGGATCTTCCCAGACCAGAGATTGAATCCGTGTCCTCTGCATTGGCAGGCGGATTCTTAACCACTGCGCCAGCCAGGGAAGCCCCTTCAATTGGTCATTTGAAGCATTTAGTTTGAATGTGGCATTTTGTACCTTTCTTTTGGCAAAACATAGGTCTATTTATAAGCATTTTTATATTTTCTTCCTTAAACGTGGCTTGTGTATTTCTGCTGTAAAATACAGCAATAACTGGGGAGTGCTGCAAGGTGTGTTCTTAAGCACAGGGTCTGTATCATGCGAGGGTCAATAAAGTTCACAGAAATTTAAAAAACAATACCCTCCAACTTGAGATGGAGTAAAAAACTATAAACTTCTATACAGTTTGACCATTTTACTTATAACTAGAAAAATTCATTTTCTGTTTCATTTTCTGTTCTAGCTGCTTTTATTGCAAAAACTCCTATATATTCTGGCTTCCCCCCTTCCTCTTCAGAGCAGTCTCTCAGAGTTATTTGAGATGCTGTCTCCTGGGCCTGAAGTCCTACGAATGTCCACCGAATAAAACATAGTTCTCAACTTTTAAGTTGTGCATTTTTTTTTAGTTGACAATAGCCTGTATCTTCATTTCCTTTAATTATCCCCAAGTGTTCTCTATAGCTGGTTGTCCTAACCAAGATCCAACACAAACCATTTGTTGCATCTTCTTTTTTTTATTTTTAGAGTATTAAACAGTAAAATTGATTTAATTCTTTCAGTGTGCAGTTCTATGAATTTTAGTATAAGGATAGAGTTTAGTGTCAGCAGAGCTGAATTGTGTGCCCCCCAATTCATTTGTTAAAGCCCTGACCCCCAACATCTCAGAATGTGACTATATTTGGAGACGGGGATCTTTAAAAAGTTGATGAGGTTAAAATGAGATCCTAATCCTCATTTTATTTTTTTCCCAACCTTTTTTCTTTTTTCTGGCCACGCCCCGAGGCATTCGGGGTCTTAGTTCCCAGACTGGGTATTGAACTCGGCACCCAGGCAGTGAAACTGCTTAGTCCTAACCACTGGACCGCCAGGGAATTCCCCTAATCCTCATTTTACTCCAACACTAATCCAATCTTACTGGTGTCCTCATAAGAAGAGATTAGGACACACACACACACACACACACACACGGACAACCACGTGAGGACACGGGGAGAAGGGGAGAATACAGCCAACTACAAGCCAAGGTGAGGCCTCAGAAAGAACCAACACTGCTGACACCTGGATCTTAGAAGTCTGAACTTCTAAGCCTCTAGAATTGGAAGAAAAATAAACTTCTGTTGTTTAAGCCACCCAGTCTGTGGTATTTTGCTATGGCAGCCCCAGCAAATTAATACATGTAGTAATCAAGACAGTGTTGTATTGCCATAAGGACAGTTGAATCAATCAATGAATGGAATTTAAGTATCCAGTGGTAGACCCTACATATATGCTCAATTAATTTTGCCAAAAGGCAATTCAAGGTAGAAATGGTTCTGGAACACCTGGAAATCCATATAAAAATAAACTCTAATCCCAATTTCACACTATAAACAAAAATTATTTTGAGATGGATTATAGATCTAAATGTAAAAGCTAAAGTACAAAGCTTTTTATTTATTGAAGTACCGTTGATTTACAACTATAGTTGTAAATAGTTTGTTTCTGGTGTACAACAAAGTGATTCAGTTATACATATCTATCTATCCATATTCTTTTTCAGATTCTTTTCCCTTATAGGTTATTACAAATTGAGTATAAAATTCCCTGTGCTATAGAGCAGGACCTTGTTGTTTATCTATTTCATATATAGTAGTATCTGTTAATCCCAAACTCCTAATTTATACCACCTTTCCTCTTTGGTAACCATAAGTTTGTTTTCTATGTCTGTGAGGCTATTTCTGTTTTGTAAATAAGTTCATTTATATCATTTTTTAAGATTCAACATATAAGTGATATCATATGGTATTTGTCTTTCTCTGTCTGGCTTACTTCACTTAGTATGATAATCTCTAAGTCCATCCATGTTGCTGCAAATGGCATTATCTCATTCCTTTTTTATGGCTGAGGAGTATTCCACTGTGTAGGTGTATATATATATATCTCACATCTTCTTTATCCATTCATCTGTCAGTGGACACTGTGGTTGCTTCCATGTCTTAGCTATTGTAAATAATGCTCCTGTGAACAATGGGGTGCATGTATGTTTTCAGATTAGAGTTTTTTTGTCTTTTCCGGCTATATGCCCAGGAGTGGGATTATAGGATCATACAGTAACTCTATTTTTCGTTGTTAAAGGAACCTCCAGGGACTTCCCTGGTGGTCCAGCGGTTAAGACTCCATGCTCCCAATGCAGGGGGCCCAGGTTCCATCCCCTGTCAGGGAACTAGATCCCGAATGCATGCCGCCACTAAGAGTATGCATGCCACAACTAAAGATCCCACATGCCGCAATGAAGATCCCTTGTGCTGAAACTAAGACCCGGTGCAGCGAAATAAAAACAAATAAATATTTTAAAAAATAATAAAGGACCCTCCATACTGTTCTCCATAGTGGCTGTACTAATTTACATTCCCACCAACAGTGTAGGAGGGTTCCCTTTTCTCCACACCCTCTCCAGCATTTATCGTTCGTAGATTTTTAGATGATGGCCATTCTGACTGGTGTGGGGTGATATCTCATTGCAGTTTTGATTTGCATTTCTCTACTAATTAGTGATGTTGAGCATTTCTCTACTAATTAGTGATGTTGAGCATCTGGGTGCCTGTTGGCCCATCTGTAAAATGCAAACCTTTGAGAAGGAAACATTAGGGTCTATCCTTGAGTTCTAGGAACAAAGAATTATTAGATAGAACCCAGGAAGCATGAGCTACAAAAGAAGAAAAAAAAGATAAAATAGATTTCATTAAGCTATAAGTTAAAAAATGGAACATAACAAGTCTTGGCTGTTTTGAGATGTGGGGATTATTATTATTCAGCTATGGCGAGGCCAGCAGTTTAGGAGGTGAGTGCCACTGAAAAGATAATGTATTCTCACAGACCCCCCCCCAGGGGAGGGGGCACACAGGACCAGACGGGGAAGCACCAGGCATGCTCAGGAGGCAGGGGGATGAAGGGAGAATGTGGGCAAGAAGCTTTATTGCGGTTCCCTGGGGAAGGAGCCGGCAGGCAGGATGAGCAGGCTCAGGATCGGCTAGTTTGCATGATTCCAGGGCTCTGGGGAGGAGGGGCTGCTGGGGTAACTAGGACAGAGGGACAGTGGCCCTGAGTGTGGGAGCCCCGTAGGGGAGGGGCTGGGATGCAGCTCTGCACTGGCTGGTGTGTGAAAGGTGAACTCATGGGTGAGTTGTTTACTGTCTAGGGATTGGCCACCCCTGGGAGGGGCAGATCCCTCTAGGGTCATTGAGGCCCCGGCTGTCAGAGCATCAGGACACAGAAAATAAAAAAAACCTTGAGTAACGCATTGGTGAGGAGGTGGAGAAACTGGAACCCCTGTACACTTCTGGTGGGAGTGTAAGATGGGGCAGGTGCTATAGAAATATCTGGTGGTTCCTCAAAAAGTTAAACAGAGAATTAGCATATGATCCATTAATTCCACTCCTAGGTATTCTGAAAATAAACAAAATCCTCACTTAAAATTTCGGGAGGCCAGAAGGGGGAGCTCTTAAGCCTTTCTAACTCAATAGGAAGAGACATATCTCTGCATCTCTAGCAGGAAGGTTACTACTTTACTACTCATCAGGAGGAGGAAGAATTTCTCCTCGCCTGGCAACAGCCCAGCCAATGAGAGAGCACCAGCACTCAGCCAATGAAAAACCACTACAGTCTTAACCCCCCGTTTCCTCCAATGGACTCTGTTTATAACAGCCCCTCCCAACTCCCCCTTCTCCTCTATAGAAGAATCCTGCTCTCTTTTGTCCTCCAGACTTGCCTGTGGCTCACCATAAATTACAAGTCCGGGACTGCAATTTTGCTGTTCCCAAATAAACCCATTTTGCTGTTTTATAGTTTTAGGTCAACAGAATATATCCAAAGGAATTGAAAACAAGTACTCAAATAGGTACTTGTGTATCAATGTTCATTGCAGTATTACAACTGAAAGGTGGAAACAACTCAAGTGTCCATCAACAGATGGGTGGATAAACCCGATGTGAGCCATCAACACAGCAGATTATTATTCTGTCTTGAAAAGGAATGAAGCATTGACACATGGTATGTGGACAGAACTTGAAACTTCCCATCACACACAGGGAAGCCTCTGCTCTGCCCTGACCCCCACCTCACCCACACCCCACCTCCCCAGAGAGCCAGCCCCAACCTTTTCCAGGTTCTAGAAGGAATGCTTCTGGTGCTGGAGGGCTCACCCAGGGTAACTGAACAGGGGTTGGGACAAGGCTGGGGATGTGTTTACGTGACCTAGAAAGTGAAAAGCCAATCCACAGAATAGGAGGAAATAATTGGAAATCATATATGTGATAAGGGAATTGTATCTAGAATGGATTTTTAAACACTCCTACAACTCAAGAATAAAAAGATAACTTATCCAATAAAAGTGGGCAAAGGAGCTAAAGAGACATTTCTCCAAGAAAGGTACACAGGGAGCCAATAAACACATGAAAAGATGCTCAACACCATGAGCCACTAGGGAAGTGCAAACCCAAACCACGACGAGGTAACACTCACACCCACTAGGGCAGTTGGAATCAAAAAGTCTAATAACGAGTCTTGGTGACACGTGGAGAAATCAGAATCCTCATTCACTGCTAGTGGGAATGTAAAATGGTGGAGCTGCTGTGGGAAAGGTCTGGCAGCTCCTCAAGTGAGTAAACATACAGTTACCACATGACCCAGCAATTCCACTCCTAGGGATCTAGCAAAAGAGTTGAGAACAGCTTCAAACACATACTTGTACACAAATGTTCACAACAGCCAAAAGGTGTCAGCCACCCAAGTGTCCATCAGCAGATGAATGGATAAACATGGGGTCCATCCTTACACGGGAATATTATTCAGCCTTGAAAAGGAAGGAAATTCTGACACAGGCTACAACATGGATGAACCATGAAAACATTATGAAAGAAGCCAATCGTAAAAGACCACATTCTATATGATTCTATTCATATGAAGTACCCCAAAGAAGGAAATCTATAGAGAAAGAAGGCAGATTAGTGGTTGCTTAGGGCTGGGGTAGGGGTTGGGGAGATAGGGGATAACAGGTAAAAGGTATAGGGTTTCTTTCTGAGGTAGTGAAGATATTCTAAAGATGTCTGTGATGACGGGTGTACAACTCTGTGAATTCGAAAAGCCACTAAACCGTACACTTTAAATGGTGAATTGTATGGTATGTGAGTTATAGTTCAATGAAGCTGTTTTTTAAAAAATACACACTAAACTCTTTAAATAAAAACAAGATATGTAGCTACTGGCTATCATATTGGAGAGCACATGCCTCCGTTAAAGAAAAACAACAGAAAAACCACAGCGTGTAGGACACTGAAAATTTCCAGAATTCACTCTGATAAGTCAGACATGGTAGGAAAAAAAGAACTGTGGACTAAAATTAATAGAAGAATCAAATCTTCTAGTTCTGCAAAACCTGGCCAGGGAATCTTGCCATAGAAGGAAACTTCAAAAAGATGCAAAGCTAGCTTCGGTGAGTAAGGTGAACCCAGCTAACACAACTGGGGGCTGACTCAACCCTTCCATGGGACCATGAACTTCAGAGCTATTGGCCAGAATAGAGGAGAACAGCCCTTCTCAGACCCTGGGAGCCATTCCAACGACAATCTGGCAGTTTCTATTACAATTTAAAACGTACATGTCAGTGGTCATTCGGGCTTACAGAAGATCACACGTTGATACCACGCAGAGATCTGAAAACCCCACAGGCACCTGGAAATTCTGATGGCTTTCAATGGGCCCAACCAAGTGACATGGGGACTGGCATGGGACCTCTTTTCACAGTATACCGTTTGGTACCATACTTTGCCCAATTTTTCACACAGAGAATTTGTTCAATTAGCGACACAAATCACATAAGTGTTCCACGTAAATCGTGATATTTAAACATGGGGCTCCATAAAAATTGTGTCACCAAACTGTTAATGATTGTGCACCGCCTCTCTGGACCACTGTCACAGCTGCATACAGGATTCAAGGGCAAGGATGAGTGGTGTGTGTGAAAGTGAGATAGGCTGGGACCCTTTACTGCAGTGCTTGCACTTGCCCTTGGACAAACGTCTTCTCCGGCAACAGGATACAAAGAAACTCTAAGGGACTAAAAGTAACTGCAAACATGCCCAGCGGGGACAATTAAGAACATAAGATAGGAAAAGGCCAAAACACAACTGCCATTTCTGAGGTGCCGAGGAAAAGCAGGGTCCTGTGCATGATCCCGGCACACGGCACCACCGGCAGCGGGGGCAGACCATCTAAGCCACGCCTCCGGCCCGACCCAGGTCTGCCCCCCCTCACCCCATTTACGGAACCATCCAACCCCCTCGGAGGGCGAGCAAGGGCACCTGTTGCTTGTTTTCACTCCCTCACAGCGAGTCCCAAAGAGACCTTTCCTGAATTTCTCCTTTGGCCTCTTATCAATTTCTATTGATTACAGACTCCGAGGACCTGAGTGGGTAACAAAAGTGAAACATTGAGAAAATAAAGCAAAACACCGTCAACAAGAAAATGGTTAAATAAGCCATGGTATATACAAGGCAGATGTAAGGAACTAATTACATCTTTTTGTGTAAACTGGTTCTCCACTAAGGGCAATTTTGCTCCCTGGGGGGACCCCCGGCAGTGTCTGGAGACAGTTTTGAACCTCACAACTGACTGCGGAGGGGCTGCTACTGGGATCTGGTGCAAGGAGACCAGGGATGCTGGTCCACACCCTACAGTGCACAGAAAGGACCCTCAAAAAGGAATGATCTGGTCCTGAACGTCAGCGGTGCTGAATTTCAGAAACCCTGGTGTATAAAAACTAAATCTCAAAAATAACGTTGAAGGAAAAGGAAAAAAGCTGGCGATGAATCCTAACAGTAGGATGCTATTATGGCAGTTTTTAAAAACACACAAAAAATTACCATGTGTTGCTTAAGGGCACACACGTTTTAAAAAAGCCTATATACACAAAAACCACAAGACTACATGTCAAATTAGAAATGGCGACCTCTGGGGAGGGAGGGGGAGAAATATCCATACTGTTTTACAAATGTGTGCAGCAAATATGGCTAAGTGTTAAAATCTGTATATTGCTTCTGTATATAAAATCTGTGTACACTTCTTTGAATTATTTCATTAAAAAGCAAATATGGAAATGGTGTTTTGTTAAGATTAAGGAATTACTTTGGATCTGGAAGAAAATCATTTCTCTGAAAATTTACCAATAATAGAATAATAACGATATCATGGTATCTAATGAATGTCTACTCCACATCATGCATCACTCACTCTAAACAGGGTTTCTCCATATCTGCACTATTAAATAATTTTAGTTTTAAGTGTGGCCCCATTCAGGGCAGGGTGTTGAGAAGCATCCCTGGCTTCCACCCACTAGATGCCAGTAACACCCCACCTCCACCCCCCAGGTGGTACAAAAATTTCTCCAGATATTGTCAAGTGTCCCTGGGGGTAAAACTGTCCCAGGGTTGAAAAATCACTGCTCTAGACCGTTCATTTGATACTAGAGTCTTTTCTCCCAAGTCCAAGGTTGTAAGTGCTGTCATTCTGCCGCCTGCATTTCAGGGGTCTAAGACTTTAATATGAAGAGGACGAACACAATGATGAGCTGACACTAAAAATAATCAACACCTTTTTTTTTTTTTTTTGGCCAAACCGCTTAGCATGCGGGATCTTAGTTCCCCGACCAGGTACTGAACCCGGGCCCTCGTCGGTGAAAGCTCAGAGTCCTAACCACTGGACCGCCAGGGAATTCAAATAATAGTCCACACTTTACATCCCACACATCACTTTCTAAATGCACGTACCGTTATGTACGTTCGATTTACAGGCTGGAAATAGGCTCTGAAGCTTAGCAACTTGCATACTACCACCGGAGAGCTGATTAAGGCTTGGGGCCACGACTGGCGCCCAGCTGAGCAGAAGGTCTAACGGGACACGAGTGAGATAGTAAAAATCAGCTGAGAAAGTACCTGCCCTGTCATTCATCATGCTGGGAGGACGGATAAAGCCAGATGCAAAATTATCGGGAAACGTATCCTCCAAGAACACGCTACAGCTGTAAAGTGTCAAAACAACTCCCTTTTAAGCCATTCCCGTCTACCTCGCTGAATACTCTGTCCATTAAAAGCACAGCTTCTGACCGAAGTCCTATCAGAAGGAAGATAACGTCCTTCTCCTGCCTGTGAGGCCTGATTCTCTTAGATACCAAGAATCCGTCTCCATCTCCACCCAGGTGCAGGGCTCAGATGAGGGGTTTCCGAACAAACAATCCACAGGCATCTTATCTTCGCGGTTCCCAAGGAAACAGGGCCTGGGTCCACTCGCCGTCCAGACCCAACGCTGACCCCTCTGCACGGAGCTCAGTTTTGCTCTGAGCCAATGGAAACCAGGCTGCATTTACATCTCACCTACACCCATCCTTCCCCAAAATCCTACAGTGAGTCCGACCTGGGTCCTAAGGCCCAGGGGGTCAGAAGGTCCCGCGCTAACCAAAACCTCCGGGGCTCACTCCAGTCCCACTGACCTTCACCCGGGCGGGACCCGGGAATTCGCGCTATTAATGACCCCGCCCCCTACTCTTGGAACTGTGCCCCGCCCTCTGACCCATTCCCACCGCCGCCCGCCACTCCTCCAGCCTCGGCCGACGAACGACGCGAGGCCAGGACCTGCGGTGGACACAGGAAAATACTCCCTCCGGAGAAGCAGGCTGGCCCGTGAAGGCAACTGCAGCTACCAGGGCCCGCTCCCCAACCGCCGCTTCCGCTTCCGACTCCAGGGCTGCTGGGAGCGGAAAAGGGGGCAAGCCTTCGGCTTGGGACTGGTGGAGCCCCGAGGATGGGCGGGCCAACGGCATCCTCCAATCACCGAGCAGAGAAAGGCGATTTTTTTTTTTTCCCGCCCCCCCACGGGACGCAATTGGGCCCAATGTCCGGCCACTCCCCTCTAGGTCATTCCTAGAAACCGAAAGTAAGTTGTGCGCGAGGTTAAGGAGGGATCCGCCTAGTGGGCCTGGTTATCGCCTAACGAGGCCCAGGGATGCTGCTGGGGGCGTGGCCTCCCGCTAATCCCTGAGCGCCCAGGTTACTCTGATAAGCAATGGCCGCTCGCATAAGCAATAAATGCTTATTTCTCCGAACAGATATCCTATAGTGGCCACTGGATGGCGACCTAGCTCATGTTTTCACTTTTGTACCTATATATGTATTTGTATTGGGTGATGGAAAAATGCATGGGGACTCCTCAAAAAAAATGCTCTTTAAGCATCTCTGTATTCCAGACTCTATTGTCTGCACGGGGGAAGACAGCAGTAAACGACAGCAGTAAACGAACACAAAAATCCTTGCCCTCATCCTTCTTAGATTCCAGTGGGGAGGGACAAAAATTAACCATATAAAGAACATATATAATAAATATAATGTATCCCAATGTGGACAGGGGAGTGGCTCTGAGCACCTGCTGCTTCTGCTGCCTCCCCAGGGCCCTGCACAGACGTTTGATTCCACTCACACATAGAGAAGCCTCTATCCTGCCTTAACCGCCCCCTCTCCCCCTTTAGGGATCCATCCCCAGCCTTTTTCCAGGTTCTAGGCAGGATGCTTCTGGTACAGGGAGGGCTGCCAGGGTGACTGAGGTGAGGCTGGGACAGGCCTGGGGGCTCTGAGAGCAGTTCCTGGCTGTGAACTGTCATCTCAGGCACTTGGAGAAGTTCAGATGTGCAGTGGATGGTGTCCAGGATGGGCTGCAGCTGGTTTATTTGCATTAAATTAACAGGTTCAATTTTGGGAGAATTGAAAATTCTTATAGGTCTTCTTTTTAAGGGCATGTTTGTCGATTCAGAAACGATAACTTCATCATAATATAGTGTACACAAGTCAGTTCAGAGTGAATCATGGAACTGAATGTAAGAAATAAAACTCTAAAACACCTGGAAGAAACACAGGAGAAAAATCTTGGGACTTCCCTGGTGGTGCAGTGGTTGGGACTCCATGCTCCCATTGCAGGGGCCCGAGTTCCATCCCTGGTCAGGGAACTAGATCCCACATGCATGCCACAAATAAGAGTTCACATGCCACAACTAAGGAGTCCACCTGCCGCAACTAAGACCCAGTGCAACCAAATAAATAAATAAATATTTTTAAAAAAATCTTTGTGACCTTGGGTTAGGCAAAGATTTCTTAGCTAGGATACAAAATGTGGCAAATACACACAAAGGAAAGATAAAGTAGGTCATTAAATTTTTAAACATTTGCTCATTGAAAGGCACTATGAAGAAAGCAAGCAGGCAAGCCACAGCAAGAAGATATTTGTGAAACAGACACTGACAAAGTAATTGTATCCACAATATACGAAGAAAGCGTTCAGTGGAGAAAAGTAGTGACCACAAGAGGGCGCCCTTTCACTAGCAAAACCTTCTAGTTGGCTGTTTCAGAACAGCCACTGAAGTATTTCAGGATAAAGGGGATGTTACCGAACCAAACTTGGTCTGCCCACCTGCGGGCAGTAAAGCCAGTTCACTGACCCGGCTTGTGGTGAAGGAAAGGGCAGTGTTTATCGCAGGCGGCAAGCCAGGAGTCCAGGCAGCTAGTGCTCAAAAGCCCCAGACTCACTCCCCAATAGTTTTCAGGGAAAGGGTTTTAAAGACGGGGTGAGGGAGGGGGTGGTGTGTGTGCGTGGTCAGCTGGTGGACGTTCTTCTGATTGGTTGGTGGTGAGGTAATCAGGCGTCAACATCATAAACCTGGTTCCAATTGGTCTGGGGTCTACGTGCTTGTGGGCATCATGCAGTTTACTTCATCCACCTAGTGGTTTTTTCAGTATCTCCAAAACAGCTCAAAGGACACGGCTCAGAATATGATCTATAGCCCTTGAGGAGATACGGAAGGTCCTTGACTTTAATGGCTAAATCATTGCTATTTCGTCTTGCTTGGCTGTTTTACTTTCTTTCTGCATTTTCTCCCTTCTCTGATTGAATTTATTCTTTGGAACTCGAGAAAGGCCTAGGAGGCTAAAGGTTTTTTTACAGACAAGAGGAAGGTGGAGGACATGGTGGGTGGGTTTGTCCTGAAAAGGCCCAATAGGATCCTGCTTGGTTACAGGGGCACAGAATGCAATTTCCTCCCACAGTTAAGGGGGAAAATATACATCATTTATATATACATATGTATATATACACACAAAGAAAATGAAAAAGCAAAAGGGACCAGCTATTAATGTTGGGAAAACCGGGTGAAGGGAATATTCAGGAGTTCTTTGTACTGATCTTGCAACTTTTCTGTAAGCTTGAAATTATATCAAAATAAAAAGTTCCCCCCGCAAATAGTTTCCTAATTTGTACTAGAAAGCATATAGATAGCCAACCAGTGATCAAAGAACATCAGTGATCAATTTTAATTGTCTGTGACCATTTGGTTTCATTTGTTTTACTGTATCTCTGGGTTTATTGCTGTGTTTTCCACGAATATAACTGGTAAGATCATCCCTTTAAGGAATTTTATAATAGCTTATTTGTGGTTGAAAACAATGGGTCCCAAATGAAGCTGCTTCTGTGTGTCACCCTTTTTCTTTTTGTTTTTCATCCTGAATTTTAATCTCATGTTTATTTCTGAAAAGCAGATTGGACAGTGACAGGGGAAATTCATTCATGTAGCTCTACACGATCATTGCTTGGAAGCTGCAGCCCATGTACTCTTTTATTATTTTTTTCATGGCCTCTCATGTTATTGGCATTCCCATCATGAAACCATTTTCTTACGTTTCTGTTAGTAGGTCTCTCTCTCTCTTTTTTTTTTTTTACCACGCTGCATGGCTTCTGGAAATCTTAGTCCCCGGCCAGAGATTGAACCTGCGCCCTCAGCAGTGACTGGGCAGAGTCCTAGCCACCGGACCGCCAGGGAATTCCCAGTATGTCTCTTTTTTAACTGAAAATTTTTATTGAGAGAACTGTAGATTCACATGCAGTTGTAAGAAATAATTCAGAGAGATCTCTTCTACATTTTTCCAAGTTTTCCCCAGTAGCAACATTTTTCAAAACTATAGTACAATGTCACAACCAGGATCTTAACATTGATACAATCTATTTTATTCAGGGGTGTGTGTGTGTGTTTGTATGTTTGTGTGTTGTGTGTGTGTGTGTGTGTGTGTGTATTAAGTTCTATACAATTATAACACCTGGGTGGGTTCATTTATCCACAGTCAAGATACAGAGTATGTTCATCACCACAAGGGTCTCCTCTGTTGCCCTTATAATCACACCCACCTCCCTCCTAGTTTTCCTGCCACCCTAACCCACTAGGAAGGTTTTTTTTAATTTAAAAAGTTACTCATTCTCCTAGGAATCCCCTAACTAGAAGCACCAGGCTTGAGCTCAGAAATCTGCATGTCAACAAAGATGATCCCGGGACTGGGACAGTAATCCTGGAGCATCTAGTTACTCCTGAAAGCCAGGCAGTGCTCAGAAGATGATGGGGGCTTGTCACTACAGCCCAGGAGCCAGTTGGAAGGGGCTCCTACTGGCCAAATCTGGGACAATGGGGCCATTAAAAGAATTAAGGAGACGAAAGCCAAGGCCCCAAGGGCAAGGCTGGGGGAGTTCTCCAGGGCTCAAACATGATCATTTTGCAAGTGTCCCAGCAAAGATTGTTTCAGGCAAGAATCAGCCCGAGCAAAGGCCCTGAGGTAGTGTTCAAGGACTAGCAGGGAGGCCTGTGTGGCTGGAATAAAGGGACTGAAGTCAGAGGGGTGCTAAAGACCCCATGGGGCCTTCAAAACCCACCTGAGGACTTCGGCTTTGACTCTGGGAGACTGAGAGCACTGGGAGGTGTTTGAGCAGGGGAGGGACAGGATCTGACTCAATGATAGGGATGTTTTCTATCAACAGGGTCCAATATGGCACCCGCCAGCCACATGTGGCTACTGAGCTCCTGTAAGGAGCTGAATTTTAACTGATTGAAGGTTAAAGAGCCACATTTGACTAGTGGTTACCTCACAGGACCCGGCAGCTCTAAGGGAAGGAGAGAGGCAAATAAATAAATAGAGAAACAAGATTCACAAAATGTAACCACCTAAAAGAAAATAGAAGGTGAACGGGTGAACGTGAGTCAAGATTTTGAGCTAAGGTAATCAGGAAGGGCTTCTCGGAGGAAGTGACGTTCACAGTGAGACATGGAAGATAAGGAGTTCCTGCCACCCTAGAGAGAACAGGGAAGGCTGTTTCAGGAAGAGGGCACAGCATGTGCAAAAGTCCTGGGGCAGGACCGGGCCTGGTGTGTTGGAGGAATAGTGAGGAGGCCCGTGTGTCTGGAGCAGTGTGAGCGAGGGGGACAGAGGGAGGGGGTGAGGGCAGGGAGGGGACAGCACAGGTCATGCAGGGCCTAGCCGGCCACGGGGGAGGACTTGGGCTTTCCCGCCCCCCCCAGGGAGGTGGGAGCCCTGGAGGGCTGGGGTCAGAGGGGGTGGGGCCTGAAGTGGAATCCCCAGGGTATCAGGGGGGCCCCCACATCTCAGGAGTCCATCTCTGGTCCCGAGCCTCTTCCCTCCTGTCCCCGCGTGCCTGGAGGAGGCCAGGGCCCTGTCAGCACGTTGCAGGTTAGCTGCCTGTGCTAGAAAGGGGCTGTTAGGTGCCAGGCACGGCCCGATGTGATCTCCGTGTGTCTGAGGTACTCAAGGGCCTGACTCACACTGGGGGTGGAGAGGGGCAGCTCCCAGCTCGGGGCGCCTTGCCCAGGCTGAGCACGGCTTCCACCCCGCTTGTCCTCCTGCTACCTGGCCCCTTTCTCCTGGGTGCTGGCAGGACTTTCTGCCTGTGCCGGATGTGACTCCTTCCCCAGCCGCATTCCCAGACTAAGCCCCAGAACAGCACAAGTCAAAACAACAGCGCCCCCACCAGGAGGCAAAGAACAGAAATGAAACACTTGTTTTCACTAAGTGGAGGAAATTGGGAAAAGATCCGTTATTTTACCTTTGCTGAAACATGTGGTCAGAGTGAATGCAGAACCGTCAGGTCCAGGGTGGGTCCCCTGCAGCCACACGAACTGCACCCCACCCCCACCCTGCAACCAGTGACCGTCCCATCCTCCCTCCGAACACTGCCCAGCAAAGGACTGGGGCGGAACCCCCGCGTAAGGTCCGGACAGGACGCCAGTACCTGACCCCGCGGCGCAGGGTGGAGACTTGGATCGTGAGCCCTCGGGTAGGACCGGGTCCATGGCTGCTTCCAGCCCTCCTGACTCTCAGGGGCATTCTCCTTGCGGCTCCGCGGCCCAGGCAGGTGAGAGCGATGGGGACGGTACACCTGGGACCGCACGTGGCAGGTAAGCACAGCAGCTGGGCGAGAGTGAGGTCCACGCAGGGTGCCAGCGGGCCTGCCCCCAGCTCTGACTGGAGGGTGCTCTGGGCTCACCCTCTCACGGAGGGCTCTGATTGGACAATTTCCCAAGACCCGCTCCCACCTCTTCAGTGACAGGTCAACAGGACACCTGTGGCCGACCAGCCCACCCCCAACCTGGGCTCTGAGCTGAACCTGGTCCCGAGTGGGCATACCCTCCTGGAGCCAAATGTGTGTCTTTTTTTTTTTTTTTAAACAATGTGTGTGTCTTGATTCAGTTTCCCCAGGGAGCCAGGACTGGACAGGATGGAATGGGGGTCTGGTGACGTCCTGGGCCAGTGGTCTGCCCAATTTAAGGTTGCCTTGGGTCTATGCCCTTTGTTTAAGAACAAAGACAGTGATGTCACCGCGTTCAAGGCAGGGTCAGACTCTGTCAGACGTGTGACCTTTGACATGGGGTGACCTCGCCCTTCATCCCCACCCTCACATCTGGGACTTGAGGTTAGCAACCCAAGGCTCCACCATGGGAAGCCGGACCATGAGGCCCTAGCCTCCCTGCAGGACTGGTTCAGTCCCACTTGCTGATCTTGTAGAACATCTCAGAGAGGTAGGAGGCATCTGGGATTCCCTTTAGGGACACCGATGTTGGCTGGCAACAGCCATCTTGGGGAGTTTGTTTTACCACAAGGACATCATTGTTGAAAAGCACCATTTTGGGGTCCTCCATCTAGCCTATAAGCTCTGGGGGCCTGCTAGCCCACCAGCAGGCCGGCACCTGTCCTGTGTCCCGCATGGGATGAGCAACCAGTCACTCCAGGACCCGGCCCCTGACCACCAGTGGGTCAGCAAAGCCTGAGAGCCAAACAGGCCAGGGAACAGTCCCACCTATGAGTGCACCCACAGTGGTCAGATTCACCACAACAGAAGGACCCATAAGCCCACCTAGGGAGCACCCCCAGAGCATATAGCACAGGTGTCCAGAAGGGAGTTTGCGTCTGGGCACCATAGGTTGTCTCTTACATTAAGGTCACATCTACAAGATTGGGAAATGAAACTGACCTACCTAATACATAGAAATAGACACAGAGAATTAGACAAAATGAGGAGAAGAAGGAATATGTTCCAAATGAAGGAACAAGACAAAACCCCAGAAGAAGAACTAAGTGAAGTGGAGATAAGCAATCAAATGAATAAAGAATTCAAGGTAATGATCATAAAGATGTTTAACAAACTTGGAAGAAGAACGATGAACACAGCAAGGATTTTTATGAAGAGTTAGAAAATATAAAGAAGAACCAATCAGAGCTGAAGAATACAATAAATGAAATTTAAAATACACCAGTAGGGAGCTTCCATGGTGGCGCATTGGTTAAGAATCCACCTGCCAATGCAGGAGACACGGGTTTGAGCCCTGGTCTGGGAGGATCCCACATGCCGTGGAGCAACTAAGCCCGTGAGCCACAACTACTGAGCCCCTGCACCACAACTACTGAGCCTGCGCTCTAGAACCCATGCTCTGCAACAAGAGAAGCCACGCAATGAGAAGCCCACGCACTGCAACAAAGAGTAGCCCCCACTCGCCTCAACTAGAGAAAGCCCGTGCACAGCAACTTAGACCCAAGGCACCAAAAATAAATAAAATTAAATAAATTTATATAAAAATATACTAGTAGGAAATAACAAATGCTGGAGAGGGTGTGAAGAAAAGGGAACCCTCTTACACTGTTGGTGGGAATGTAAATTGGTGCAGCCACTATGGAGAACAGTACAGAGGTTCCTCAGAAAACTAAAAACAGAATTACCATATGATCCAGCAATCCCACTCCTGGGCATATACCTGGACAAAACTGTAATTCAAAACGATACATGCACCTCTTATGTTCATAGCAGCACTATTCACGATAACCAAGACATGGAAACCACCTAAACGTCCATTGACAGATGAATGGATAAAGAAGATGTGGTACACGTATACAATGGAATACTACTCAGCCATAAAAAAGAATGAAATAATGGCATTTGCAGCAACATGGATGCAAGTACAGATTATCATACTAAGTGAAGTACGTCAGACAAAGACAAATACCGTATGATATTACTTATATGTAGAATCTAAAATATGACACAAATGAACCTGTTTATGAAACAGACTTACAGCCAAAAATTTAAAAAATAAATAAATAAAAACTTACGAAAGGGAAAAGCACATATCCAAGAATACTCCATCCAGCAAACTATTATTCAGATTTGAAGGAGAGATAGCGTTTTTGAGACATGCAAAAGCTAAAAGAGTTCAGCGCCTCTAAACCAGCTTTACCAGAAATATTAAAGGGACTTCTCTAAGTGGAAAAGAAACTATCACAACTAGAAATGTGAAAATTAGGAAAGGAAATATTTCTTTGGTAAAGACAACATACAGTAAAGGTAGTAGATCAACCACTGATAAAGCTAGTAGGAAGTTTAAAAGACAAAAGTAGTAAAATCATCTACATCCACAATAAGTAGTTTAAGAATACACACAAAATAAAAGATGCAAAATATGATGTCAAAACATTACATGTGGGACTTCCCTGGTGGTTCAGTGGTTAGGACATGGTGCTTCCACTGCAGGGAGCATGGGTTTGATCCCTGGTTGGGGAACTAAGATCCCACATGCCATGTGGCACAGCAAAAAAAAAAAAAAAAAAAAAGAGAGAGAGAAAGAGAAAGAAAGAAAAAACATTAAATGTTGAGGGGAGGGTAGTGGTGGTAAAGATCCAGGGTTCCTAGAAAGCATCTGAACTTAAGATATGAACTTAAAATAATCACATATATATAGGGTGTTCCACAAAATCTCATGGTAACATAAACCATAATCTATAACAGATATACACATAGAAATGAGAAAGGAATCCAAACATAACACTGAAGATAGTCATCAAATCATAAGGGAAGAAAGAAAAAGAAAGGAACAAAAAAAGAACTACAAAACAACGAGAAAACAATAAACAAAGTGACAATAAATACACACCAATCAATACTTACTTTCAATGTAAATGGACTAAATGTCCCAATCAAAAGAGGGCCTGAATGGATCAAAAATACCAAGACCCATATATATGCTGCCTACAGGTGACTCAATTCAGATCTAAAAACACACACAGACTGAAAGTGAGGGGGATAAAAAGAGTTATTCCAGTCTTCCCTGGTGGCGCAGTGGTTGGGAGTCCACCTGCCAATGCAGGGGACACGGGTTTGTGGCCCGGTCCGGGAAGATCCCACATGCTGTGGAGTGGCTGGGCCTGTGAGCCATGGCCGCTGAGCCTGCACGTCCGGAGCCTGTGCTCTGCAATGGGAGAGGCCACAACAGTGAGAGGCCCGCGTACCGCAAAAAAAAAAAAAAAAAAAAAAAGGTATTCCATGCAAATGGAAATGAAAAGAAAGCTGGGGTAGGAATACTTATATCAAACAAAATGACTTTAACAAAGACTCTAACAGGAGACAAAGTAGGACATAACATAATGATCAAGGGATCAAACAAAAAAGAAGCAATACTAGTTGTAAATATTGGAGCACCCAATATAGGAGCACCTAAATACATAAAATAAGTATTAGCAAACAAAAATACAGGAAATGACAGTAACTCAATAATAGTAGGGAACTTTAACACCCCACTTGCATCAATGGGCAGATCATCCAGACAGAAAATCAATAAGGAAACACTGCCCTTAAATGACACATTAGATCACTATATATATATATATATATATATATATATATATATATATAAACATTCCACCCCCAAATGCAGAATACACATTCTTTTCAAGTGCACATGGAACATTCTCCAGGATAGACCACATGCTAGGTAACAAAATAAGTCTCAATACATTTAAGAATATTGAAATCATATTAAGTATCATTCCTGAACTCAACAGTAGGAGACTAGAAATCAACTACAAGAAAAAAAAAGGCAAAACCCAAAAATACGTGATGGCTAAATAATATGCTACTAAATAACAAATGAGTGACTGAAGAAAGCAAAGAGCAAATAAAAAAATAACTGGAGACAAATGAAAATGGAAACACAACATTCCAAAATCTATGGGATGTAACAAACTCAGTTCTAACAGGGAAGTTCACAGTGATACAAGCCTACCTCAGGAAACAAAACAAATCTCAAGTAAACAATCTAAACTTACAACTAAAGGAACTAGAAAAAGGAGAACAAACAAAACCCAAAGTTAGCAGAACGAAAGAAATCAAAGATTGGAGAAGAAATAAGTAGAGACTAAAAAAAAAATAGAACAGATATATGAAATTCACAGCTGGTTCTTTGAAAACATAAATGGTATATACCATTTTATATCAAATATCTTTCTTTTGAAAATGGTTAGTCATCCATACCCTTGTAGGACAATACCATTTTCACGTATTAATTCAACTGCTAGCAGTTACTTTCACTCTTTGGACCAATGTTTCTAGTAACATTTTTGAAAAAAATTTAAATTGTAGTAAACCTAATAAGTCTTATTGGTTTATGTTCTGTTTCAGCTTGTCTTGATCTCATCTCCATCCCGACACACTTAGAGTTGGATTCATCACACTCCAGCACTATTCTCCATGGGTGACAACCTGCATCTCAGTTATAGCAACTCAATCATGCTGGGTTTTGTTTTTTCTGTGCAAAATAATGGAGGAATCATTGATTCTTCCTCTCACCCAAACTTCCAGCCATCAAGAAATTCTAATAGCCTGAGTTTCAAATTATGTCTGGGCTCTAACCCCATACAACACTGCCACTGCTACCAACCCAGTCTGATCTACTACCTTGATTGACAGTATCATCCTAGTGCCTGTTCTCAAGGAAACAGAAGGATCTTGTGAAGCTGCCTCATCTGGTCAATTTTAGGCTCCATGTCACTCACAGCCAATGTCAGTGCACCATGGCAGGCCAGTGCATCAATACATGATGTGCCTACCACCCTCACACTCTCCTCTGACCTCTGCTGTTGTTCCATCATTTCACTCTGCTCCAGGTGCACCGGCCTCTGGCTATCCTAAAATTACCTAAGGCCTACTTCTGCCTTAGGAACTATATGAGTCTACTCAGGTCCCCTAACAAAGCAATGGAGTCTGACATTCTGAAATCAAGCTGTTGGCAGCACTGGCTCCTTCTGGATGCTGTGAGGGAGAATGTTCCAGGCCTCACTCCTAGCTTCTGGTGGTTGCCAAAAACCCTTTGCATTCCTTGGCTTGTGGACAGATCATGCCAATTTGCTCCTTTTTACCTCATGTGGTGAGGACATATCTATCTTCCGTGCAGGCCTGTGTCCAAAGTTCCCTCTTTCTAAAAGGACGTCCATCGTTGGACCAGACCTACTCTAATCTGTTATGAACTCGTGTTGAGTATATCTGAAAAGACCTGTTAAACAAAAATTCAACTGATCATATTTAAAAGATTTAATTGTTTTTATTAAATGAGTCATGAATTGGACAACATCTCATCTAGCAAGTAGAAAGGAGCTCCAAAGAGCTACAGAAAATGAAAGAATGAGGTGGAAAAAAAGAAATTATCGTCAAAGAATGCATTGTTTCAGGCAAAGTCACCTTCCTAAGGGAAACTGAAGGGGTCTACCAGTGAAGTACCTCTTACAGTTGGCCAAGAGATGCCAGGTTGGCTGGCTAGAGGTTACATTCCTGCGAAAAGTTGACACTGCTATTCAGTTAGGTATTAAGACTTGGTTTGCTGCAGTGGGGCTGGGGCCTAATACAAGTGACTCCATTTGAGGCCTGTAGTTTCCTTTTTTAAACATTTCCCTCTTTTGATCAGTCTCAGCTTTACTGAGAAATGTGTTCAAAATTTAAGGCATTAGTACCACTCAGCTGTTACCCTGTAGTTCTCACAGCTTTGTGAATTTTGTTGATCCTTTGTGTGGTATCCATATGTCATGACACTTTTTGCTTAATCCTTGTGATATTCACAGGTCACAGCTTTAGGTTTCCTCTTTTTTTTTTTTTTTTTCGGTATGCGGGCCTCTCACTGTTGTGGCCTCTCCCATTGCTGAGCACAGGTTCCAGATGCACAGGCTCAGCGGCCATGGCTCACGGGCCCAGCCGCTCCGCGGCATGTGGGATCTTCCCGGACCGGGGCACGAACCCATGTCCCCTGCATCGGCAGGCGGACTCTCAACCACTGCGCCACCAGGGAAGCCCAGGTTTCCATTTTAAATTTGGTCATTCTCTTGTTTCTTTTCTGACATTCCAGTCTTAGGTCATTTGCTTAGTGGTTCGCAGCTATGAACACACATTAAAGACTCTTGAGGGGATACAGTGCACCAGAAAGCGTATTATTATTATTAGTGGAAAGAAGATAATGCCCAATGTTCAGAGTGCACTTTGCAGCCACGTTCTCCATGGCCCAAACCAATCAAAATCAAATAAGTCAAAGAAAGACCCCACCAAGAGTCACTTCTTTCAGCCAAGGGGCTTACTCAGTGAGCTCACGTAACTGAGTTTCAACTTTCCCAGAAATGTTGATCCAGGTGCAGCAGGTAGTGTTGGTCACAGCACAAACCTAATTACGGCAGATTTCCCAAGAGGAAGCTCTGTGTGCACCACCAGCAATTTCTGTGGAATTGTGGAGTAGGGAAAGGGTTGATCCAGCAGACCTCAATAAATGGGGACTGTGGAATAGGAGCTCCACATGGTTGGGGAACTGCAAGCTGCTACTAACTGTCCCCATGTGGATCTTGGGACAGAAAAAAGGGTTGGAGTTTTCCACTCAAACACCTGGAAATTGCAAACTAAAAAGAGTGAGAGCTCAAGGGAAAGAGAGTAGAGATCAGAACCAAGAGGAACTTACCCATAACCCTCAGAGATAATGAGAAAGACTGAACTCAAAGGGTTCCCTCGTACCACATCTGTGTTTCTCATTGTTCCCAAATGCCATCAGAAGTTCACCTCAGATCCTATCACTGCCACCAAATCTGCTAAATAACAAAAATTCAACTGAGTAACTTTTAAACATCTAATAGGCTTTATTAAACGACTCATGAATCAGGCAGCATTTCATCTAGCAAGCAGAAAGGAGGTCCAAAGACCTGCAGAAATAATCGTTTTTTTAAAGACAGAGAAGGGACAGAAAAAGAAACGTTATTAGCAAAGAGTGCATTGTTTCAGGCAAGGTCACCCTTCTGAGGGGAACAGAAGTGTAGGCAGTCTATCAGTGGAATACCTCCTACTGTAGACCAGGAAATGCCAGGTTCACTGGTTAAAGGCCACATTCCTGGGAAAAGTTGATGCTGCAATTTGGTTCGTTATTAAGTCTTGGTTGGCTGCCTAACACAAGTGACTCCATTTTGGACCTACTGTCTCCCATTAATCAGATTTTATTTCCAAAAAAGATCATATTCTGAGGTTCCAGATGGACATAAAAATTTGGGGGCACACTACTGAACTTGGTATATGTATACTTTTATATATTTTATAATCCATTTAAGTATCAACTTCCAGTGTTATCTGAAATAGTTATTTTACTGTTCTGCTTATACTATTTTCTGGAACCAGAAATATTTTATATTTTATACATATATATACTTCATATATATATAATCTCCATCTTCATATCCCTCTAGCCCCTACTGTGCTAATTATGAAAGGTCAATGAAAGGTAGATATGGTTCTATTGCATTGCGTTATTTCATTGTGGATAAGGCTGGGATGTATACTTCCCAGAATCGTCTTTATAATTTCGGGTTATAATTCACCAATAGCCTAAATTGCAAGAGATTTGGAAGGTACAGGTGAAGAAGCTATTTCTCTCAGTACTATAAGCCATCATGCAGATAGACGGACCAATGCATAGGGGATAGTTGGACACCAACTTGCAGCTTGTTTTTCTGATTATTGTATAATTATTGACAACTCTGGTCTATCAAGTATGAATACAAACAAAACATTTAAAAAATGAAATAATTAAACACTGGGTAATCACATCTATAAATGCAAGGTAAGTAAATATAGTAGGTTTATGGCTTAGAGAGCAGTCAGCTATAAGAGAAAACATGGGCTTCCTTGGTGGTGCAGTGATTAAGAATCCACCTGCCAATGCAGGGGACACGGGTTTGATCCCTGGTCTGGGAAGATCCCACATGCCGCAGAGCAACTAAGCCCGAGTGCCACAACTACTGAGCCTGCTAGAGCCCATGCTCTGCAACAAGAGAAGCCATGACAATGAGAAGCCTGCGCACTGCAACGAAGAGTAGCCCCCACTTGCCTCAACTAGAGAAAGCCCATGTGCAGCAACGAAGACCCAACACAGTCGAGAGAGAGAGAGAGAGAGAGAGAGAGAGAGAAAACGCTCACAATAGGCCAAATACATTCAAAAGTGCTTATTGCAATCAGAGAAGTATCCAGAAACAACAAATGTAGGGTCAGTGCAGCCTCAACAGTGCAACCAGGGAAGTAAATTTCCTGCATTTGGTTGGGAAGGAAACAGCCTCTCTACTAAAGGAACAAGATGCTTCTTACAGAAATCACATAATTATGAGAATCATCGGACATGAAGGGGGGGGTCACAGGGTATGAGTACATCACTAGGTGATCTTCTGAAGCCTGAAGAAGTAGGCTGATGGACACCAAAGAGCCATAGGAACATGCAAGGATCTGTGTGCACTTGAAAACCAAAGAAGATCCATGAGGGAACTTGTGGACAAGTGTGGAATCTGCTGCCCAACAGGGAACTAACATCAAACACATGTCTGGTTGGGGGCTGTTCCACATGGGCAGAGCCAGAAGTCAGAAAACGGTGCTGGAACTCAGGCTCACCAGGTTGCCATGCATCTCTGTCTCCTGATGGTACAGAAGACCCAAGAATCATGGCTTCCCCGCTTCTGCTTTCCAGACCTCATGCATCTTCTTCTTCCCATGAACTTTAACTCAGAACCACTAACAGAAGGACTCTGGATATACAGTTTCCCACCTCACCCAAGCTGACAACACAATTCAGTAGAACCGTCTGGACAGGAGCTTTCATCTTCATGCCAGCAAGTCACTCTTCTTAACTCCATGGATCATGTCCAATTTCCAACCAAGATCATGGACATGAACAGAGGTCAAATTTATGAACATAATTAGATGAGACAGAATGTCCTCCAAGACATTCCACAATTACTAATTTCTGTGAGGACATATATGCAACAAGGAAACATGGAAAAGACATACCTTTCAGTTTAATACTCCAGGGGAGGGTAAACACTGAGTCAGAAAATTCCAGTATCTGTAACAGTAGACCAGGAAAGACATTTCAACAATACAGGTCTCATGATCACATATGAGGAAAACAATGGGATGTAAGAATCAAAACTTTTTTCATCTAAAATTATACCAAGTTGCACCTGAAAAAACCCCCAAAACCAAAAACCACTTAACATCCCTGGGTTCAAAAGACACTGTAATGGAAACGAGACAAGTTTTATATGAGGTACAGATGAAAGGGACATGGAGGGATAATTAATTATCTTAAGTGTTCAGATCAGCAACACGAACTAGAAATTAATACACTGGGATCCCTATTCAGGATGAGGCACTTACAAAGGAAAAACCATGTTTATAACAAAAGATTTCTATTGTGCCCTGAGTTTTCATTTACAAAATAAGTGAAGTGCTGAAGGTTTTTCCACATTCTTTCCATTCATAAGATTTCACTCCATGTGATTGCTTCCATTTACAATGAGGTTCTAAGGGAGAAGGAAGGCTTCTCCACAGTTTTGTATTCAGAATTTTCACCAGTGTGTGTCTTCATGTGTCTTTGTAGGGATATCAGATACCTGAAGGCTTTCCCACACTGCTGACACTGATAGGGCTTCTCTTCACTGTGTGTTTTTATATGTTGTCGAAGGGATGAGGAAGTAATGAACGCTTTCCCACATTCTGTACATTCATAGGGTTTTACTCCACTGTGTGTTTTCACATGTTTTCTAAAGTATTTGGGACAACTGTAGGATTTCCCACATTCCTTACACACATAAGGTTTCTCTCCAGTGTGGATCCTCACATGTCCTTGCAGGGATTTGAGATAGGGGAAGGCTTTGCCGCACTGCTTACATTCATACGGTTTCTCTCCAGTGTGCATTCTCACATGTTCTCGGAAGTGTGAGATGCGAGTGAAAGCTTTCCCACATTCTTTACATTCATAGGGTTTCTCTCCAGTGTGAGTTCTCACATGCCGTGCAATCTGGGAATAATAACTGAAGGATTTCCCACATACTTCACAAACGTGGATTTTCTGTCCATAATGACCTCTCACATGTCGCTGGACAGATGACAGGCAAGTGAATGATTTTTTAGATTTCTTACACTCTAAAGACTGTTTGCTACTATAACTTTTCACATATCTCTTAGATGCTCTCCCATCATCCTGACGTTTGTCAGTTTTCTCTACAATGTCTGTTCCACCAGGAGGATTTAGGCATGAGACACAGGTGCAGGTTTGCCCACATTCTTCACATGGATGAGGTTTGTGTCTGGTGTGAGATCTTTGCTGATTCCTCTGGAAAGAACAATCCCTGAAGGCTTTTCCACACTTAGTGCATTTACAGGGCTGAATTGCAGTCAGATAACCCTTATGCACAGTAAGATGTGTAAGCTGGTTCCGGGTTTCTAGACATTGATGGCCTTCTTTACCTTCACAGAGACTCTCCACCAAATGATTTCTGTTCAAAGTAGGAAGCACAGTATTAGGGATTAATAATAATGATTTCTTTATTAATAATTTATTGATGGATGTTAATGATTATTTTGACTACGTATTTGCCATGTGCACTGAATTGGCATGTTTTTGGCACTCTCTGCATTGTGACAAAGTTCAACAAGTTTAATTCTCCAGCTGAGGGCTCAAACAGAGCCATAACTTTCAGTGTTTTTTACATATTGGGTTTCCTGATCATTGAAATTTCCTACTGAATTAAGTTTCAGATGCTCAATGTCTACATCACATTTATAAAAGTATTGTGTTGTAAAAACTCTGTGAGTACACAATTGTTTACCTAGGTTTATATCTTTTATTTAATTTCAAGTGAGTCTAACACTCTGCCGAGATCCCCCTTCTCCTTGTGGGAGTGCCACTCACCTCAAATGCCTCTCCTGGGTTACACGCTGATCTCTCATGTTATGAAATGCCCAGTTTTCTCCCAAAAAAGACCAGGAATCATTTCTTGTGAATCTTACTACTTTCTCTTCACTGCATAGTCCAGTGTCCAAAATATCCCAATGAGCACTGGATCTACTGGTTTTAACTTGAGGGCAAGAACCTGCAACAATTGGTAACATAACTAAATCCTTGGGAAAGAAATGGTGGGATAAAGGAAAGAGGCCATTTGTACTTTTTTTCCATACGTTGATTCAAAAATGTAAAATAGTTTTATAAAGGAAGGAAGGATATATGTGTGATATTGTGATTTATAAGAAATATATACATATATATTTGGTCAATCAGATGACCAACATACACTTCTCACATAAATCAGGTACTTATCCACAGTTCCCTGCTCACAGCTCCCAAAACCTTTGGAATTTCCTGAGTGATAAAAGCAATGGAATAATATTTGATCTCCTGTTCTCAGTTCCTGAAAATGCTTCAGGGTCAGAAGGGTGAAATAAGTGTTGTTATTCATAACAAGCCCTTTCCATCACAATTGGGTTTATATTCATGAAGGTGACTGTTGAAAAGCAGCGCAGGATGGGGGCTCGTTGCCAATGGAGACACCATGTGACTAAAGCGTGGAACTTTCAGTCCCACTCACACCTCCAGACACCCCAGCACCTCTGAGGAGGGGAGAGGAGCCAGAGTTTCAATCACTTGCCAATGGCCAATGATTTAATCAATCATGCATATGTAATAAAGCCTCCATAACCTCCCCCACCCCAGCAAAAAGAAGTTCAGAGAGCATCTATGTTGGTGAAAACATGGAGATAATGGGAAGACTGGCACCTGGAGACAGCATGGAAGCTCCAAGCCCTTCTGACATATACTGCCCTATGCATCTCTTCCATGTGACTGTTCCTGAGTTATATCCTTTTATAATAAACTGGTGATAAAGTACATGAAATGTTTCTCTGAGTCCTGTGAGTGTACTAGCAAATTAACTGAACCTGAGGAGGGGGGTCACGGGAACCTCTCTCATTTATAGTCAGTTGGTCACAAGTACTGGTAACAACCTGAGCTTGAAACTGGCATCAGATGAGGGCGGGTGAAGACCAGGGGTGAGTCTTGTAGGACCGAACCCTTAAGCTGTGGAATTTGAGGCTACCATGGGTAGATGCTGTCAGAATTGAGTTGACCAGTTGTGAGGAGCCTAAACACACAAACACACAGGTACATACATGATGCAATTGGGTCCAGAACCTAATTTATCACTCAAGCAAAGAAAAACTCTGAAGACCTCATCTATTTGGAACTTTGGCAATGGTAGGGAAAATGAGTCAAAATGGCAGCCTGTCCACTAAGAAATACCTCAAAAAGAATGGAGACTGATGTCGAGATCAATATTACCAGAGAAGCAAAGTAGCAAGAAACTGGGCAAAATGCACATTCCCAAATGCTCCCTTTATAAAAGGAGCTACAGAAAGACTTCTCAAGCGGGCAACGATGGATGAAAAGTCCAACAGGGAAGCCAGGTTAACGACAAACGTCACCTTCTCAAAGACAGAGGCATGTTTCTAACAGTTATGTCCAAATATCTCTCCCTGATACAGAACCTGCTCCTCCAGAGAGGTGTGCCCTCCTGGTGATCGCAGGCACAGAGGCCCTAGAGGAAGCCTATCTCCAGTGACCCAGCTGCCACTAGGAGATCAGATGGTGCGTGGCTGCTGTCCTGCTCGTGGAGAAAAGTTTCTCAGGGGGAGGATGGAGGACAACAAGCCCTCCATGAGATGGCCCGATTCTCTGGTCCTCATGTCATTGAGGATGGGTGAGTTTGGGTTTAACTGCAGCAAGATTATCAGGTCAAATGTGTACTGATCGCAGTGTAACTTTCACAGGTTGAAAACTGTAACGCTGCTCTCACTGCCCCAAAGTAACACTGGAGACCACGCTCACATTTACACAATTAGGGAGCCTCAGGATTCTGATCAAGAGCAATAAAAATCAATTCAATATAGAAATATTTATGGTCATGGAAAAGCTATTTGACTCTAGGTAGGTTCTATAAAGGTGGGGACCACGTCTGCCTGTTTTTCAACATATTTTTATTCCTTGGTTCCAGTAAGAAAGAACATTGTAAGAAATATTTGTTCCCTAAAGACTAAGTGCAGGGAGGAAGCCGTCCTCACCCACGGAGGCCAGGTTCCTGAAGGTCTCCAGCATCACGTCTCTGTAGAGCTTCCTCTGAGCCAGGTCCAGCAAAGCCCACTCCTCTGCGGTGAAGTTCACAGCCACGTCCTCAAAGACCACCGAGTCCTGAAACAGCCACAGGTTCCGTGTCAGCAAGGCTCCCTCTTCACCCCCATGTGTGGGAGGATGGGGAGGCTGGCAGTCGGAAACCGGACTCAATTCCTAGGACTCCTGAGCTTACACTCTTGTGGGAAATGAACACACACACGTCAATCAAATGCATTTTACTCAGTGATGGTAAGTGCTGGAAACTGAAGCAACATGTAACAGCAACAACAGATGTAGACTTATAGACACGTGACTAAAAAGAACTGTTTTTTACCAAATATAAAATAGATAAACAATAAGGATTTACACAGGGAACTATATTCAATATACTGTAGTAACTTATAATGGAAAAGAATTGGAAAAAAAGACTATAGATATATACATACATATATGTGTGTGTGTGTGTGTATAAGGGAATCACTTTGCTGTGCACCTGAAACTAACACACAATTTATTTTTTTTAAACTTTTTGGCTGCACCACCCAGCACATGGGATCTTAGCTCCTTGACCAGGGATTGAACCTGCGCCCCCTGAAGTGGAAGCTCGGAGTCTTAACCATTGGACCACCAGGAAAGTCCCCTAACACAATACTGTAAATCAACTGCACTTCAATTTTTTTAAAAAATTGTTTTTAGTGAGAGAGCAGAAACTGAGGTGGTAAAGACTGAAAATAAAATCATCATTCAGATAAGAAGGAAATGAATACTTGGTTTGGTCAAAAGTTATTTCCTTGAAACTCCAAGCAGGAGCAGACTGTCAGGAGGTCGTGAACACTGATTTTCAAGGGCCGCTGCATCTGAACAACTCTTGTCTGGACTGAACAGCATGTAAAAGCCTGGGCCAGTCCCCTCATATCCAACAGAGGCAGACACGACCCCCTGCCAGGATGAGGTGGACACCGAGGGCACAGACGCAGGCCAGGGCCCACGACCTGGGACAGCTGTGGGGTAAGAGACGGCCTGTTTCCTGAGGGATCTGTCAAGCCAGCAGGGCCTCTCAGATAATCATGTGCCCAGAAATGGAGGAAAATGCTCCATGAAGAAGAATCGAAGGATCTGACGGCAACAGGGCCAAAGGAGACTTAAACAGAGAGAAAAAAACACCTAGTAATTAACTTTAGGACAATATGGATGACACCAGACCCCTGAAATACAAAGCAAGCAATTATTTTTATAAATTAGAATTTTAATCCAAAATATAGTCTGACAATCTAAATTATAAAAAATTCCAAATACATCAGCTACAAAGAAGGCAAGGCTGCCTCGCCTGAGTCTGCGACTGGGGTTTGCTAATCACACACCTGATAAGAAACTTGTATTTTAAATACATTTTAAAAAACTAATAGGACAACAATAAAAAATAAAGGGCAACAAGAGAAAAACAAATAATGCATAAATAATGGACAAATAATATAAGCAGACATTTCTCCAAAGAATAAATACAAGTGGCCAATAAGCCCATGAAAAGATGCTGGACGACACTCATCAGGGAAATGCCAAAGCTACAGGCAGATACTTCACACCCACCAGGATGGATATAAGATGGACAAACAAGGCAAGGCGGGGCAGGCAAGGATGTGGGGAAGTTGGAACCTCACACACTGTTGATGGGAAGGTAAAATGGTGAAGCCACTTTGGAAGACAGTCCAGCAGATCCTCAAAATGATAAACACAGTGTCACCACATAACACAGCAATTCCACCCTAGGTATCTATCTACCCAAGAGAGGAGGTGAAAGCGAACACCAACACAAAAACTAATACGCAGATATTCACAGCAGCATGACTTATGACAGCCAAAAAGTGGAAACAAATCAAAAGATCATCAAGTGACTTGGATAAGCAAACACAATATAATCTCACAACGGAATATTATTTGCCAGAAGAGGAATGTTGTACTGATCGGTGGCACAAAACCAATAAACTTTAAGAACATTAAGACTCCACATAACACTTATACGAAAGGCACAGAATGAGCAAATCTATAGAGATAGAAAGTAGATTAATAGGGCTTCCCTCGTGGTGCAGGGGTTAAGAATCTGTCTGCCAATTCAGGGGGACACGGGTTCGAGCCCTGGTCCAGGAAGATCCCACATGCTGCAGAGCAACTAAGCCTGTGTGCTGCAACTACTGAGCCCACGAGCCACAACTACTGAAGACCGCACACCTAAAGCCCATGCTCCACAACTAGATAATCCACTGCAATGAGAAGCCTGCGCACGGCAACGAAGAGTAGCCCCCGCTCTCCACAACTAGAGAAAAGCCCACGCAGCAACGAAGACCCAAGACAGCCAAAAATAAATAAATAAATAAATAAAAAGAAAGTTCCCTTTAAAAAAAGAAAAAGAAAAAGAAAGTAGATTAATAAACTGCCTAGACCAAGGGCGGGTGAAGTCCTGGAATGAGGGGTGACTGCCAGCAGATACAAGTTTTCTTTTGGGGTGATAAAAATGATTTAAAATCAGAATATGAGGATGCTTGCACAATTGTAAGTATACTAACACCCTGGAATTTTACACTTTGAACAGGGAAACCTTATGGTACATAAATTATATGTCAACTAAAGCTGTTTAAAAAATAGATTCAGGACTTCCCTGGTGGTGCAGTCGTTGAGAATCCACCTGCCAATGCAGGGGACACGGGTTCGAGCCCTGGTCCGGGAAGATCCCACATGCCACAGAGCAACTAAGCCTGTGTGCCACAACTACTGAGCCTGTGTTTCACAACTACTGAAGCCCATGTGCCTAGAGCCCATACTCCACAACGAGAAGCCACCACAATGAGAAGCCTGCACACCACAATGAAGAGTAGCCCCCGCTCGCGACAACTAGAGAAAGCATGCGTGCAGCAACGAAGGCCCAACGCAGCCAAAAATATAAATTAAAAAAGAAAGAAAGAAAGAAAGAAAGAAAGAAAGAAAGAAAGAAAGAAAGAAAGAAAGAAATATGAAGTGCTTTTCAAACTCTCATCCCAATGGAGCAAAATACCAATGAACAATTATTCCCCTGCAGGATCCATATTAATGGACTCTCACCTTCAATCATCTCATCTATCTCCTCATCACTAAGGCATAAGTTGCTTGAAAGCAATTGAAATACCAGTCTTGGAACTTTATACATTATCTGCTTTGTAGTTCCTTCCTATTGTTCAATGGGGAACTGCTCCTCTTTAGTAAACAGATATCTGTGTACACTGCTGGGCTGCCTTGGGTCAAGATGTGATTGACCATGAGAGCTTTCAGGGTACGTAGAATTGGAAAATATATTTTAAAAAATCTGCTGGGCTTCCCTCGTGGCGCAGTGGTTGAGAGTCCGCCTGCCGATGCAGGGGACACGGGTTCGTGTCCCGGTCCGGGAAGATCCCACATGCCACTGAGTGGCTAGGCCTGTGAGCCATGGCCGCTGAGCCTGTGCGTCCGGAGCCTGTGCTCCGCAATGGGAGAGGCCACAACAGTGAGAGGCCCGCGTACCGCAAAAAAAAAAAAAAAAAAAAATCTGCCCAATGTATTTGAGCAGAAGTGCTGGTTTCTATTCAAAACCTGTTGTTCTGCTACATATACCAGGATGGGAGCAAAAGATGCCTTAAAATGTCATGTGTCATGTGCTGGAGACAATGAGTTTAGTAAATGCCTGTTTATCTTCTGTGTTTTTAGTATTGGATGACTGAGGTTTTCTGAGTGGTTTATCATAAAACCACACTTCAAGTCTTGTTTCTGCTCAGAGTCTTTTCAAGTATTCAAACATATTTCTCACTCTGAGCTATTGGTAATAACAGACACAGAAATCTCTCTAATACTGATCTGCCGTACATGCTTGATTTTTAAAATCATTAATAGAGGAGAGTGAAGACAACCTACACAACAGGAGAAAATATTTGCAAACGATGCGACCAACAAGGGCTTAATTCCAAAATATATAAACAGGGCTTCCCTGGTGGCACAGTGGTTGGGAGTCCGCCTGCCAATGCAGGGGACATGGGCTCATGCCCTGGTCTGGGAGGATCCCACATGCCGTGGAGCGGCTGGGCCTGTGAGCCATGGCCGCTGAGCCTGTGCCTCTGGAGCCTGTGCTCTGCAACGGGAGAGGCCACAGCGGTGAGAGGCCCACATACCGCAAAAAAAACACAACCACCAAAAAAACCCAAAATATATAAACAGCTCATACAACTCAACAACAACAACAAAAACAACCCAATCCAAAATGGGCAGAAGAACTAAATAGGCATTTCTCCAAAGAAGAAATACAGATGGCCAATAGGCACATGAAAAGATGCTCAACATCACTAATTATCAGAGAAATGAAATAAAAACTACAGTGAGGTACCACCCCATGCCAGTCACAGTGGCCATCATTAAAAAGTCTACAAATAACAAACGCTGGAGAGTAGGTGTGGAGAAAAGGAAAGGGAACCCTCCTACACTGTTGGTGGGAATGTAAATTGGTACATCCACTGTGGAAAACAGTATGAAGATTCCTCATAAAACTAAAAATAGAATTGCCATATGATCCAGCAATCCCACTCTGGGACATATATCCAGACAAAACTATAATTCAAAAAGATACATGCACCCTTATGTTCATAGCAGCACTGTTCACAATAGCCAAGACATGGAAACAATCTAAGTGTCCATGAACAGAGGAATGGATAAAGAAAATGTGGTATGCCTACACAATGGAATATTACTCAGCCATAAAAAAGAATGAAATAATGCCATTTGCAGCAAAATGGATGCAACTAGAGATTATCATACTAAGTGAAGTAAGTCAGATAGAGAAAGACAAATACCATATGATATCACTTATACGTGGAATCTAAAATATGACACAAATGAACCTGCCTCTGAAACAGAAACAGAATCACGGACACAGAGAACAGACTGGTGGTTGCCAAGGGGGAGGGAGTTGGGGGTAGAATGGGGTGGGAGGTTGGGGTGAGCAGATGTAAGCTTTTATATAGAGAATGGATAAACAACAAGGTCCTACTGTACAGCACAGATAACTATATTCAATATCCTATGACATACCATAATGGAAAAGAATATTTTAAAAAAGAAATAACTGAATCACTTTGCCATACAGCAGTAATTAACACAACACTGTAAATCAAGTATATTTCAATTTTAAAATATAATTTAAAAAAAAGAAACAAGCAGTAGAAATGTAAAAGTTTAAACAGACTTTTCTTAACATAGACTTTTAAAACTAATTGTCATTAGGGAACTTCTCTGGCTGTCCAGTGGTTAAGACTTGGAGCTTCCACTGCAGAGGGCATGGGTTTGATCTCTGGTTGGGGAACTAAGATGACACGTAGCACAGTCAAAAATAAATAAATAATTAATTAAAACTAATTGTCATTAAAATTAACTTTCTTTCTAAAATATGCTTAATAAAAAATATAAAACAATTTAATGGAAAAATTTCAAAACAATATTGACTAACACCATCCTAGAAGGAAATGAATGAAGGGATGGCGCATATCCACAGAAAAGAGACCAGGATGTCAGCTTCTCCCAAACAGGTTAAGAGTTTTAAGAAAATTCCATTAAATCTAAAATTGGCTTGTTTTGGGGATGGTTTGATTCTGTTTTGTTTGAACTTAAAGAAAAACTACTTCTAAAAACTGAAATGGAAAACAAATTTCTAAAAATAGCCAAAATTTTCTATGGAACAAGGTGGTGGGATATTCCGTAACAGACATTGAAGCATTTTAAACTGCAGTGATTAGGACAGGATGGTGTTAACAGAGGGATGGACAAATACACCAATGGAAAAACAGCGCACTGAAACAGGCCCACCTGTTTTTGTCAAGTGGATCAACGCCAGAGCATAAGCTGCTGGGCAGGGGCCAGATGATGACACTTTGACCTGAGGGGCAGTGATCACTGGGTATTTACAGGGGAATAAGAAATCTTTTTCCTTAGTAACTGCACATGCAATAACCAATTCACTGTGAACTTAACTGTGAAAGAAGAAAGTAGAACACATTGAGAAGTTACAGGCAAACTCACTCATGACTTGAGAGTAGGAGAAATTTTCCTATACACGAAAAGAAAAAAGAGCTACAACGGAAGAGGTGGATAAATTCAGTTCAAGTCTATTAAAGTTAAGAATTGTCCATGAAGTGTAGAATAAAAAGAAATGATAGGGACTTCTCTGGTGGTGCACTGGTTAAGACTCTGCACTCCCAAGGCAGGGGGTCTGGGTTCGATCCCTGGTCAGGGAACTAGTTCCCACATGCACACTGCAACTAAGAGTTCGCATGCCACAACTAAGGAGCCCGCCTGCCACAACTAAGACCAGGTGCAACCAAATAAATAAATAAATAAACATTTAAAAAAAGAAAAAAAGAAATGATAACCCACAGTTTGGGAGAACATCTTTGTCATACCTAGAAATGAAAAGAGATGAATGTCCAGTGTATGTAAATAACACATAAAAAATCAATAAATATACAAATGAATTAAAGGTGAGAAAATAACTGAAAACTATCTCACAGAAGTTGAGCCACCACTTATAAGAAATGCTCAGACTCAATGGTTATCAGTAAAGACCAATATACAATCACAAGCAGATCCATTTTACACACTTGAGATGAACTTGGAGACAAAATCAAGGAGTTTAACGGCGCTGCTGACAAATCAAAATTAAACATGAGACAACTCAAGCCTCACACGACTGGATGGAGGATTTAACCAGGTGACCTCTGAAACCAGCACGTGTGAAACAGACTGGGGCTGAGAACCACAGAGAAGCCTTCTGTGTGGCATTACTTGTGTGGTACGGGTCATATTCACTTATTACAAATTCAGCAGAAGCAAAATCAAACAAAGTGATGCTTGGTGATGAAGGACAGATGTAAAGCTGCAAAGAATAACAAAAAGACCAGGGGGCTTCCCTGGTGGCGCAGTGGTTGAGAGTCCACCTGCCGATGCAGAGTACACGGGTTCGTGCCCCGGTCCGGGAAGATCCCACATGCCGCGGAGTGGCTGGGCCCGTGAGCCATGGCTGCTGAGCCTGCGCGTCCGGAGCCTGTGATCCGCAACGGGAGAGGCCACAACAGTGAGAGGCCCGCGTACGGAAATAAATAAATAAGACCAGGATGATGGGCACCCTGGGGGCCGCTCACTGGGAAGTGCTACCAGCCAACCAAGGGGATAAATATCTACACCTTCAAGTAACGGAACAAAAGTCTTCAGTACTCACACTGAGTCACATGACACAAGATTCCATCAAAGAAACAAAAGGGAAGAGCAGCCAAGTGTGAGCCGCTCAGATCAGCGGCCTGCTGCCCACGGTGCACAAGGAAGCCCCAAGTCAGAAGGTCAAAACCATCCGAGCTGGGGGGCTGGGATCCCCCTGCTGACACACAGCCTGGCTGGGCACCCCCAGGGCAGGGGGAGGGACTGAGCTCAAGGAGCCTTCTCCACGCCTGACCTTCACAGACTCGCTCAGGGTGCACACATCACACTCAGAGCATCAACTCTCTTGGATGAAGCCAAAAGCAAAGGTCAGGGAACAGCTGAGGGCAGCAGAACCTCAGAGGACAAACCACCCCTAGCATTCCTGCAGGTGGATTCCCTCCCCTACGCTCATGCCACAAACAGATCCTTCTGTGGTGGTTCTATGGCCTGGAGGCCACTGGCGTAGGAGTGGGGTAGGGTGGACAGCAGGACCCAAGGCCACCTTCCTTCACCTAGGGAAATTCTGGGGCACTTTTATGATTTGAGGAACAGGATACTGCTCATCCCTTTCAGAAGACAGGCACCAGTTCACTAATATCCTCATGATGACGAGCTGTAACTCATCTAAAAAGAAGTGAGCAAGTCTCAGTAGCACTGGTCACATTTCACAGAATTTCCATTCATCTCTGTTGACCAGCTAATAACAGGAAGTAGGCAAGAATCAGACAGTGTCAGAACGCTGCACCCTGCATGGAAGAGTCACTATGATTCCTATGAATCTTTTTAATCAGTATGTCCACCCATTTCACATGAAGGGGTGGGACTGCCTGCATTTCCTGAAATTCTAATGGAAGAGAAAACATTTTCTGTACTGAGACACTTCTCCCCAGAGGCATCTCTGGTTAAGGCCCAAAGGCCCAGAATAATACAAGTCAGCAGGAAAGGGCAAAGACCTGAGACGCTTACTACCCTCACTAAGGAGAAGAAACCAGGCAGAAAGAAAGTGGAATTTTACACTTGCTGAAACCGGAAGCTGGATCAGGGGAAGCTATTAGTGCTGAGCTGGACCCAGAGGAGGCTGCTCACAGGTGTCAGGGGACAATGCTGAACCCTCCCTGAGCCCTGTGCTCCTGGAAACTTCGATGGAAGGTGAAAGGGCCCCCCACCCTTTGTTCTTCTGGAAAACGGCAGGCTGCAAGAAACCACCCCCGTGCCCCACCTGACTCAGATAAGACTCACACGGAGGCCCCTTGTTTATCCAGGACAAGGCCAGACACAGTCCCCTCAGAGCCCCATCTCCACCTCATCAGTGATTAGCGGAACTGTTCCCCCCACTGACCAAGCAGAACAAATGCTTGTTGGCCAAACTTTGGTTCAGCTCCTCTCCTTCCCCCTGACCTGGCCTCACCGCAGCCAGACGACAGACCCCTAAGGACAGGCTGGCCTCAGGGATCTGCTATCCAAGCATCACACCTGGTCCCTCCTGGTGGTGTTTACTCCTCTGTATAAGAGAAAAACTCTCTTTGCCCAACTCCTGAGACGCTTGCAGATCTTGGGGCCAGATGTCCCCTTTCCTGCAGAGCCCCCTGTGCCTGGTGCAACAGACCCTTCTCCTCCTGCAGGAACTCATTTGGATAAAGGTCTCTTGTTTTGAAGTTTAGATTATTTTATGCTACAGGCTTGGCCAAGTATTCTCAGTGGCCATGTGAAAATTAAGAGAAAACTCACTAAAAAAGATGTTGGTGGGGAGAAGAGGGAGCCTCGGCCAGTACCACGTGACGTCAGTTACAGGGACAAGTGTCAATTAGAGACCCCAACAGAACAAATGGAAACAAGAAAGAATCACCAATTGCAGGCCACAACAGGAAAAGATGTGCATGCATGGCATCTTCTCAAGAAACTGGCTACCCCAGCAGCTAGCCAGTGAGAAACCAGCATCACCCTGAACTCTCCATTTTCTCCAGTGGAAGTTGCTTCAGTACTATAACCTCTCCCAACTCCATCCTTTCTCTCCAGTAAATAAGTTCCTTGGACTTGCATATGGCTTTTACTATTCGTTGTCTGTCCCAAATTGCAATTCTTTGTTGTTCCCAAATAAACCCATTTTTGCTGGTAAACAGTTGATTTTTATTTTTAAGGTCAACGACTATTTCTTAGCCCACCTTTGGTCAGGCTTCTCACCCACAGGCCCCTGATTTTAGGTTTCTCCCCCACCTCAACCCCACCCTCACCCGCAGCCCCACCCCAAGCGACAATGAGCTGCAGAACAAGCCCTTGCAGACCTGGGCCGAGAATGCGCTGACCACAGGGAGCCCCGATCCTGAAAAAGAGCCTTGCTCTCACCCGCCTCACAGAGAAGAGAAAAGCCCTTTGCTGTGTGGTTGGAGACGCTGGCACCTCTCTGAGATCCCAGCCTCGGCGTTATCGCAACAGCATTCGCAATACAGCCTCCTTGCTTGACAAGTCTGGGCTGGGCTTCATCTGTCAGGTCCAGGGCGGGTCCCCTCCCCACCAGCGCCTGAGCGTCCGCTCCGCTGGTGCTCCCTCGGACCCCACCCCCTGCCCTCCCGGCCCAGGAACAGATCAGGGCGCCCAGACCCTGTGCGTGGATGGGACAGGACTCCTGACCCACGTCGTGGGTGAGGGTAAAGAGTTGAGTGCGGACTGCGGACAGGGAGACGGGGCCCGTGGCCCGTTCCGGCCAATTGGAACGAGCCCCGGCGGGTCTCAGCGCATGGCCCGCGCACTCACCATCTCAGCCCTGCTCTCGGTTCTCACGGCGTCCTCTCCGCGGCCCTGCGGCCCGACCGCCCGCGCAGGTGAGAGGGACAGCGAGTGCACACCTGGACCCCATGTGGCGCGCTGGACTCCCAGGAGGCGGAGAGCGACGTCCCCGCAGGGGGGATGCGCCCGCCCCCGGCTCTGATTGGATGAGGCTCGATCCCTCGCGCCCTGATTGGACGGACCCCCTTCAGGCCCTGATTGACAACGTTGCAGGCTTGATTCTGAGAGAAGGGCCAGCTGTAGGTCACGTGGCGGAGCAGGGCGGAAGTGCCGTTTGTTGCCTTCAGCCCTTTACCGCCTGCCTTTCTATGGGACGCCACACCTGGCCGCCAGGATCCTGGGCTATGCGCAGAATCTGCTCCTGGCCACACAGCATCAGCCCAAAGCTTGCAGACCCTTTCTCCTAAACAGAAAAGTGCTGACTCAGTCTCCCCTCCTAGTATCCCCACCTGTCCAGGGCTGCCCCTGCCCTTTAGTCCGAGGGCTGGGGCACGAGGGGACAGGTGTGAAAGGAAAATAAAAATGGAGTCAGTATTGCTAAGAGAGCGCTCTAAAATGGAGCCAGGAGGCCACTGAGGAAGTGGGGCTTATGCAGGTCTCAGCCCAGATGGAATCTGAACTTTTGATCACTTACTGACTTAACACAGGCATCCAGAACATCTGCCCAATGACCCAGAAAGTCAAGATACTTATTGGACCCTTCCCCTAAATAACTCGTGACAGCCTATCCCTTAAGGACAAATATTTCCTTCCCTGTGTGATGAAATAAAATTTATACTTTGAGAAAGCACAAGTAAATTTTAACATAAAACGCTCTCTCTCCGTCTGTTTGGAGCTCCTCCCTCCCCACTTAGTGTTTAAGCATATGCACTACACGGTAACCACACCTCTTCAAAGATGGGAACGCCTTCTCAAACGTAAAGATCAAACTTTTCCCTTTCTTTTGAGGCTAGCAATGTAACTTCTGCCTTACTACTCCTTTTGTATGTGCTTACCTGGACTATGTATCTTTGGTGAACTTTATGTGAAATGTCAGTATGTCATTTTGATGGACGATCTTTCATCTCAAAAATGTACATGACTGTGTTTTCGACTTCTAACTGGTGGAACAGTTCTCAGAGCTTCTGAGAGACTGTCTCCTGGGTTATAATCCTTAGTTTGGCTCGAATAAAATTCCCTTTCTTCTTAATTTAATGGTTACTTGAATTTTCCTCCGCGTCTGTCAGAGTCAATCATAATTTCTGCCAGACAACTTTAACAACCTTGTGGCTTGTGCTTTATAAACTCCTGACTCTTTCTCTTCCCCAGAACACTCTGGTTTTGCCAGAACCTGTGTACCCCAAATTGAAATTCTTAAGACCCCAAATAAACCGCTTTGTTCTTTGCAGCCTCAATACTGATTATTATTGAACATGATAGAGGAGGACCTGGGGAACTCCTGGGTCAGGGGACGGATGGAGGGCAATGTCACTGTGGATCTGTGCCCTTCCTTTAAGAACAAAGACACTCTGTGACACCACTGCAGGCATTGCAGGAGCCAGTTTTTTTGGTGGTTTTTTTTTTTAACACCTTTATTAGAGTATAGTTGCTTTACAACGATGTGTTAGTTTCTGCTTTATAACAAAGCAGGAGCCAGTTTGACTTTGACCTTTGACATTAGGAGGTCCGGCCCTCCTGACCTACGCACACATCTGGGCTCCACCAACTTTTCCCCGTCCCATTTCTTACGCACATCATCAGGCTCCCTCCCCACAGGAGGAGGGAACGCTGGGTCGGCCCCACACCTGAGCAGCACTGAGGTTCCGAACAAGCCCCTGGTCAGCTTCTCCAGAGAATAGGAGACCCAGGGGACCCTGTTCAGTCCAGCCACACTGACCCGCAGTCCGCGCACCGCCCTCACTCGCCCAACTTCCCTCCTCACACAGAAGAGAAAAAGCCTTTTTCTGCGCGGTTGGAGAGGCTGACATATCTCTGAGATCCGAACCTCGGCGCTATCGCAACAGTATTTGCAATTCAGTCTCCTTGCCAAGTCCGGGCTTGACTTTATCTGTCAGATCCAGGGAAGACCTCCCTCGCCCCCAGCTTCTGACCGTCCTTTCCTCCCTCGCAAGCCCACTCCGCCAAGGGCTCAGTCCGGATGCCCGGACCCCAATCCGCCGCCAAGGGGGAGAGTCAAGTTGGGACCCCGGGACTGGAAGCCGGGTCCCCACCCCGCGGCCGAGGGGCAGAATTGGGTCTGGACACGGGGGTGGGTGGGACGCGGGGAGACCCTGGCCAGACTGCCTCTTCTGGCAGGTCCGGCCAGTTCGAAGCAGCTTTTTCCTTGTTCGGGCCCCGGGCCGCGCACTCACCATCTCCGCCTCCTTCCGGGTTCTCTGAAGAGTCTTCCAGGCGACCCTCTGACCTGGGCAGGTAAGACCGACGGGGACGCGACACCTAAGGCCGTGCGACACATTCGCACCAGCGTGCAGACGGCTGAGAGAAACTTCCGGGGGCTCGGAACGCACCCGTCGCCCGCCCTCATTGGACGGCGCTCCGGGGCCCGAGCCCTGATTGGACGGTAGCCCTTGCCCCGCCCCCGCCCCGATGGGCAGTCCTCCTGGTCCCTTCCTACCCTGATTGGCTGGTTGTCGGGACCCCGCCCAGTCGCCGCTGACTGGACAGTTCAACCAGGCCCCGCCTCTGCCCCGAGTGACAGGCCACAGGGACACGCGTCGCTGATTCCCCAGCCCGGGACTTGGCCTCCGTGCAAGAACCCGCTCCCAGCCAGGAGGTCCCTGTGGCATCTGCTCGCAGCTGGGCGGCTCCCCTGTGTCCTCCTCCTGCATCTGGAAGTCCAGATTCAGTTTCCCCGCGTATCGCTCCATATCTGGAGTGAGGATGAGAAAGGACGAGACACCGGGCTTCGTGAACTCCGGAGTCAGGACACTGACCGGGGAGAAGTCACCGGGGGAATGTGCCCGTTAAGAACAAAACTCTCAGTGACATCAACACGTGCAAGGCAGGGTCAGGCTAGGTTTTGAAGTGTGACCCTTGACACGGGGAGGTCCCACTTTTCGTTCCCGCTTCCTGCCTCTGGGGCTTGAGATCAGCAACCCAAAAGCCAGGGACCTTTCCCCCGTGGGAAGTCGGACCCCGAGGCCCCAGCCTCCCTGCAGCCTCAGCACATACACAGGTGTGAAATGTCACCGTTCTCAGGTGTGCATTTTACACTGCAAAGAAATTTGTGTCCGATCAGGCTTTAGTCAGTCCAAGTGAATTTTGAAATGTAGAAGTCTATATTTCCTTATTCAGATTGTACAGCGATGGTTGCACAGCTGTGCGATGTACAAAAAGCCACTGAGTTTTACACTTAAAAGTGTGAACATATGTGAGAGTATGTGAAATATATCTTCATTTAAAAAAACAAATTATAAGGCTATTTCATATCCATGATAACCCTACCTCCTGATCACCACTAAAATACTTTCTGTCTCACTGGATTTACCTATTCTGGACATTTTATATATTTAAATGGAATAATACAATATTGGCCATTTGTGTCTGGCTTTTTTCCTCAGCATAATAATTTCAAGGTTCATTCACATTGCAGCATATCAGAGCTTTCTTCCATTTTATGGCTAAATACTGCTCCATCCTATGTACAGGCTATATTTTGTTTATCCATTTTATGAAATACAATGTATATTTTGAGGCAGGACAATAAAATTATGTAAATTTCTCTCTGTCCTTTTTGGCCTCCTCCCTCCCTCCCCTTTAGTGGGCAGTGAGTATCTGCCTTATATATTAACCAGACCTCCTCAAAGATGGGATGCCTGCTCAACCATAAAGAACCTTTTTTTTTTTTCCTTTCTTCTGACCCTAGCAACGTAGCTTCTTAGAAGATTAGCATTCTTTCCTAACTTTGTAAGGGGTCATGGTTACTTACGGGGTTGCTTTGTACATGCTTACCTGGACGGTGTATCTTTGGTGAACTTCATGTAAAATATCAGTATGTCATTTTGATGCATTAAATTGAAAATATATGACTGTGCCTTTGACTTCCAGCAGGTCAAGTCCTTTGTTGTTTTTTTAATTGGGTTGTTTGCATTTCTGTTACTGATGTGTGAGGTTTTTAATGTATTCTGGACAATAAAACCTTATCCCCAGACTTCCCTGGTGGCGCAGTGGATAAGAATCCGTCTGCCAATGCAGGGGACACGGGTTCAAGCCCTGATGCGGGAAGATCCCACATGCTGCGGAGCAACTAAGCCCGCGAGCCACAACTACTGAAGCCCGTGCGCCACAACTACTGAAGCCCGCACGCCTAGAGCCCATGCTCCGCAACAAGAGAAGCCACCATGATGAGAAGCTTGCGCACCGCAACGAAGAGTAGCCCACGCTCACTGCAACTAGAGAAAGCCTGCGCACAGCAACAAAGACCCAACTCAGCCAAAAATAAATAAATAAATTTATATATTAAAAAAAGACCCAACGCAGCCAAAAATAAATAAATAAAATAAATGTATACATATAAAAAAACCAACCACACAGCTCTTTGTGAAATATTGACATCGTGGTGACATGGCTCTCTCGTTTCCTAGAACCCTTTCCATCATTCCATTTATTTTAGTCTGCTTTGATGTCATTCAATATAATTAAAAATGTTTTGCATATGTTTCTCTCTATATGTTTCATTAATTAGACTTATTTTGATAATTGAATAATTTCATTTTTACCTTTGGACATGTTACCTTTTAAGTTATACACTCAACTTCTTTTTGGTAACGATTAGAAAGGTATTGATGTTTATTTTTATATTGTTTGCATTCTGAAAACCTGTTAATCACTTTCGTTTTTATGGTTACCCCCATGAGGTTCTATATGCACAACTGTTTCAGCAACAAGATACTTTTTTTCTTCCTTTATAATTCAAATACCTATTTCTCCTGGCACCAGCTGGGCTATCTAGGAGACTGCTAAAGGGGTGATGGGTATGCAATTTTATTGAATAAGTGACATTTGACTACTTATATGTACTTTCTATCATGAAAAAAAATTTGAAGATACCTTTCAAAAGATTATGAAAGTTCTCATCTATTCTTAAATTAGTAAGAGATTTGTCATGGATGTTAAATAGTATAAAACACTTTTTATCCATGCATTGAGATTATTTGAGATAGCTTTTTATAAATGTGGTATTATGGTGAGTTATACTGATGATATCACAGCATTTTACATTTGAAAACGCAATGCAGAAAAATGCATAAAATGTACACTCGACAGAAATATGACAAAATAAACATCATGACATCACAAACTGGACAAGAAAGAGAGGCTGCGGCTACACCTCACATCCCAGTGGTTATGATGACCTGTCAGGAGAGCCACCTGCCCGCTCAGTCACCAATATCCTACCTTTTAAAAGGTCATTTCTTTTCTCCCTCTAGTTTCATTACCTAAGTATACAATAATTTTGCCTGTTTTATATTGCATGTAAATAGAATCAAAGAGTATGTATCATTTTATATCAAATATCTCTTGTTCAAAGATATTTACAATCTTCCTGCGCTTAGCCCTTCATTCACTTTATTAATCTATTATTATCCTTCTAGGACTATACAATTTCCGTGTATTGATTCAACTGCCAGCCACTATTTTGGTGTTAACAAACCAATTTGTAAAAAAAAAAAAAATTAAAAAAAAAAACCCAGTATCTGCAATGGGCTTAAAGCGATGTGCACTTTGGGCGCGGGGTTGGGAGGGGAAAAAAAAAAAGCGACGTGCACTAAAAGGACGTCAGCCTATACCAAATTGCAAAAGAAAAAAAACCCAAATCAAAACCGATTTATCATCCCTGGGGCCAAAAGACATTGTAATGGAAATGAGACGAGTTTTATATAACTACAATTAGTTGAAGACCTAGATAACGAAATATATGCAGTACGGATGAAGGGGACATAGCGGGATAGTTAATGCCCATTGTTTTTAATGACATTTATCGTTTTCTTTCTAATTTTACAAGTAATCCATGTTCACTGCAGACAACTAGAAATAAATAAATAAATTAATTAATTAAATTAAATTAAAAAAATAAAATAAAGCTCTTGAATGAATACAGTGCACCAGAAAGATGACGACGACGACGACGACGATGATGATTGTTATTATTATAAGCAGGAAAATGCCCAATGTTCGGAGTGCACTTCAGAGCCATGTTCCCCAAGATCCAAACCAACCAAAATCAAGTGAGTCAAAGAAAGACACCACCGAAAGAGTCACCTCTTTCAGCCAAGGGGCTTGCTCAGTGAGCTCATGTAACTGAGTTTCAACTTTCCCAGGTGTTAATCCAGATAGCAGGTGGTGTTGGCCACAGCACACACATCTCCTTGCTCAGCTGTAAGATAACCGAGGCCTATCCTATTATCAGGAAAGACTCTGGCCAGAGTGTCTAAGGTTCTTTGTTGGGCAGCTGTGGATTCTGCCATACTTTCAGAAGTTATGGGGCAGTTCCTGATCAAGTGTCATTCACCTTTATTCCTCACCAGGAAGTAGGGTCCTGCCAAAGGAAGCAAATCCTGAGTCATCGACGCCTCCTGGAAAATCCTTTCTAAATTAACAATGTAAATTTAGGGGAGTTGAGCAATAAGGTGTCTCAGTAAGTTTGTAAACAGGTGGCAGCCCAGCTAGATAATGTGAGAGGCATTGCCCGCTATGCGGTAGCCATTCAAGCATTCATAGGCCCAAGGAGAACTGTTACCGAAACGCAAGTCCGTGTGCCCAACGCACAGTGAGGCTAAACAATACCAAAACATTGGAGTTTGGAACAAAGAAAGGTTTATTGCAGGGCCATGCAAGGAGATGGGTGGCTCATGCCTGAAAACCCCAAACTCCCCGAAAGCTTTCAGCAAAGCCCTTTTATAGGAAAAGTGAGGGAGGGGCGTCGTTAGTTGTTGCCAACTTCTTGGTGTCAGAGCCTTTGCTCTTGAGGTCAGGTCACGGTCAGGTCACGATATTCCTGTAAACCTCCACCAAACAAATGTTACTCTCTGCTCTGACAAGAAAAGGCAAGGTCCCAAGACACAACTTTCACTCTCTGAGGTCCAGGTGCTGGCTAGGAGGAGACAGATCTCGGTTGGTGGCTCCCTCAGGGCCAGGTCCCCAGACCCTGCCCAGCTGTCATCGCTGAGGGAGCCAGGCACCCATGACCCAATTGGCCCTCAGGCTCCTCAGGCCACCCAAACAGCGGGGGCCAGGTCCCACAGACTGTGTCCCACGCAGACTACCGTTGCCATGAGGTCGCAGAGGCGGGGATGGTGGAGAGGTTCACCGCTCCCTCAGGACCTGGGCCCGGCCAGTGGGTGGTCCTGGTGAGGGCTCTGGAACCCTGCAGGACACACCCCCAGTCTGTTCCCTGGGCCCCCCAGCTCACCCGCCAACCCGAGGCCGGGTGAGCTGGAGGGCCCCGGGGAGAAGGCCAGGATCTTTCTCTTACCCCACTCTCCACCTGACGACCACCACTCGGGCGACCCTTGGCTCGATGCCCCTCCACTGGTTGCTCATTGACAGCTGCTCGCTTGGGGCGGGGCCCACTGCAGCACCGACCAATGGCTGAATGGGCCCTCTAACTATCGCCCATTGACAGTTGCTAGCTTGGGGCGGGGCTCACTGTGCCGACCAATGGCTGAGCATGACCTCTAACGTGGCTGTAACCTTCCCGCGTTAATGGTCTCCCGGTGACAGTTGCCTGGTAACAGAGTGGAGGTGGTGGGTGGTGGGGGGTAACTGCTCGTAGCAACTGCCTAGGGCTAAGGGCTGCGCACTGCAGCGCTCTATTACAGTTCTGAGCAAACTTAGTTATTTAAATGAAGTCCCAGTTTTACATAAGTACACTATTGATATTAAAGCTAATTTTAAAAATTCTTATATTTATTTATTGATCACACACAAAAATTTTCCCCGATTCCATTCTTAAAAATTTTCTGTAATTTTCTATGTCCATTTTAGTTTATCCCTTGTTCTCTTTCTCTTGGAAATAACCAGCTTTACTTTAGGATAAAATCACTTTCTCTCTTTTTTTAAATTGTTTTTCTCTTTTTTTTTGGCCGTGCCACACGGCATGCAGGATCTTAGTTCCCCCACCACAGATGGAACTCATGCCCCCTGCAGTGGAAGAAGGGAGTCTTAACCACTGGACCGCCAATGAAGTCCCGTAGGACAAAATCACTTTCATTTCCCTCATACCTCATACTGTCTCTAAACAAAAAACATATCTTACTTTCCTCGAAAATAGAATTATTTCCCTAATTATTTTCAGTAGTTTTAATTACATGTATTAATTAGAATTCTTAACAATTAGAAGTAAGCAACTGTCTTTACATTAGCATTTGGAGAATTGTCAGATTTACAAGAACTGTTTATACTTTCTAGAAACGTGCTGTTTCATAGAAAATTTCTCATTTTTACCAATGGAATATCTTTAATTCCTCCATAAAAGGAAGCAAAAAGTGGATAAACCTATGCTCAGTAACTAATGTTTCAGTGTTTTTTCTTATTTGGAAATGATCTGGATATTCCATGTATTTAACTTAAATCATCATTTAACTTAGGAAAACTTTAAGATTCTAGGTTACCAAAAGACTTGGGGAGTCTTTTGGAAAATTCACCTAAAACCTTTTTATCTTGCAATCTATTTGTTTGTTTTCAACTGTTATGTTTCGATTAGTTTTGAAAACTTAATTAAATCGTTATTTTTTTTCCTGACAAATTTTGTAAGAGATAAAGTGAAGTTACTTGACTTTAGGTAAACTTAAGTAAAAAAATTTTTTAACATCTTTATTGGAGTATAATTGCATTACGTTGTTGTGTTAGTTGCTGCTGTATAACAAAGTCAATCAGCTTATGTATACATATATCCCCTCCCTCTTGCGTCTAAGTAAAATTTTTTTTTTACATCTTTATTGGAGTATAATTGCTTTACAATGGTGTGTTAGTTTCTGCTTTATAACAAAGTGAATCAGTTATACATATATTCCCATATCTCTTCCCTCTAAGTAAAATTTTTATATTTAATGCTGATAACTCTAAAGACATGCCTATTTTAATTAAACCAACAAATGCAAATTAGCTTCACTAGTGAATATTCTCCCAGATGACGTGAACCTGAAAAGCATTTTGATTAGTTTCCACTACACTTCTGGGAATTTAATTTATATAAGTGCTTATTTTCTTTAAGGCAATTAAATAGAGCTCCTTTTACAATATAAATTAATTTTGTCAATACCATCCAGAGGTAAAAAAAACACCGTATCTTTAATGTACATTCATAGACATACACAAACACACAGATCCAAACAGAGACCTTAGAAGACACTTTAAGGGTTTCTTGTTTTTCTAAGTTGAAAATAACCTTTCCCCCTTTCATTTTACTTCTCATTACAAATACATCCCTGAAGTTTGTACTTTAAACATACGGCCTAGATTAGGAGTTAACATTTTTTATCTCAAAGGCACAGGGAAATGATATAAATTCCTCTAAGAAGGACTCTGGCTTCCTAAGACCAATAACTTAAAAGATTTTTGAGATAAATAGGGAAGGTTTTAGGATTGGTTAAAAAGAAATAGATATTGGATTGCCTCTACAGCTGTTTTTTTTATTTGTTAAGTACAGTTGCTCTCAGTTCCTCAAAGAATTGGGTTGTAGTGTAAATGATATCATGCGTTGCTCCACCTCTCCACCTTTGCTGGAATGTTCTTCTTTCCCTATGGGTACATTTAACTTAAGGTAAAAGGCCTAACGAAATTTTTTTCTTTCAGGCTCTGCATATCAGGTTCTAATCTGGCCAAATTTCTGGTTTACAGTTATTAAGTCCTTTCAAATGTCGTGTCAGGTTTCAGCCAGGAGCAGTGAATATTTTTGGCAATATGAACAAGGTCTTGGATTCAAGAAGTGTCCCCAAAGAGGTACAAAATATATTATCTTCACGATATCTAGAGTCACTCACAAAAGAGCCAAAGAAAGTGCCATCAACTTGTATGTCCCAGGAAAGCAGAAAGCTCAGCCAAGTTTTTTCTTTTTCCTATTTATTTATTTATTTACTTTTGGCTGCATTGGGTTTTCATTGCTGTGCGTGGGCTTTCTCTAGTTGTGGTGAGCAGGGGCCACTCTTCGTTGCAGTGCATGGGCTTCTCATTATGGTGGCTTCTCTTGTTGTGGAGCATGGGCCCTAAGCACGTGCGCTTCAGTAGCTGTGGCATGTGGGCTCAGTAGCTGTGGCTCGTGGGCTCTAGAGCACAGGCTCAGCAGTTGTGGCGCACGGGCTTAGTTGCTCCGCGGCATGTGGGGTCTTCCCGTACCAGGACTCGAACCGTGTCCCCTTCATTGGCAGGCGGATTCTTAACCACTGCACCACCAAGGGAAGTCCCCCAGCCAAGTTCCTATGACATAAAACAAGACATGCAAGGAACCAAATCTATCCCTGGGAGAGAAAGGACCAATAACCAGTTGGTATGGATTTTGGAAAGGAACAGCTGTGAAATGTTATTTCCCTCTCTCGACTGGGCAGTACAGACAGAGATTTGGGAGTGCTATGATAAGAATTTTCACCCTTAGCTGATTTTGCCAGTTTTTCCAGGATCACATCTGCAGGTTCTGAGTGGGGTAGAAAGTGGAGAGCGTAGCTCTGATTTTTACTAGAATTTGGCTAGGGTTTTAAATTAATTTTAATTTTAGTTTCCCCTAGGCTGTTAAAGAGAATAATGCAGCAGTTTACCAGAAAATCTCTGAGTCTCATCAACTCTGGGAGGGATCCTCCTTTCAAGGTAGGTATGAGGGTGTATATGAGGCTGTTTACTTGTTGGATTTATGTTACCTTTTATATCATTAATTTTTCATTAGCTTTTTGCAAGGAAGCTTTTAATGAAGGTATTTTTGGAATTCTGAAGCCTTTTGGGAGCTTCTGGGTGCCAATTAAAGTAAGTATCCCATTCTGTTTGTTTCATTTGTGAACTCTTGCGTGCACCTCTGAAATCTTATCCAATTAGAGAGGTTCTTCTAATGGGCATTGCAATTCCCCTGGGGGCTGACAGTAGTTATGTAGGACCCTAGTCTGCACTCTGCAGTCTGTTAGGTTAGGTGCAACCCACATTTCAGTCTGGCCATGTTTTGGTGCCCCCAACATGACAGTTACCAAGCCAAGTTCTCAGGAAACAAAACAAGCTTAGCAAGATTTTGCCATTACTACAAATATCTACAGCTTCTGGGACCACCGTTTTAGATATTAAAAAAAAAAGCAACTGTGCCAGAAGGGGATACACTTGACTCTTTAGATTTTAAGGATCCCATTGTATTACTGGTTTTGTATTTTTAGCTAAGCTTTTGGGTCTCTCGAGACAATCTGATACCTAAAAGGGACATGATGCTGGGTTGGAAGTTGTGTGATGTATTACGCTGTACCTCACTACATGAAAATTAATCTTCTTGAGGTTTGAGGGTGACCCAGTATCAATCTAACCCATTTTGTAACCAACTTAACCTAACATGGGTGTCTGAGTTAGGTGGCAAGTGCTTTAACAGCATTGAAGTTTGCATTCCTTGCCCAACTTTTGTGGCTATGGCTTCTGAAATTCCCATGTAGCAAATAGCCTTTACCTCATGTGCACATTAACAGCATCCAATGGTAACCAAGGAAATGGAGCTGTGGACACCAGTAGCAACCAAAGAACTAGAGACAGGGAAAGGATTAAACCAGCAGAACTCACAGATGGGCACTGTGGACTCATTCCTAACAAATGGAGAACTGCACTTGCCATCAGCAGTTCCCAATGTGGACTGTGGAGGAAAATTCTAATACATAGGGAACTATACACTAAACCACCAGCAGATCCCAGTAAGGAAACTGGGAACAGAGCCAAGGGCTGGGGCTTAGAAATTACTGCAGACTTCCCAAGAAAAGGCCCCGTGTGCACCACCAGCACTTCCTGTGGAAACTTGGACTAGGGAAAGTGCTGACCCAGCAGACCTCAACAAATGGGGACTGTGGACTCAGGGCTCCACATGGTTGGGGAACTGCAAGCTGCCACTAACAGTTCCCATGTGGATCTTGGGACAAAAAAAAAGGTTGGGATTTTCCAAACACCTGAAAATTACAAACTGAGAAGCCAAGTAGAGTGGGAAGCTCAATATGAAGAGACTGGAGATCTGAACCAAGAGGAACTTACCCATGGTCCTCAGAGAGAATGAGAAAGACAGTGAACTCAAAAGGGTTTCCCTCGTACCGTACCTGTGTTTCTCATTGTCCCCAAATGCCAAACATGTGTCTGGTTGGGGGCTGTTCCACATGGGCAGAGCCAGAAGTCAGAAAATGGTGCTGGAACTCAGGCTTACCAGGTTGCCATGCATCTCCATCTCCTAATGGTACAGAAGATCCGAGAATCATGGATTCCTCACTTCTGCTTTCTGGACCTCACACATCTTTTTTTTTTTTTTAATTTATTTTTGTTTGCATTGCGTCTTCGTTTCTGCACGCAGGCTTTCTCCAGTTGCAGTGAGCGGGGGCTACTCTTCGTTGTGGTGCTGGGGCTTCTCATTGCAGTGGCTTCTCTTGTTGCAGAGCACGGGCTCTAGGTGCGCGGGCTTCAGTAGCTGTGCCTCACGGGCTCAGTAGTTGTGGCTCACGGGCTCTAGAGTGCAGGCCCAGTAGTTGTGGTGCACGGGCTTAGTTGCTCCGCGACATGTGGGATCTTCCTGGACCAGGGCTTGAACCCGTGTTCCCTGCATTAGCAGGTGGATTCTTAACCACTGCACCACTAGGGAAGCCCTGGACCTCACGCATCTTTTTCTTCCCTACACTTTAACTCAGAACCACTAACAAGATGACTCTGGGATATATAGCTTTCCACCTTGCCCAAGCTGACAACAAAATTCAGTAGAACCACCTGGATAGTAGCTTTCAACTTCACACCAACAAGTCGCTCTTCTTAACTCAATGTTTCGTGTGCAATTTCCACCCAAGATCATGGACAATGAAGAGAGGCCAAATTAATAAACATAATCAGATGAGACAGAAGGTCTTCCAAGACCTTCCACAATTACTAATTTCTGTGAGGAACACAAATATGGTATCCACTAGCAACAAATATGGAAGACACACCTTTCAGTAATATAAACTAAGGGGAACATAAATACTGAGTCAGAAAATTCCAGTATCATTCAGGAACCAGAAAAGACATTTCAACAACACAGGTCTCACGTCATGATCACATATTAGGAACATAAGACAAAGTAAGAATCAAAAATATTTTCATCTAGGGGCTTCCCTGGTGATGTAGTGCTTAAGAATTCTCTTGCCAATGCAGGGGACACAGGTTCGAGCCCTGGTCAGGGAAGATCCCACATGCCGCGGAGCAACTAAGCCTGTGCGCCACAACTACTGAGCCTGCACTCTAGAGCTCACAAGCCACAGCTACTGAAGCCCGTGTGCCTAGAGCCTGTGCTGTGTGATGAGAAGCCACCACAATGAGAAGCCCGTGCACTGCAACGAACAGTAGCCCCCACTCACCGCAACTAGAGAAAGCCTGCGCGCAGCAACGAAGGCCCAACACAGCCAAAAATAAATTCATTAAAAAACTTTTTTTCATCTAAACTCATACCATGTTGCACATGAAGAAAACCACAAACCAAAAAGACTTTCACTCTGGGTTCAAAAGACATTGTAATGGAATTGAGACAAGTATTATATGACTGTAAAACTATTTAAAGTCCAAGATAACAAAACATAAGTAGCAAAGATGATGGGAACATAGAGGCATGGTTATTATCTTAAGTGTTCAGGTCAGTTAACATGAGCTAGAAATTAATACACTGGGATCCCTATTCAGGATGAGGCACTTAAAAGGAAAAATCATATTTCTTTCCATTAAAAAAATTTGTCTACCCTGAGTTTTCAAGTATAAAATAAGTGAAGTGCTGAAGGTTTCCCAACATTCTTTCCATTCATAATGTTTCTCTCCTGTGACTGCTCCATTTATAAGATTTTAAGGGAGAATGAAGGCTTTCCCATAGTTTTTCTATTCAGAATTTTTCGCCAGTGTGTGTCTTCATGTGTCTTTGCAGGGATATGAGACACCTATAGGCTTTTTCACACTGCTGACATTCATATGGCTTCCCTTCACTGTGGGTTAGCATGTGTCCTTGCAGGGATCTGGGATACCTGAAGGCTTTCCCACACTGCTGACACTGATAGGGCTTCTCTTCACTGTGTGTTTTCATATGTTCTCGAAGGGATGAGGAAGTAATGAACGCTTTCCCACATTCTGTACATTCATAGGGTTTTACTCCACTGTGTGTTTTTACATGTTTTCTAAAGTATTTGGGACAACTGTAGGATTTCCCACATTCCTTACACACATAAGGTTTCTCTCCAGTGTGGATCCTCACATGTCCTTGCAGGGATTTGAGATAGGGGAAGGCTTTGCCGCACTGCTTACATTCATAGGGTTTTTCTCCACTGTGTGTTCTCATGTGTTCTCGAAGGTAAGTGCACCAACTGAAAGCTTTGCCGCACTGCTTACATTCATAGGGTTTCTCTCCAGTGTGCATTCTCACATGTTCTCGGAAGTGTGAGATGCGAGTGAAAGCCTTTCCACATTCTTTACATTCATAGGGTTTCTCTCCAGTGTGAGTTCTCACATGCCGTGCAAGTTGGCAATAATAACTGAAGGATTTTCCACATACTTCACACATGTGGATTTTCTGTCCATAATGACCTCTCTCATGTTCCTGAAAAGATGAGGGACAAGTGAGAGCTTCTCCAAACTTCTTACACTCTAAAGACTGTTTACTACGGTCACTCTTCACGCACCTCTTCGATGCTCTCCCAGCATCCTGATGTTTTTCAGGTTTCTCTACAATGTCTGTTTCCCTGGGAGGGCTTAGGCACGATATACAGCTGAAGGCTTGCCCACGTTCTTCACATGGATAATGTTTGTGTCCAGGGTGAGATCTTTGCTGATTCTTCTGGAAAGAATGATCCCTGAAGGCTTTTCCACACTTAATGCATTGATGTGGCTGAATTCCAGTCCAATAACTCTTATGCACAGTAAAATCTATAATCTGATTCAGGGTTTCTAGACATTGATGACCTTCTTTACCTTCACAGAGACTCTCCACCAAATTATTTCTGTTCAAAATAGGAAGCACAGTATTAGGGATTAATGATTATAAGTGATTTCTTAATTACTGATTTGTTGATGGTTATTCATTATTATTTTGACTACACATTTGCCATTTTCAATGAATGGGCATGTTTTCAGCACTCTATGCATTGTGACAAAGTGCAACAAGTTTAATGCTTCAGCTGAGGGCTCAAGCAGAGCCATAACTTTCAGTGTTTTTTACATACGAGGTTTCCTGACCAGTGTTTCCTACTGAATTAAGTTTTAGGAGCTCCATACCTACATCACATTTATAAAAGTAGTTTTGTAAGAATTCTGTGAATAGACAATTGTTTAGCTAAGTTTACACTTTTTCTTTAATTTTAAGTGAGTCTAATACTCTGCCGAGATTCCCCTTCCCCTTGTGGGAGTGCCACTCACCTCAAACGCCTCTCCTGAGTTAGATGCTGATCTTGCATGTTATGAAATGCCCAGTTTTCTCCCAAAAAAGACCTGGAATCATTTCTTGTGAATCTTACTACTTTCTCTTCACTGCATAGTCCAGTCTCCAAAATATCCCAATGAGCACTTGATCTACTGGTTTTAACTTGAGAGCAAGAACCTGCAATAATTGGTAACATAATTAAATCCATGGGAAAGAAATGGTGGGATAAAGGAAAAAAGAGAGACCACATGTCGATTTCTTTCCATACACTAATTCAAAAATGTAAAATAATTTTATAAAAAGGAAGAAAATGTGTGATATATCAGAAATATATATATATATATTTGGTCATTCAGATGACCAACATATATTTCTCAGATAAATCGGGTCCTTATCCACAGTTTCCTGCTCGGGGATCCTAAAACCCTTGGAATTTCCTGAGCAGTAAAAGCAATGGAATAATATGTGGTCTCTTGTGCTCATTTCCAGAAAACGCTTCAGGATCAGAAAGGTGAAGTAGGTGTCTTGTTATTCATAAAAAGCCCTTTCCATCCCAATTGGGTTTATATTAATGAAAAAAATTGTTAGAAAGAAGTATGGGGGCTGGTTGCCAATGGAGACACCATGTGATTAAAGGGTTGAAACTTTCCCACCCACACTCCCAGACACCCCAACACCTCTGGGGGTGGGGGAGGGGCTAGAGATCAAATCCACTGCCAATGGCCAATGATTTCATCAACCATGCCTATGTAATGAAGGCATGAAAAAAAAGTTCAGAGAGCTTCTGGGTTGATGAACACGTGGAGATGTGGGAAGACTGGCACCTGGAGAGGCACAGAAACTCCTTTTCAAAATCTTACCCTATGCATCTCTTACATCTGGCTGTTCCTGAATTATATCCTTTTAAAATGAACCTGTGATCTAGTAAGTAGTATGTTTCTCTGAGTTCTGTGAGCCACACTAATAAATTAGTTGAACCCAAGGAGAGGGTCATGGGAACCTCTGATTTATAACCAGTTGGTCAGGAGGACAGGTAAAAGCCTGGACTTGAGATTGGCATCTGAAGTGGGGGAAAATGGAGTAAGTCTTGAAGGACTGAAACCTTAAGCTCTGGAATCTGTGGCTATCACTGGGTAGATGGTGTCAGGATTGAGTTGAATTCTATGATGTGCTGCTGGCCCAATAATTGTTTGTTGGTGTGAGGTGCCTTAACACATGTGCACATGCACACACACACACAAACACACATTAGAATTGGGTCCAAAACAAAATTAACACCCACACACCCACACACACATTGGAATTGGGTCCAAACCAAATTTAACACACACACAAAGAAAAACTCTGAGGACCTCAGCTATTTGGAACTTTAGCCATCATAGGGAAAATGAGTCAAAATGGCAGACTCTTCACTAAGAAATACTTCAGAAGAGATACTTCACAGAAGCAAAGCAGGCAGGAACTGGGCAAAATACACACTCCTAAATGCTCCCTTCGTAAGAGGAGCTACAGAAAGACTTCTGAAGTGGGCAAAGATGGATGAAAAGTCCAACAGGGAAGCCAGGTCACCTTCTCAAACACAGAGTGACAAACGTCACCTTCTCAAAGACAGAGTCATGTTTCTAACAGTTATGTCCAAATATCTCTCCCTGATACAGAACCTGCTCCTCCAGAGAGGTGTGCCCTCCTGGTGATCGCAGGCACAGAGGCCCTAGAGGAAGCCTATCTCCAGTGACCCAGCTGCCACTAGGAGATCAGATGGTGCGTGGCTGCTGTCCTGCTCGTGGAGAAAAGCTTCTCAGGGGGAGGAGGGAGGACAACAAGCCCTCCATGAGATGGCCCGATTCTCTGGTCCTCATGTCATTGAGGATGGGTGAGTTTGGGTTTAACTGCAGCAAGATTATCAGGTCAAATGTGTACTGATCGCAGTGTAACTTTCACAGGTTGAAAACTGTAACGCTGCTCTCACTGCCCCAAAGTAACACTGGAGACCACGCTCACATTTACACAATTAGGGAGCCTCAGGATTCTGATCAAGAGCAATAAAAATCAATTCAATATAGAAATATTTATGGTCATGGAAAAGCTATTTGACTCTAGGTAGGTTCTATAAAGGTGGGGACCACGTCTGCCTGTTTTTCAACATATTTTTATTCCTTGGTTCCAGTAAGAAAGAACATTGTAAGAAATATTTGTTCCCTAAAGACTAAGTGCAGGGAGGAAGCCGTCCTCACCCACGGAGGCCAGGTTCCTGAAGGTCTCCAGCATCACGTCTCTGTAGAGCTTCCTCTGAGCCAGGTCCAGCAAAGCCCACTCCTCTGCAGTGAAGTTCACAGCCACGTCCTCAAAGACCACCGAGTCCTGAAACAGCCACAGGTTCCGTGTCAGCAAGGCTCCCTCTTCACCCCCATGTGTGGGAGGATGGGGAGGCCAACAGTGGGGAACTGGACTCAATTCCTAGGACTCCTGAGCTTACACTCTTGTGGGAAATGAACACACACACGTCAATCAAATGCATTTTACTCAGTGATGGTAAGTGCTGGAAACTGAAACAAAATGTAACAACAATACCTGATAAACACTCATGCACACATAATGAAAAAGAACGGTTTTTACTGAGATAGAGCAGACTGTGAGGTATGACACATACTGAAAATGAAATCATCATTCAATTGACATGGAAATGGACACTTGGCCTGCTCATAAGTTATTTCCTTGAACCTCCTAGAACTGGAGCAGACTGTCAGGAGGTCGTGAACACTGATTTTCCAGGGCCGCTGCATCTGAACCACTCTCGCCTGGACTGAAGAGCATGTAAAAGCCTGGGCCAGTCCCCTCATATCCGACAGAGTTAGAGATACGAACCCCCTGCCAGGATGAGGTGGACACCGAGGGCACAGACGCAGGCCAGGGCCCAGGGCCTGGGACACCTGTGGGGTAAGAGGAGGCCTGGTTCCTGAGGAATCTGTCAAGCCAGCAAGTCCTCTCAGATAAATAATCAAGAAATCAAGAATAATGCCCTACGAAGAAGAGTCATAGAAGGATCTGATGGCATTAGAGCCAAAGATGACTTTAACACAGAGAAAAATCACCGAATTAATGTTTTTAGGACAATATGGTATGACTCTACACCCTTGAAATATAAAGCAAACTATCTTTATCAATTAGAATTTTAATTAAAAATATATTCCGAAAATTGAAATGATAAAATATTCCACTACATCAGCTACAAAGAAGGCAAGGCTATCTCACCCGGGCCTGCAACTGGGGTTTGCTAATCACACACCTGAAAATATGGGACATTAGTCATCAGGGAAATGCAAATGAAAACTACAAGCAGATACCTCTTCCTACCCACTAAGAAGGCTATAAGACAGACAAATCGATGCTGGCGAGGATGTGGGAAAGTTGGAACCTTACAAACTGCTGGTGGGAAGGTAAAATGAAGCCACTTTGGAAGACAGTCCAGCAGATCCTCAAAATGATAAACACAGTTTCACCATATAACACAGCAATTCCACCCTAGGTATCTATCTACCCAAGAGAGGCGAAAGCAAACACCAACACAAAAACTAATACACAGGGACTTTCCTGGTGGTCCAGTGGTTAAGAATCCGCCTTCCAGTGCAGGGGACACAGGCTCGATCCCTGGTCGGGGAACTAAGATCCTACACACCGCGGGGAAACTAAGTCTGTGCACTGTAACGAAGAAGGTCCCACGTGCCACAACTAAGACCTGATGCAGCCAAATAAATATTTTTAAAAACCCCAAAAGTAATACACAGATGTTTACAGCAGCATGATTCATAACAGCCAAAAAGTGGAAACAACTCAAAAGGTTATCAACTGATTTGGATAAGCAAACACAGTAATCTCACAACAGAATATTATTTGCAACAAGAGGAATGAAGTACTAATCCACGACACAAAATCAATGAACTTTAAAAACATTAACAGGTTTCACAAAAGCCCACAGGCAGTATCATATCATTTATGTGAAATGTACAGAATGAACAAAGCTATAGAGACACAAATTAGATTAATAAACTGCCTAGACGAAGGGCGGGTGGAGGCTTGGAATGAGAGGTGACTGCCAGCAGGTACAAGTTCTTTGGGGTGATAAAAATATCTGAAATTAGAATATGAGGACGGTTGTACAATCCAGTAAACATTCTAACACTTCTGAATTTTACAGTTTAAACCAGGAAACCTTACGGTTCATAAATTATACCTCAATAAAAACTGTTTAAAAAATAGATTCAGGGCTTCCCTGGTGGCACAGTGGTTGAGAGTCCGCCTGCCGATGCAGGGGACACGGGTTTGTGCCCCGGTCCGGGAAGATCCCAGATCCCACATGCCGCGGAGCAGCTGGGCCCGTGAGCCATGGCAGCTGAGCCTGCGCGTCCGGAGCCTGTGCTCCGCAACGGGAGAGGCCACAACAGTGAGAGGCCCGCGTACAGCAAAAAAAAAAAAAAAAAGATTCAGACTAGCTAAAAACATGTTCTTCTTAATCTAATGGCAATTTTATTCAAAAGCACCAGAACTTGGGCAAATAAAAGAATATGAATTGCTTAAGGAACAAAGTTACAAACGTTTCAGAGATCCAGTAGGTTGAGGAGATATCACAAACCAATTGTCAAGGATGAAACAAGTGCCCAGAGATGGAACTTGTTGCATGATGTTCTATTTCCACAGGAGACAAAAATTCAGTCTGGTTTTCTTTCAAGACTACAGGCTGAAAATGGTGATTCCCCAAACTGCCTTAACAGAGATTTTCTGGAGAGAAGTAACGCCGCACATTCCACCATGTGTGAGCTGAAAGCAGAGTGGGCCAGTCATGTTCAACTTGGAACTGCTGTCACCTACGGACTGTTTCCACCCACCAAGGAGAGCTCCTGGAGAAAAGTCCTCCTAATACCCTGCACCATCCATAAGCCTGATCATTTAGGAGTTGAAACTCCTAAAACGGCCCCATCAAGAAAGAAAAAAGACAAAAAATAACCACTTTCAAAAGCCCAGAATGAAGAGCTGGCAGATAACATGGCTCAGCAAGAAGCAGCTCCTGAGGATGGGCTGAGTGGATGTGAAGCCTTTAAACACGACTGGCCCTAAAGATGATGAACGATGCTCAGTCTTGGAGATGAGGAAAGACTGTCTTTTCAAAAAGGAACTGGGCTCAAAATCTTTCATAGTCTTCCCTAGTATGGAGGGAGGTTTCCATAAAGCACAATTTTTGATACCATTCTTGGGGGGAAAATGTTGCAAGCTGACAGTTCATGAAAGATGTAGTTCTAGTACACTATTTCCACGCACCTGCCTTAATAACAGGTGAACAGGTCACTCTTCAGTATACTTTATGGAGCCTGTTGAGCTTTTAAAATGGACAAATATGGGAAATAATAAAAAATTAGTATTAAGTTAAATGATCTTATTCTAGTAAACATGTTTTTTTTAAGGCATATGAAGTGCTTTTCAAACTCTCATCCCAATGGAGCAAAATACCGATGAACAATTATTCCCCCGCAGGATCCATATTAATAGAATCTCATCTTTAGTTAAGTCTTCATCTCGTCTATCTCCTTATCACTGAAGCATAAATTTCTTGAGAGCAACTGAGATACCAGTCTTGGAACTTTTTTACATAATCTTCTTTTCCCTCCTTCCTACTGTTCAACGGGGAACTGCTCCTCTTTACTAAACAGATATCTGTGTACACCACTGGGTTGCTCTGGGTCAAGAAGTGCTTCATCATGAGAGCTTTCAGGGTGTGTGGGATGGGAGAATATAAAAAACAAATCTTCCCAATGCATTTGAGCAGAAGTGCTGGTTTCCATTTAAAGCCTCTCTCTCTGCTGCACATACCAGGATGGGAGCAAAAGATGCCTTAATATGTCATGTGTCACGTGTCACATGCTGGAGACAATAGCTTAGTGTCTGTTTATCTTCTGTTCTGTGTTTTTAGTATTGCATGACCGAGGTCTTCTGAATGGTTTATCATAAAACCACATTTCAAGTCTTGTTTCTGCTCAGAGAGTCTTTTCAAATATCCAAATGTATTTCTCACCCTGATCTCTTGGTAATAATAGACATAGAAATCTCTCTAATGCTGACCTGCAGTACATGCTTGAGTTTTAAAATCATTAATAGAGGAAACTAATGGCGTCATTTTACCAGGAAATAATACATGCAGGCCTTGGCAACTCTGTGGGTTTAATTCCAGAGCACCACAATAAAGGAAATATTGCAATAAAGTGAATTACACAAATTTTTTTGCTTCCCTGTACAGGTAAAAGTCACATAGTCTTTTAAGTGTTCAATAGACTTATGTCTAAAAAACCTTGTACATACATTTAAAAACACTATTGCTAAAAAATGCTGACCATCAGTGAGCAAATACTCTTTGAAAATGGCACCCACAGACTTGCTGAGATGTAGGGTTGCACAACACCTTCAATTTGCAAACAACACAGTATCTGCAAAGTGCAACAAAAACTGAAATGCAAGGGACTTCCCTGGTGGTCCAGTGGTAAAGAATCCGGGTTCCAATGCAGAGGATGAGGGTTGGATCCCTGGTGGGGGAACTAAGATCCCACATGCCGCAGGGCAAATAAGCCTGCGCGCCACAAGGAAGAGCCCACGTGCCACAACGAAGATCCGTGTGCCACAACTATGACCCGACGCAGCCAAATAATAATAAAACAAACAAACAAACAAAAAATGACAATCAACAGGCACCAACATCAGAATCACACATGGAATTATCTGACAAGGATTTTAAAGCCACTGAAAAATACTTCAGTGAGTAATTACGAACACACCTGAAACAAATAAAAAATTGAAAGTCTCAGCGAAGAAAGAAAAGATACAAAGAAGAACCAAATGGATATTTTAGAACTGAAAAATACAATAACTGAACTAAAAAACTGGATGGTTTCAATACAGAATGAATATGACAGAGGAAAGAATCAGTCAACTTGAAGGTAGAACATCAGAATTTACCCAATCTGAACAACAGAGAAAATAGACCAAAAAAAAAGTGAAAGAGCCTTAGTGACCTGTGGGACAAACACAAAAGATAAGACATTAGTATCACTGGAGTCTCAGAAAAAGTGGAAAAAAGTATGCAATAGAAAATTACTAGAAGAGGGACTTCCCTGGTGGCACAGTGGATAGGACTCCGTGCTCCCAATGCTGGGGGCCCAGGTTCAATCCCTGGACAGGGAACTAGATCCCACATTCATGCCGCAACTAAGAGTTTGCAGGCCACAACTAAGGAGCCTGTCTGCTGCAACTAAGGCCCAGTGCAACAAAATAAAATTTTTAAAAAACTACTAGAAGAATTATAGAAATGAAGAACAGTTGAGTGGCTGTCAGAAGTTAGGGGTGAGGGTAAGAAGGAAGTGGGGTTTGTGTGACTATAAAGGGATAGCAGGAACTATCTTTGTAATGATAGAATAGTGCTGTATCTTGATTGTGGTGATGGCTATACACATGTACACATGATAAAACTGTACACACACATACACATACATATAAAATTGGTGAAATCTATAAAAACCAAACAACCCTACACTTTCAAGTAATGGAACAAAAATGTCTTACATGCTTGCACACTGAGTCACAGGGCAGAACACTGTATTGAGGAGGACACAAAGGGGAAGAGCAGCCAAGTGTGAGCCGCTCAGATCAGCAGCCTGCTGCCCACGGTGCACAAGGAAACCCCAAGTCAGAAGGTCAAAGCCATCCGAGCTGGATGAGTACCCCCAGGGCAGGGGGAAGGACTGAGCTCCACCTAAGTATAGGAATGCCCCCTCCCTGGGCCTCAATTCTCACCCAGGAGGAAACGCTCAAGTTGAAGTTCTGACCCAGAGAAACTCTCTAATTCATCGACCCTCTCAGCAGCAGTTGAGCCCAAGGAGCCTTCCCCACGTCTGATCTTCACAGACTCACTCAGGGTGCACACATCACACTCAATCCACCAACTCATTGAATGAGGCCAAAAGCAAAGGTCGGGAGACAGCCGAGGGCAGCACAACCTCAGAGGATAAACCGCCCCCAGCACTTCTGGAGCTGGATGCCCTGCCCCATGCTCGTGCCATCAACAGCTCCTTCTGTGGTGGTTCTATGGTCTGTAGGCCACCTGCAATGGGGGGATGGGGGAGATGGGGTGGGGCAATACCCCAGGGCACCTTCCTTCACCTCCCTCACAGGCTCAGCTTGTCCCCGACCCAGATGATGCACCTGCATCATGATGATCCCTGTGGGTCATTTACATGAGATGAAGACCCATCTCAGTGTGTAAATGAGAACCTGCAGGATCACTGCTTCCTCCTGTGTTCATGGATAATGCAGGAGAGGGAAATTTTAGGGCATTTTTATGATTTGAGGAACAGGATACTGCTCATCCCTTTCAGAAGACAGGCATCAGTTCACTAATATCCTCATGATGACAAGCTGTAACTCATTTAAAAAGAAGTGAGCAAGTCTCAGTAGCACTGGTCACATTCCACAGAATTTCCACTAACCTCTGTTGACCAGGTAGTAACAGTGGACCAGGATCAGACAGTGTCACAACTCTGTACCCTTCATGGAAGAGTCACTACAATTTCTATGAATCTTTTTAATCCATCTCTCCACCCATTTCACATGAAGGGGTGGGACTGCCTGCATTTCCTGAAATTCTTCTTCCTTTTTATAAAAAATAAATTTATTTATTTTTGGCTGTGTTGGGTCTTCATTGCTGCGCGTGGGCTTTTCTCTAGTTGCAGCGAGCGGGGGCTACTCTTCATTGCGGTGCGCAGGCTTCTCATTGTGGTGACTTCTCTTGTTGTGGAACACAGACTGTCGGTGCGCGGGCTTCAGTAGTTGTGGCTCGCGGGCTGAGCAGTTGTGGCGCACAGGCTTAGTTGCTCCGCGGCATGTGGGATCTTCCCGGACCAGGGCTTGAACCCGTGTCCCCTGCATTGGCAGGCGGATTCCTAACCACTGCACCACCAGGGAAGTCCCATTTCCTGCAGTTCTAATGGAAGAGAAAACATTTTCTATACTGAGACACTTCTCCCCAGAGGCATCTCTGGTTAAGGCCCAAAGGCCCAGAATAATACAAGTCAGCAGGAAAGGGCAAAGACCTGAGACGCTTACTACCCTCACTAAGGAGAAGAAACCAGGCAGAAAGAAAGTGGAATTTTACACTTGCTGAAACCGGAAGCTGGATCAGGGGAAGCTATTAGTGCTGAGCTGGACCCAGAGGAGGCTGCTTACAGGTGTCAGGGGACAGTGCTGAACCCTCCCTGAGCCATGTGCTCCTGGAAACTTCGATGGGAGGTGAAAGGGCCCCCCACCCTTTGCTCTTCTGGAAAACGGCAGGCTGCAAGAAACCACCCCCGTGCCCCACCTGACTCAGATAAGACTCACACGGAGGCCCCCTGTTTATCCAGGACAAGGCCAGATGCAGCCCCCTCAAAGTTCCATCTCCACCTCATCAGTGATTAGCGGAACTGTTCCCCCCACTGACCAAGCAGAACAAATGCTTGTTGGCCAAACTTTGGTTCAGCTCCTCTCCTTCCCCCTGACCTGGCCTCACCGCAGCCAGACGACAGACCCCTAAGGACAGGCTGGCCTCAGGGATCTGCTATCCGAGCATCACACCTGGTCCCTCCTGGTGGTGTTTATTCCTCTGTATAAGAGAAAAACTCTCTTTGCCCAACTCTTGAGACACTTGCAGATCTTAGGGTCAGATGTCCCCCTTCCTGCAGAGCCCCCTGTGCCTGGTGTAACAGACCCTTCTCCCACTGCAGGAACTCATTTGAATAAAGGTCTCTTGTTGTAAAGTTTGTAATTTTTTTAATGCCACAGGGTTGACCAAGTGTTCTCAACGGCCCTTGTGAAAATTAAAAAAGAGAAAACGCACTAAAAAGAAGTGGGTGTGGGTGCAGAAGGGAGAGCTTCACCCAGAACCACTTGACATCAATTACAGGAAGAAGTGTCAATTACAGCCCCCAACAGAAAAATTGAAAACACGAAAGAATCAACAATTACAGGCCCCAACAGAAAAAAATGTACATACATTGCATCTTCTCAAGAAACTGGCTACCCCAGCAACTAGCCAATGAGAAACCAGCATCAACCTAATTCTCCATCTCTCCACGGACTTTACATCAATACAACCCCTCCCAACTCCCTCCTTTTTCTCCAATAAATAAGTCTGTTGGACTTGCCTATGGCTTTTGCTATACCTTGTCTGTCCCGAATTGCAATTTTTTGCTGTTCCCAAATAAATCCATTTTTCCTAGTAAATAACTGTTTTTTAAGCTCAACATCCATTTTTTTACCTAAACTTTACTCAGGCTTCTTCCCAAATGCCCCTGACTCTGGGTCACTCCCCGCTACACCTCCCAAACTGAGCATCACTGAGCTGCAGAGCAAATCCCCTCTCACCTGGGCCGAGGACGCCCTGACCACAGGACCTCTGGTTCTGTCAATCCGCCTCCCTCTCACCCTCCTCTCACAGAAGAGAAAAGCCCTTTGCTGTGTGGTTGGAGACGCTGGCACATCCCTGAGATCCGAGCTTCGGCCCTATCGCAACATTAATTGCAAAATAGTCTCCCTGACCAACCCTGGACTTGACATTATCTCTCAGGTCCAGGGCGGGACCCCAGCGCCTTACCGCCCGCTCCGGCGGCTCGCCCCATCCTCGCTCAGACACCCACCGGGACAGGGACTGGGTCGGAACTCACGGGATCCCAAGTTGCGGTCGAGGGCGGAGACCCGAGTTGGGACCCGAGACCCCACGCGAGGACCGGACAGGACCCCGGGACCGCGCGACGCGGTCGAGGGTGGAAACTAGGGTCCGGACCGGGGTCAGGGAGTCCTATCCTGCTGCCGCTTCCGGCCAATTCGAACCAGCCCCAGACGGTCTCGGCGCCAGCCCCACGCACTCACCATTTCAGCCCCTCTCCGCGCATTCAGGTCGTCCTCCCCGCGGCCCTGCAGCCCAACAGCTCCGGCAGGTTAGAGCAACAGCGACGGGACACCTGAGGTCCCCTGAAGTAGGTGCGACGGAATGCCCGGGCGGCTAAGAGCGACGTCACAACGTAAGCGAATGCGCCCGCCCCCGTCTCTGATTGGATGAGGCTCCAAGCCTTCGCACCTTAATTGGACGGGTCTCTAGGCACACCCCCTTCTTGGGCCCTGATTGACAACGGGTGCAGGTCTGGATTCTGAGTGAAGGGCGGTCTGTAGGTCACGTGACGGAGCAGGGCGGAAGTGCGGGTGGTTGGCTTCAGCCCTTTACTGCCTGGCTTTCTATGGGGCGCCAGACTTGGCTGCCCTGGTGGACTCTAAGCCGAATGTACTGCTGGCCAGACAGACACAGCATCAGCCCACAGCTTGCAGTCCCTTTCTCCTGAACAGAAATGTGCCACTCAGTTCCCCTCAGTGCCCCCCGTCCAGGGCTGCCCCCCTAAGTCCGGGAGCCAGGACAGCAGGGGACAGGTGTGAAAGGAGAATCAAAATGGAGTCAGTATTGCTAAGAGAGCACTCTAAAATGCAGGCAGGAGGTCACTGAGGATGTAGGGCTTATGCAGGTCTCAGCCCAGATGGAATCTGAACTTTTGACCACTTACTGCCTTAACGCAGGCATCCAGAACATCTGCCCAATGACCCAGAAAGTCAAGATACTTATTGGACCCTTCCCCTAAATAACTCGTGACGGCCTATTCCTTAAGGACAAATTTTTCATTCCCTGTGTCAGTCTATCATAATTCATGCCAGGCAACTTTAACAACCCTGTGGCTTTTCCTTTAATAAGTCTGTTACTCTTCCTCCTCCCTACAACACTTTCAGTGTTACGCTGCTGATGAAAAATTAATGAATAGTCGATCTAAAAGAGAAAATAGAAAATTTTGTTTAAGCCTATGAGAGGATTATAACCCAGGAGACAGTCTCTCATAAAACTCAGAGGGCTGTTCCACTTACTAGAAGTCTAAGACCATCATATACATTTTTGAGGCAAAGGAGCATATATCAAAATGACACAATGACATCTCACATAAGGTTCACCAAAAATACATAGTCTAGATCTGCAGCAGATCAGCATGACCCCTGACAGGATTAGGAAAGGTATGTTATCTTGGAGTTACATTGCTGGTGGCAGAACGAGGAAAAAAATTTGATCTTTCTGGTGGAGCAGACATTCCTACCTTTGAGAAGGTCTGTTAATGCATAATGCAGATGCACAATGCACATTAGGGAGGGCCCAATAAGGGCAGAGAGTAATGTTATGCTTAAATTTTCTTTCTTATGCCTCAAAAAAATAAATTGTATTCCATCAACTCAAATCTGGGTCCCCCAAGTTGCAATTCCGAAGACCTCAAATAAGCTCAATACTGATTACTGTTCCACATGACACAGGAGGGCCTGGGGAACCTCCCGAGTCAGGGGTCGGCCTGGGGGCAAGGTCACTGTGAATCTGTTCCCAGAGTACAAAGACACTCTGTGATGCTCCCTGCATGTATTCAGGGGCCAGCCCCACTTTGACATTTTATCTTTGACACCAGGAGATCCGGCCCTCCTGCCCACACATTTGGGCTTGACCAAGTTCTCTGTGTCCTGTTTCTTACCCCACATCGTCAGATTTCTCCCCACAGGTTCCTGGACAGGGTGTCGCCCCCACGTCTGAGCAACACTGAGGTTCCGAACAAGCCCCTGATCAGCTTCTCCAGACAACAGGTGACCAAAGGAGCCCTGTCCAGTGCAGCCACGCTGGCCCCGCACTCCGCACACCGCCCTCACTCGCCCAACTTCCCTCCTGCTCGCCCTCCTCACACAGAAAAGCCCTTTGCTGTGTGGTTGGAGACGCTGGCACATCTCTGAGATCCGAGCCTCGGCGCTATCGCAACAGTATTTGCAATACAGTCTCTTTGACAAGTCCGGGCTTGACTTTATCTGTCAGGTCCAGGGCGGGTCCCCCACGCCCCAGCGCCTAACGGCCCGCGTCGGGAATAGTCCTGTCCTCCCTCCGACCCCCACGGGGCCAAAGACTCGGTCCGGACGCCCCCGGACCCCGAGCAGTGACGGAGCAACACGGCAGGTCCTCAGCCCGCGGCCGAGTGGGAGGGTCCGGATCCCGGGTACCCATCCCGAGGCCGAGGGGGAGACTCGGGTCGGGACTCTGGGGTGGGTGGGACGCGGGGAGACCCTGGCCCGGCCATCGCTGTCGGCAAGTTCCGGACCGTTCGAACCAGCCTTTTCCCTGTTAGGGCCCTGAGCGGTGCACTCACCATCTGTGCCTCCTTTCGGGTTCTGCGAAGCGTCCTCGGAGCGACCCTCCGACCTGGGCAGGTGAGACCGACGGAGACGCGACACCTGAAGCCGCGCAGGACAAGTTCGCACAAGCGCAGAAAAACTTCCGCGGGCTGGGAACGCGCACGCTGCCCGCCCTCTTCGGGGCCCGGGCTCTGATTGGACAGTAATACTTGCCCCGCCCCTGCCTTGATGGACAGTCCTCCTAGTCCCACTCTATCCTGATTGCTTTGTCCGGACCCCGCCCAGTCGCCGCTCATTGGACAGTTCAACCAGACCCCGCCCCTACCTCCGAATGACAGGGCACAGGGACACGCGTGGCTGATACGCCGGCCTGGGAATTGGGCTCCGTGCAGAACGGGCTCTGGGCGCGGCACACCCTGTGGCATCTGCTCGGTGGCTCCCCTGTGTCCTCCTCCTGCACCTGGAAGTCCAGACTCAGTTTCCCCGGGGATCGCTCCATACCCGGAATGAGGATGAGAAAATACGGGTCATAGGGCTTTGTTGATGGAAATAAAAAATAAACGATCTATAATAGGAATAGAAAAATCTTTTGAGCCAAACTGAAGACTAGAGCCCTTAAGACGGCCTCTCAGATAACTCAGAGGACCTGCGCAGGAAAAGCATGGTTTTTAGCACCGTTTTCTATCTTGTAAGAACTCTTAACAGCAAACAATGCAGGGAAACATTCCTTCAAGGTTTCAAAAACGAACAGATCAGGGACTTCCCCAGTGGTCCACTGGTTAAGACTTCGTGCCCCCAGTGCAGGGGGCGTGGGTTCAACCCTTGGTCAGGGAACTAGATCCCACATGCTGCAACTAAAGACCCCGCATGCCACAATGAAGATCTCGCGTGCTGCAACTAAGACCCGGTGCAGCCAAATAAGTAAATATTTTTTTAAAAAACGGCAAAAACAAACAAACAACAATAACAAAAAAAAACCCCAAAAAACAGATCAGCACATAGGCTGCAGCAGGAGGCAACGAGTAGCTATTGAAGGAGGACCAGCATTGATGTCCTAGGAAGGGAGACATCTAGTCTTTATTTTTAACACGGACATCTTTTGTTCTGGTCAATGTGCCCTTTAATAATTAAAGCAGACAGACAATGTGTTTGATAGGCCACAAACAGGCCATTTTAGTTAGTACAAAATTCGAGTTAAATCATGTATAAGTCCGAATAACTTCCCCATACCTCAATAGGTGAAAATTTCTTTCATCAGCTTGGTGATCTCCAGTGTCAGGGCATGGCCCAGGGCAAGGTCATGGTGGAAACGTGCCCTTTAAGAACAAAGACTCAGTGACACCACCCACCATGTGCAACGCAGGGTCAGGCCTGGTCCATGTGTGACCTTTAACAGCAGGAGGCTCTGCCCTTAGTCCAAGCTCCCACCGCTGGGGCTTGAGGTCAGCTACCCAAGGCCCAGGGAACTTTACCCCATGGGAAGTCAGACCCTGAGGTCCCAGTCTCTCTGCAGGACTGGTCTCAGCACAGACACTGAGATGTCACAGTTTTCAGGTGTGCATATTATACTTCAGGGAAATTTATGTCAGATCAGCTTTTAGTCAGTCTCCGTGAATTTTGAAATGTAAAAAGTTATATTTCCTTTTTCACACTGTATAGTGATGGTTGGACAGCTGTGCAATGTACAAAAAGCCACTGAGTTTTACACTTAAAAGTGTGAACGTTATGGTATGTGAACTGTATACTCATTTAAAAACAATTATAAGGCCATTATAGCCATGATAACCCTACCTCTTGGTCACCACTAAAATACTTTTTTGGGGGCTTCCCTGGTGGCGCAGTGGTTGAGAGTCTGCCTGCCGATGCAGGGGACGCGGGTTCGTGCCCCGGTCCGGGAAGATTCCACATGCCGCGGAGCGGCTGAGCCCGTGAGCCATGGCTGCTGGGCCTGCGCGTCCGGGGCCTGTGCTCCACAATGGGAGAGGCCACAACAGTGAGAGGCCCGCGTACCGGTAAAAAAAAAAAAAAAAAAATAAGGGAAGCTCTGACACATGCTGCAACATGAATGAAACCTTGAAAATATGCTGAGGAAAAAAGCCAGACACAAAAGACCAATATTGTATGATTTCATTTAGGTATATAAAATGTCCAGACTAGGTAAATCCAAATACAGAAAAAAAAAATTTTTTTAAGAATTTTTTTGGCCATGCCTCGCAGCTTCTGGGATCTTAGTTCCCCCACCAGGGATTGAACCCAGGTCCTCAGCAGTGAAACTGCAGAGTCCTAACCACTGGAATGCCAGGGAATTCACAGACAGAAAGTTTTTTTTTTTTTTTGTGACACGACAGTGACAGGCCCACGTACCACAAAAAAAAAAAAAAAAACTTTCAGCGGCCATGGCTCATGGGCCCAGCCACTCCGCGGCATGTGGGATCCTCCCGGACCGGGGCATGAACCCGTGTCCCCTGCATCGGCAGGTGGACTCTCAACCAGTGCACCACCAGGGAAGCCCTTCCCTTACTTTTTATGACTATTATTCTCATCCTATGTACAGGTTACACTTAGTTTATCCATTCAGCCACTGATGGACATTCGGGACATTTCCACCTTTTGGCTATTGTGAATAGTGCTGCAACCAGCATTCACGTACACATATTTGAGCATCTGTTTCAGTATAGGCAGGAGTGGAAATGTTGGCTCACAGGGTTAATTTCATGTTTAACTTTTTGAGGAACCACCAAGCTCTTACCCACAGTGCCTGCACTATTTTACATTCCCACCAGCAGTGTACAGTGTTCTAATTTCTCCATATCCTTGACAACACTTCTTTTTTTTTCCTTTAGAATTATTTTATTAAATCATAAATGTACAACAGCTTCTTAACTCTACAGACACACTTAAATTTTTTAAAGAAAAAATGTTATGTCTTATTACACCATGATCCTAGCTAATAGCGTTTCAAAACTTTGAGAAAAATCTTAAAAAAGCTTTTACATGTCACCTGAAACTTACAAATTTAACATTATCAAAGAAGGAATGCTTCTACACTTACAAAGACCGCTAGAAAGAAACAACAAATAAAAAGCTAAGAGGGCTTCCCTGGTGGCGCAGTGGTTGAGAGTCCCCCTGCCGATGCAGGGGACGTGGGTTCATGCCCCGGTCTGGGAGGATCCCACATGCCACGGAGCGGCTGGGCCCGTGAGCCATGGCCGCTGAGCCTGCGCGTCCAGAGCCTGTGCTCCGCAACGGGAGAGGCCACAACAGTGAGAGGCCCACAAAAAAAAAAAGCTAATAAACTGTCTCAAAGGCACTTTTTTTTTTTTTTACAATCCTTCCTCCACAGTAATGTTATTAAATAATCCAATCCATTCACAGAATGGCTCTCTGCATCTGCTCTGGTGTCTTCTGCCATATTACTGCATATTTATGCATGACTGAGATAAGAGTTTCCTTAACATTGTTATTTCCATAACCTGAAGCTGTTCTGTTACCTCTGGGCTCTCATCCTCTCATATTTATACGGTGAAGCCCATGGTAAATAGGAAGAAGATCAATATCGGCTTCTCCCTCCATAACCCCCACTTCCTTCACTGCTTCCTGGACCATAGTTTCCTTCACCATATGGTCCCCCCCATGTTCCTGCTACCACCAAAGTTTCCACTCCATTGGACCGTAGTTAGAAGGTTGCTGGTTATAATTTCCAAAATCATTGCCATTTCCACTTCCACAATTTCTTCCTCCATAGATGCCATACCCACCCCAGGAGCTCCCACCCTGGTTGCCAGATCCAGAACCTCTACTACCATATCCTCCTCCTCCATAACCTGGGCCACCTCCAAAATTGCCACCTCCAGGCCCTCCTCCATACCCAGGATACCCATCTCTAAATCCAGACCACTTCCATATCCATCAGGTCCTCCTCTTACTTCCTGGTCCTGGTCCTGGTCCTGGTCCAAAATTGCCACCAGCACCGTGAGAATCTCCAAACCAAAATGGCCTCCTCTTCCACTTCTAGAACTTTGGACTTCCTGCATTTCTTGTCTAGACAAAGCCTTTCTTACTTCTGCATTATGACCATTGATGGTATGGTATTTCTGCAACACAGTCTTATCCACAGGATCATGCTCATCAAAAGTAACAAACCCAAAGCCTCTTTTCCTTCCAGACTGCCTATCAGTAATTATCTCAATGGTATCAATTTGTCCATATGCCTCAAAGTAATCTCTAAGATAATGTTCCTCAGCATCTTCTTTAATTCCACCTACAAATAGCTTCTTCACAGTGACATGAGCCCCTGGCTTCCCAGATTCCTCCTTTGCAAACAGCATGTTTTGGCTCAACCGCTCTCCCATCAGTTGAACTAGGTCTGGCAGCCATGGCAGCATCGATCTCAGCCATGGATGAAAAAGTTACAAAACCAAATCCTCATGATCTTTTGCTTGCAGGATCCCTCATTACCACACAATCTGTAAGTTTTCCCCCATTGTTCGCAGTAGTTCTTCAAACTTTCTTCTGTAGTTTCAAAGCTCAGGCCACCAATAAAGAGTTTACGGATTTGTTCCTTTTCTCTCTCCATCGCAGACTCAGTCGCTTCAGCCCGATTTCCCGCAGCCGAGCGAGATGAGAGAGATCTCCGCGGACGAACACGAACCGGACTCGTCCCCGCGCTGTAGTCAGAACTGCCGCTGCTCTAGGAGCACCTCCACTCTCTGGACCCGGCGCTACTACTACTGCCGCTAGAGCCGCCGCGCTGCTTTTCTCCTCGACAACACTTCTGGCCATGATTCTAGCCATCCTAGTAGGTGCAAAGTGGTTATCTCATGTGGTTTTGACATGCATTTTCCTGATGATTAGCGACGTGGAGAAAATTTTCATCTGTTTATTGGCCATTTGTTTATCACTCTTGGACAAAAGTCTATTCAACTTCTTTCCCATTTTTTAACTGGGTTGTTTGCATTTTTATTATTGATGGCTGTTTAATGTGTTCTGGATAATAAAACCTTATCGCATGTATGATTCCCAATATGTTCTCCCATTCTGTGGGGTGTCTTTTCACTCTCTTGATAGTGTCCTTGGATGCACAAAAGATTTTACTTTTGATAAGGTCCAGTTTATCTATTTGTTTCTTGTGTTGCTAGTGCCTGTATTCCTGTCTTACTGGTTGTTTGGCCTGAGGCGTTCAGCACTGGAGTTTGCAGGCAGTTGGATAGAGCCAGGTGTTGGTGCTGAGATGAGGACCTCCGGGAGGCCTCACTCCGATTAATATTCCCTGGGGTCTGAGGTTCTCTGTTAGTCCAGCGGTTTGGACTCGGAGCTCCCACCACAGGAGCTCGGGCCTGACCTCCGGCCTGGGGACCAAGGTCCCTGCAAGCTGCGTGGTGTGGCAAAAAAAAAAAAAAAAAAAAAAAGAAAGAAAGAAAAAAGGAAGCAGTACAATATCAAAGAACAAAATAAAATTAGAAAGATGAAAAATATATTAAGTAAAATAAAAATATAATTGAAACAACCAGTCGCTGGGGGTTCCTCCCATCCCCTTAGGTGTCTGTGGTCCCCCGCTGGTGCCTGGTAGGTGCCCTAGTTGTGCAGATACGCGAATTCCGCGTCTTCCTAGTCCGCCATTTTCCCTACATGAAGTTTTAAGTGATAATTGTTTTATGCTAGATCTATTCAGAATAGCTTACCAATTTTGAGGGGGTAATTTACACCCTTAGAGTTTGCTACGTTAAATTGAATGATGGGAATTCATTGAATGTCTACGTCATTTCTGAGTAAGATAAAATACTGAAACACTAGTTATTCAATACTAAACAAGTCTAAGTTTACCTACTTTTGCCTTATTACAGAAAACAAAAGATATTTGGATCTATTAATAAGATACTTTTTACTGAATTGGAAAAGAAATATTGGTATAACAAACAGTTCACAATTGCTTACTTCTTAGTTTCATTATAAATTAAGGTCTCTAAAACTACTAAGATTAATAAGGAAGATATCCTTGTATGCAAGAAAATTAAAAGAAAAATGTATAAGGAATGGGAATGCATTTTATTAAGGGAAAATGAAGTGACTTTGTCCTAAAGCTACTTATTTCTAAATGGGAAAGAAAACAAAGGACAGGTAAAATAGACATAGAAAGTTGTAAAAGTTTTGTGAAAAAAAGGAATCTTTAGAAAGGATTTTTTTGAGTCATCAGGACTGGCTAAAATTGGAATAAATTTAGGTGAACAAGTTTTAATATGACAAGTAAGTTAGTGCAAAAGTAAAAATTGGTTCTGTTAAAAGAACGAATTTTTTTTTCTAGTGGTCTGCTCGTGATAATAAGAGACTATAAAAGGTGGACATGTTTTGTCAAAATAACCACTATGTTCAGTGTTGTCTTTACGAGTTCTTTTGTTTTAGGTACCTCTTGTAGCTTTAATTTTCTATTAGCCTTTTGTAATGAATTTTTAAGAAAATTTTTTTGACTTTTGGAGGCCCCCCCTACATGCCAATTAATCCCATTCTGTTTGTTTCACATGGAAGCCCTCACTTTTAAGTGCACTTTGTTTTTAATTCTTAAAATTTTTTATTATTTAAAAAATTTTTATTAAGTGCACTTCTTTTTTTTTTGCGGTACGCGGCCTCTCACCGTCGTGGCCTCTCCCGTTGCGGAGCACGGGCTCCGGACACGCAGGCCCAGCGGCCATGGCTCATGGGCCCAACTGCTCCGCGGCGTGTGGGATCTTCCCGGACCGGGGCATGAACCCGTGTCCCCTGCATCGGCAGGCGGACTCTCAACCACTGCGCCACCAGGGAAGCCCAAGTGCACTTCTTAAATGATCTTATCTAATTGGAATGTTCCTTATAACAACCATTGTAACGCTAGGTTTTAATTTCCCTGAGGAATGGCAGCAGTTTGGTAGGACCCTAGCTGCAAATGGAGATTAATATACATTTCTGTTTGGCCATATTTTGGGGCTCCCAAGCCATGTTCTCAACACACAAAATTTGTAGGTTGTTTTCAGTAAGATTTTGCCATTTTTACAGATATTTATAGCTTCTGGGACCACAGTTCCTAACAGGTGTACTGGAAGGTGGCATGCTTATTAACCATGTGGATTTAAGGATCTTATTTATTTATGTATGTATGTACCTTTCTTTCCTCCCTCCCTCCCTCCATTTATTTCTTATACTTTCGGTCACTTGGAGTCAAACTAATACCTAAAAGGGACATGCCACTCAGTTGGAAACTGTGGTAGTTTACAATGTACTACACTGCATAGAAATTTTCTTGAGTTTGGCAAGGGACCTTGTACCATTCCAACCCATTCTGTGACCAACTTATCCCAACATGGGAGTCTTTGAGTTAGGTGGCAAGTGTTCTAACAGTTCTTAAATTCTTGATCTGTGACCACCAAGTTTTGTGGCTTTTTGGTTTCTGAGATCCATGTTAGCAGTAGCCTTTATCTATACAAAACAAGATAAACATGTTCACCAAAACAAACCAGCAGCAACCAAGACACACTGCTGCAGAAGTCCATGTACACCACCAGTAACTCCCAGCATGGGGGACTTCCCTGGCAGTCCAATGGTTAGGACCCTGCACTTTCACTGCAGGGGGCACAGGTCCAATCCCTGGTCAGGAACTAGGATCCAGCATGCCTCAGGGCATGGCCAAATTTTTAAAAAAATCCCAGCATGGACTAAATAAGGAGACTCCAGCAAATGGGGTCAATAGACTGGAACTGGGGAAAGGACTGTAACAGCAACCCCAGTAAAGGGGAAATGCAGGGTGCAACTTGTGAAAGGGATTCCAAACAAGCAGGAGATTGCAGACTGAACTAAGAACTAGGGACTAGGGTTCTGGATGGAACCATCTTCCAGCTCAAGCTGACCCACTAAACCCTTGACTGGAAAGTCAATTCGATTGGGAGTACAACAGAGAGCAGAGCTCAGAAATGAGAGGAACTTATCCACAACCCTCAGAAATGGTGAGAAAGACAGTGAACTCGAAAAAAGGTTTGCTGGTACCATGGCTGTGTGTGTGTTTTTTTAAATTAATTATTTTTTGTCTGTGCTACATGGCACACGGCATGTGGGATCTCAGTTCCCTGGGATGAACCTGTGCCCCCTGCGGTGGAAGTGCAGAGTCTTAACCACTGGACCACCAGGGAAGTCCCCCATGCCTCTGTTTCTGGTCATCTCTGAATACCGTTGGAAAGTCCTTTGATCCCACTGCTGCCACCAAATCTGTTAAATAGCAAAAATTCACTGAGTAAATTTAAAGATCAAATTGGCTTTATTGAACAATTGATGAGCTGGGCAGTGTCCCATCTGGCAAGTAGAAACGCGCACCACTGAGCTTCAGAATAGGAAAGGTTTTCAAAAGTGGAAAGGAAATTATTAGCAAAGAATGCATGGTTTCAGGCAATGCCGCCCTCCTAAGGGGGATGGAGGGGGCCTATCAAGGGGATTACCTCACTAGTGCTGAGCAGGAAAACCCAGATCGACTGGTTAAAGGTCACACTCCTGGGAAAGACTGAAAGTGCAATTTGGCTAGGTAGTAAGTTTTGGCTTGCTGACATGGGATTCAGCACAAGTGACTACATTTTGGGCCCGATGTCTCCTTTTTTTTTAACACATGATGTCATAATCCAGACAAGACAGGGAGGCTGCTGTCACACCCCCCACATCCCACTTGGGTTTATGCCCCATCAGAAGCCCCACCCTGCCCTCTCACAGTTACCAATATCCCAAACTTTTAAAAATCATTTCCTTTCATTTACTTTTAGTTTCATCAATAATTTTTCCTGTTTTATATTGCATGTAAATAGAGTCAAATGGTATGTATCATTTTATATCGTGTCTTTTTTTTTTTAAATATCAGCTTTAACAGTCCACTTTTTAAATTTTATTTATTTTTTAATTTTAGCTGTGCTGGGTCATCATTATGGCGCAAGGGCTTCTCTAGATGTGGCATTCGGACTTAGCTGCCCCTTGGCATGTGGGATCTTAGTTCCCCAACCAGGGATCGAACCCGTGTCCCCTGCATTGGAAGGTGGATTCTTAACCACTGGACCACCAGGGAAGTCCCTATCAAGTGTCTTTTATTCAAAAATGTTTTGCCGTCCACAGCTTGGTAATTTATGCACTTTTATTAATCTATTTTTATGCTTGTAGGACTATACCATTTTCATGTAATGATTCAACTGTTAGGAGCTTTTTCCCCCCACATTTTTGCCATTGGGACCAATGTTTGTAATAACATTCTCTTACAATATGTTTTTATTTTTTTAATTTATTTTTACTTTTATTTTTTGGCCACACCACGGGGCATGTGGGATCTTAGTTCCCAGACCAGGGATCGAACCCACACCCCCTTGCAGTAGAAGCTCAGTCTTAAGCACTGGACCGCCAGGGAAGTCCCTAAAATATTTTTTAAATTGTAATAAAATCTAATAAAATTCTCATAAGTTTATCTTCTGCCTTAGTATGCCCTGATCTCATCTTCATCTCAGCACACTCCAAGTTCAACTCCTTACACTCCACCAATATTCTTCTCCATTGCCCACGACCTACATGTCAGTTAATGGCAATACCATCATGCCAGTTTTTCCTGCACAAAATAATAGAGCCACTCTTGAATCTTCCTCTCACCCCACCTTCAAGCCATCAAGAAATTCTGATGGCTCTTACTTCAAATTACATCCGGGCTCTAACCTGGCACATCATTGTCACTGCTACCAACCCCATCTGATCCACCACCTTAAGTGACAACATCCTAGAGTCTATTCTCAAGGTAACACAGGAACTTTGTAAAGCTGCCTCATCTCACTTTTAGGCTCTATGTCACTCATGGCCAATGTCAGTGCACCACAGCAGGTCAGTGCATCAGGACATGATGTGCCTACCCACCACCATTGCTCTCCTCTCACCTCTGCTGTTCTTGCCACCAGCTCACTCTGCTCCAGAAACACTGGCCTCTGGCTGTCCTTCAAATATCCAAGGCCCACACCCTCCTTAGGAACTACATTAGTCTGCTTGGGCTGCCCTAACAAAGCACCGGAGACATGGTGGTTTAAACAACAGAAACTTATTTTCTCACAGTTTAGGAGGCTGGCCGTATGAAATGAAGTGATCAGCAGGGCTGGCTACTTCTGGAGGCTCTGAGGAGGAACCTGTTCTAGGCATATCTTCTAGCTTCTGGAGGTTGCCAACAATCCTTCGCATGACTTGGCTTGTACAGAGATCACACCAATCTCTTCTCTGTCTTTACATGGTGAAGACATGTCTGTCTCCTGTGCAGGTCTCTGTGCCCAAATTTCCCTCTTTTTATAAGGATACACATCATTGGATTAGGACCGACACCAATCCAATATGACCACATCCTGATTACATCTGCAAAGACCTTATTCCAAATCAGGTTGTGTCAGTGATTCCAGGTGGACATGAAATCGGTGGTGGGGCAGGGGAGGACACACTACTTAAGTCAGTATATGTATATGTATTTTATGTGGGGGGCTGTGCCGTGTGGCACGAGGGATCTTAGTTCCCTGACCAGGGATCGAGCCCGTGCCCCTTGCATTGGGAGCGTGAAGTCTTAACCACTGGACCAGCAGGGAAGTCCCACACATTTGTATATATTTTAATAATCCATTTAGGTATCAACTTCCAGTGTTATCTGAAATAGTTAGTTTACTCTTCCGCTATAATATTCCCTGGAATAAATGAATGAATGAAACTTCCATCTCCATATCCCTCTCATCCCCATTGTGCTACATTTCTTGGTACTACTGTGAAAGGTCAATGAAATCTAAAGGTAGATATGTTTCTGCTGAATTGTTGTTTCACTGAGGGTAAGGCTGGGAGGTATGTTTCCCAGGATCCCCGTCTTTACGATTCCAGGTTACAATTCACCAACAGCTTAACTCATATGAGATTTGGAAGGCACCAGTGAAGAAATCATTCCTCCCAGGGTTTGGAACCACCATATACAGACAGACCAGTGCACAGGGGCTTCTGGGGCAACCAGGTAGAAGCTCGTGATCACCAGCCAGGTCAATCAAGTAAGTAATCAAACCAGATGCCAACTTTTTCTCTTCCATTTTCTAGGGGTCCTGGCTTCCACACGTAACCTCTATAAACCCCCATCATGGATCAGATTCTGTAGCCAGAAATCCACAGGGTTGGGTTCATCAAACATGTCTGATTGGGACTGCTCCACATGGGCAGAGCCAGAAGTCAAAAAACGGTGCTGGAACTCAGGCTCACCAGGTTGCCATGCATCTCTGTCTCCTGATGGTACAGAAGCCTGAGAATCATGGTTTCCACACTTCTGCTTTCCAGACCTCATGCTTCTTCCTCATCTTAAGAACTTTAACTCAGAACCACTAACAGAAGGACTCTGGATATACAGTTTCCCACCTTACCCAAGCTGACAACACAATTCAGTAGAACCGTCTGGACAGGAGCTTTCATCTTCATGCCAGCAAGTTGCACTTCTTAACTCAATTATCATGTCCGATTTCCAACCAAGATCATGGACATGAACAGAGGCCAAATTACAAACATAATCAGATGAGAATGTTATTTTCCAAGACCTTCTACAATTACTAATTTCTGTGAGAAACAAAGATATGGTATCTGCTAGCAACAAACAACTTGGAAGACACACCTTTCAGTAATGAAGGTGCAAGGGGAGGGTAAATATTGAGTCAGAAAATTCCAGTATCTGTAACAGTGGACCAGGAAAGACATTTCAACTATACAGACCTCATATCATGATCACATATTAGGAAGATAATGCAAAGTAAGAATCAAAAGCTTTTCACCTAAAAATTATACCAAGTTACACATGAAAAAAAACCAAAAACTGAAAACCACTTATCACCCCTGGGTTCAAAAGACATCATAATGGGAATTCCCTGGCAGTCCAGTGGTTAGGACTCTGTGCTTCTACTGCAGGGGGCATGTGTTTGATCCCTGGTCAGGGAACTAAGATCCCACAGGCTGAGCAGGGCAGCCAAAAAAAAAAGACACTGTGATGGAAATGAGGCAAGCTTTATATGACTGTATGATTATTTAAAGTTGGAGATAACAAAATATAAGTAGTACAGATGAAGTAGACATAGAGAGATAGTTATTATCTTAAGTATTCAGATCAGCAATATGAGCTAGAAATTAATACACTGGGATCCCTATTCAGGATGAGGCACTTACCAAGGCAAAACCATATTTATCTCTGTTAAAAGATTTCTATTGCGCTCTGAGTTTTCATGTACAAAGTAAGTGAAGTGCTGAAGGTTTTCCCACGTTTTCCCTTTCATAAGTTTTCTCTACAGTGTGCTGCTCACATTACAAGTTTGAAGAGACAATGAAGTCTCTCCCACGGTCCTTGGATTCAGAGTTTCTCCCCAGCATGTAGCCTCATGTGTCCTCGCAGGTTTGCGGGGTACCAGAAGGCTTTCCCACATTGCTGACATTCATAGGGCTTCTCCTCACTGTGCATTCTTACGTGCTTTCGTAAGGACGAGGGCCAACAGAAAGCTTTCCCACACTGTGTACATCTGTAGGCTCTCTCCCCACTGTGCGTTCTCATGTGTCCTCGAAGGGAGGCATGGCGAGTGAAGGCTTTCCTGCAGTGCTGGCATTCGAAGGGCCTCTCCCCAGTGTGCGTTCTCTCATGCTCCCGGAGGGATGTGGAACAACTGTAGGCTTTCCCGCATTCCATACATTCATAGGGTTTCACTCCGCTGTGCATTCTTACATGCTTTTTAAAATATCGCTGATGCCTGAAGGCTTTCCCACAGTGCTGACATTCATAGGGTTTCTCTTCGCTGTGTGTTCGCGCGTGTTCTCGAAGGGATGAGGAGCAACTGTAGGCTTTGCCGCATTCCACACATTCATAGGGTTTCATGCCACTGTGTGTTTTCACGTGTCTTCTGAAGTATTTGGGACAACTGAAGGTTTTCCCACATTCCTTACACACGTAAGGTTTCTCTCCAGTGTGCATTGTCACATGTCCTCCCAGGGATGCAGGATATCGGAAGGTTTTCTCACATTCCTTGTATTCATAGGGCTTCTCTCCAGTGTGAGTTCTCACATGCCGTGCAAGGTAGGAATAATACATAAAGGATTTCCCACATACTTTACACACATGGATTTTCTGTCGATGGTGACCTCTCTCACGTCCCTTAAAGGATGAGGGACAAGTGAGAGTTTTTCCAGACTTCTTACCCTCTAAAGACTGTTTACTACTGCCACTCTTCACATATCTCTTAGATGCTCTCCCAGCATCCTGATGTTTTTCGGGTTTCTCTACAAGGTGTGTTTCCCCAGGAGGATTTAGGCACGAGACACAGCTGCAGGCTTCCCCACATTCTTCACAGGGATAAGGTTTGTGTCCAGGGTGAGATCTTTGCTGATTCTTCTGGAAAGAACAATCCCTGAAGGCTTTTCCACACTTAGTGCATTTATAGGGCTGAATTCCAGTCGGATAACCCTTATGCACAGTAAGATGTGTAATCTGGTTCAGGGTTTCTCCACATTGATGACCTTCATTACCTTTGCAGAGATGCTCCACCAAACCATTTCTGTTCAAAATGGGAAGAACAGTATTAGGGATTAATGATTATAACTGATTTCTTCATTAATGATTTATTGATGGTTGTTCATTATTATTTTCACTATGTATTTGCCATTTTCAAGGAATGGGTATGTTGTAGGCACTGTCTGCATTGTGACAACATGTAACAAGCTTAATACTCTGGCTGAGGGCTCAGACAGAGCCATAACGTTCTGTGTTTCTTACATACAGGGTTTCCTGGTCGTTGTTTCCAACTGAATTATGTTTCAGATACCTCACATTTATGAAAGTATTCTCTTGTGAAAATTTTCTAAGTAAAAAATTGTTTAGCTAGGTTTATACCTTTTCTTTAGTTTCAAGTTAGTCTAACAGTCTGCAGAGATCCGCCTTCCCCTGTAGCTGTGCCACTCACCTGAAATCCCTCTCCTGAGTTTGGTGACCTCGGATGTTATGAAATATCCAGTTTTCTCCAAAAACAGAACAGGAATCATTTCTTGTGCATCTTACTATTTTCTTTTCACTGCATAGTTCATTCTCCAAAATATCCCACTGAGGACTTGATCCACTGGTTTTAACTTGAGGGCAAGAACCTGCAACAGTTGGTAACATAACTAAACCCTTGGGAAAGAAATGGTGGGATAAAGGAAAGAAAAGAAACCATATGCAGATTTCTTTCCATATACTGACCCAAAAATGTAAACACATTTTATAAGGAAAAATGGACATGGGAACAAAGAAAAACTCTGAGGACCCTAGCTATTTGGAACTTTGGCCATCGTACGAAAAATGAGTCAAAGTGGCAGCTTGTTCACTAAGAGGTACTTCAAAAAGAATGGAGACTGATGTCGACATCAGTATTTTCAGAAAAGTAAAGTAGGATGGAACTGGGTAAAATGCACATTCCCAAGTGCTCCCTTTGTAAGAGGAGCTACAGAAAGACTTCCCAAGTGGGCAAGGATGGATGAAAACTCCAAGAGGGAAGCCAGGTTAATGACAAACATCACCTTCTCAAAGACAGAGTCATATTTCTAACAGATACCTCCAAATATCACTCCCTGATCCAGAACCTTCTCCTCCTGAGAGGTGTGCCCTCCCGGTGATCGCAAGCACAGAGGCCCTAGACAAAGCCTATCTCCACTGACCCAGCTGCCACTGGGAGATCGGATGGTGTGTGGCTGCTGTCTTGCTCATGGAGAAAAGCTCCTCATGGGGAGGATGAAGGACAACAAGCCATCCATGAGATGGGCCAATTCTCTGGTCCTCAAGTCACTCACAATGGGTAAGTGTGGGTTTAACTGCAGCAAAATTATCATGTCAAATGTATACTGATCACAGTGTAACTTTCACAGGGTGAAAACCATAACGCTTCTCCCACTGCTCTAGGTGACACTGCAGAATATGCTCACATTTATAAAATTCGGGACCCTCAGGATTCTAATCAAGAGTGACAAAAAGTCAATCAATACAGTAAACTTTGTTTTCATGGAAAAGCTACCTGACCCTAGGTAGGTTTCATGAAAGGCTGGACTGTGTTTGTCTTTTTTCCAACATGTTCTCATCCTTGTCCCTAATAAGAAAGAACATTGTAAGAAATATTTGTTCCCTAAAGACTAAGTGCAGGGAGGAAGCCATCCTCACCCACGGAGGCCAGGTTCCTGAAGGTCTCCAGCATCACGTCTCTGTAGAGCTTCCTCTGAGCCAGGTCCAGCAAAGCCCACTCCTCCACGGTGAAGTTCACAGCCACGTCCTCAAAGACCACCGAGTCCTGAAACAGCCACAGGTTCTATGTCAGCAAGGCTCCCTCTTCACCCCCGTGTGTGGGAAGATGGGGAGGCCGAAAGTCGGGAACTGGACTCAATTCCTAGAACTCCTGAGCTTACACTCTTGTGGGAAATGAACACATACAAGCCAATAAAATGCATTTTACTCAGTGATGCTAAGTGCTGGAAACTGAAGCAAAGTGTAACAGCAATACTTGATAAATACTCACACACACATAATTAGAAAGAATTGTTTTTACTGAAAGAGTATATCCTAAGGTATGATAAAGACTGAAAAATGAAATCATCATTCAGATAACATGGAAATGGATACCTGGCTTGGTCAAAAGTTATTACTACCTTGTCACCTCCAAGAACCGGAAACAGAACGTCAGTGCTGCTGGATCTGAATAACACTTAACTTGAAGGCAAAAGCAGCAGGGAGTCTGGTCTAGCCCCCTCATATCCAACAGAGGCAGAGATATGACCCCCTGCCAAGATGAGGTGGACACTAGGGGTATACAGGCAGTCCAGGGCCCAGGGCCTGGCACATCCACTGGGTAAGAAAAGGCCTGGTTCCTCAGGAATCTGTCAAGCCAGCGGGGCCTCTCAAATAAATAACAGAGTGCTCGGAATTCAAGGAACAGGCCCCACAAACAAGAGCTGTTGAAGGATCTAATGGTAATGGAGTCAAGTTGACTTTAACAGGGAGAAAAAAGAACCTAATTATTATTTTTAGAGAAATATTGGGGACTTGCCAGGTGGCACAGTGGTTAAGAATCTAACTGCCAATGCAGGGCACACGGGTTTGAGCCCTGGTCCCAGAAGATCCCACATGCCGCGGAGCAACTAAGCCCATGCATCACAACTACTGCACCTGTGTGCTACAACTACTGAGCCCACGTGCCTCAGCTACTGAAGCCTGAGTGCTCCAGGTCCCATGTGCCACAAATGCTGAGTCCACATGCTACAACTACTGAAGCCTGTGCACCTAGAGCCCACGCTCTGCAATGAGAAGCCACTGCAATAAGAAGCCCACACACCTCAAAAAAGAGTAGTCCCTGCTCACCACGACTAGAGAAAGCCTGCCTGCAGCAATGAAGACCCAACACAGCCAAAAATCAATAAAATTTTTTAAAAAGAAATATGGGACCACACTGCGCTGATGATATAAACAGACAATGACAAAATTAAAAATTAGAGATTTTTTAAAACAAAAAATATGGTCTCAAAATCTGAAGGAAAAACAAATCCCCACAATATCAGCTACAAAGAAGGCAAGGTTACTTCAACTAGGGTTGCAACTGGGTTTGCTAATCACACACCTGATGAGAGGCTTGTATCAGAAATATATTTTAAGAACCCATATGACAACAATAAAAAAATAAAAGATAAGAATATAAAAGACAAATAATACAGTTAAATAATGGGGCAATAAATGTGAATAGACAATTCTCCAAAGAAGATATACAAATGGCCAAAAACCATATGAAAAGAGGCTCAATAGCATGAGTAATTGGTGATCCATATACAAAATTGAATTGTGGAGAGACATTTCCCAACCCCTTCTATGAGGCTTGTATTACCCTGATACCAAGACAAGAAAAAGACATCACATGTAAAGAAATCTACAGAGCAGTATTCCATATAAATATAGACAAAAAAATTCCTCAAAAATATCCACAATCCAAATCTAGAGAAATATAAAAAGTACTAAACACCATCACCAAGAGGGATTTATCCCAGGAATAAAAAGTTTGGTTCAAAGAAACAAAGCATTGGTATCAAATACCTTATTAACAAAGAACAAAAACCATATGATCACCTCAATAGACTCAGGAAAAGTATCTGTTAGAACATCACCTTTTCATGATGTTCTTCTCTAAGTGGAAAAGACCACAACTAGAAATATAAAAACCAGAAAGGAAAAGTTGCACTGGTAAAGTCAAAGATAAAGTAAAGGTAGTAGATCAACCACTTACAAACCTAGTAGGAAAGTTAAAAGACAAAACTAGTAAATTTATCTATATCCATAATAAGTAGTTAAGGAATACAGAAAACAACATATGTAAAATATGATACAAAAAATATTAAAGGACTTCCCTGGGGGTGCAGTGGTTAACAATCCACCTGCCAATGCAGGGGACACGGGTTCATGTCCTGGTACCGGAAGATCCCACATGCTACAGAGCAACTAAGCCAGTGCACCACAACTACTGAGCCTGTGCTCTAGAGCCTGTGAGTGACAACTACTGCAGCCCGCGTGCCTAGAGCCTGCGTTCTGAAACAAGAGAAGGCACGGCAATGAGAAGCCTGTGCACCGCAATGAAGACCCAATGCAGTCAAAAATAAATAAATAAATAAAGTTTAAAAAATTAAACACAAGTGGGATGACTAAAAATGCAGGGCTGTTAGAACTTAAGGTAATCATGTATATAGAAAGGTTGCTATGTATAAACCTCATGGTAACCACAAACTAAAAATCTATAATAGATACACACAAAAGAGAAAGTAATCCAGACATAACACTAAAGATAGTCATAAAATCACAAGAGAGCAAAAGAAGAATAAAGGACAAAAAAAAAAAGCTATAAAAACAACCAGAAAGCAATTAACAAAATGGCAATAAGTACACACCTATCCATAATCACTTTAAAGTAAATGGACTAAATGCTCCAATCAAAAGACATAGAGTGGATCCACCACAGGGCAGACAGCAGAAGCAAGAAGAACTATAATCCTGCAGTCTTTGGAATGAAAACCACATTCACAGAAAGAATGACAAAATGAAAAGGCCGAGGACTATGTACCAGAGGAAGGAACAAGATAAAAGCCCAGAAAAACAATTAAATGAAGTGGAGATAGGCAACCTTCCAGAAGAAGAATTCAGAATGATAGTGAAGATGATCCAGGACCTCGGAAAAAGAATGGAGGCATAGATTGAGAAGATGCAAGAAATGTTTAACAAAGACCTAGAAGAATTAAAGAACAAACAGAGATGAACAATACAATAACTGAAATGAAAAATACACTAGAACGAATCAATAGCAGAATAACCAAGGCAGAAGAACAGATAAGTGACCTGGAAGACAGAATGATGGAATCACTACTGAGGAACAGATTAAAGAAGAGAGAAATGAAGACAGCCAGAAACCTCTAGGACAACATTAAATGCACCAACATTCACATTAAAGGGGTCCCAGGAGGAAAAGAGAGAGAGAAAGGACCCAAGAAAATATCTAAAGAGATTATAGTCAAAATCTTCCCTAACATGGGAAAGGAAATACCCACCCAAGTCCAGGAAGCACAGAGAGTCCCAGGCAGGATAAACCCAAAGAGAAACACACTGAGACACACAGTAATCAAATTGACAGAAATTAAGGACAAAGAAGTTATTAAAAGCAACAAGAGAAAAAGGACAAATAACATACGAGGGAACTCCTGTAAGGTTAACAGCTGATTTCTCAGCAGAAACTCTACAAGCCAGAAGGGAGTGGCATGACATATTTAAAGTGATGAAAGGGAATAACCTACAACCAAGATTACTCTACCCAGCAAGGATCTCATTCAGATTTGACAGAGAAATCAAAAGCTTTACAGACAACCAAAAGCTAAGAGAATTCAGCACCACCAAACCAGCTCTACAACAAATGCTAAGAGAACTTCTCTTAAGTGGGAAACACAAGAGAAGAAAAGGACCTACAAAACAAACCCAAAATAATTAAGAAAATGGTAACAGGAACATACATATTGATAAGTACCTTAAATGTGAATAGATTAAATGCTCCAACCAAAAGACACAGATTGGCTGAACAGATACAAAAACAACACCCATATATATGTTGCCTATAAGAAACACACTTCAGAACTAGGGACACATACAGACTGAAAGTGAGGGGGCAGAAAAAGATATTCCATGCAAATGGAAATCAAAAGAAAGCTGGAGTAGCAATACTCATAGCAAATAATATAGACTTTAAAATAAAGACTGTTACAAGAGACAAGGAGGGACACTACATAATGATCGAGGGATCAATCCAAGAAGAAGATATAATAATTATAAACATATATGCAGCCAACATAGGAGCACCTCAATACATAAGGCAAATGCTAACATCTATAAAACAGGAAATCGACAGTAACACAAAATTAGGGGGGGACATTAACACCTCACTTACACCAATAGACAAATCATCCAGACAGAAAATTAATAAGGAAGCACAAGTTTTAAATGACACAACAGACCAGACAGATTTAATTGATATCATAGGACATTCCAACTGAAAACAGCAGATTACACTTTCTTCTCAAGTGCACATGGAATATTCTCCAGGACAGATCACATCTTGGGTCACAAATCACGCCTTGGTAAATTTAATAAAACTGAAGTCGTTATCAAGCATCTTTTCCAACAACAAAGCTATGAGATTAGAAATAAATTACAGGAAAAAAACCGTAAAAAACACAAACACATGGAAGCTAAAACAATGCGCTACTAAATAACCAAGAGATCACTGAAGAAATCAAAGAGGAAGTCAAAAAATAGGTAGAGACAAATGACAATGAAAAAATGATGATCCAAAACCTATGGGATGCAGCAAAAGTAATTCTAAGAAGGAAATTTACAGCAATAGAATCCTACCTCAAGGAACAAGAAAAATCTCAAATAAACAATCTAACCTTACACCTAAAGTAACTAGAGAAAGAACAAACAAAACGCAAAGTTAGTGGAAGGAAAGAAATCCTAAAAATAAGAACAGAAATAAATGAAATAGAAACAAAGAAAACAATAGCAAAGATCAATAAAACTAAAAGCTGGTTCTTTGAGAAGATAAACAAAATTGATAAACCTTTAGCCAGACTCATGAAGAAAAAGAGGGAGAAGATTCATATCAATAAAGTTAGAAATGAAAAAGAAGTTACAACAGACACCACAGAAACACAAAGCATCATAACAGACTACTACAAGCAAGTCTATGACAATAAAATGGACAACCTGGAAGAAATGGACAAACTCTTAGAAAGAGGGGCTTCCCTAGTGGTGCAGTGGTCGAGAATCTTCCTGCCAATGCAGGGGACACGGGTTTGAGCCCTGGTCTGGGAAGATCCCACATGCCGCAGAGCAACTAAGCCCGTGCGCCACAACTACTGAGCCCGCATGCCGCATCTACTGAAGCCCGTGGGCCTAGAGCCCTGCTCCACGAGAGAAGCCACCACAATGAGAAGCCCGCACACCGCAATGAAGAGTAGCCCCTGCTTGCCGCAACTAGAGAAAGGCCACATGCAGCAACGAAGCCCCAAAACAGCCAAAAAAAAAAATTCTTAGAAAGATATAACCTTCCAAGACTGAATCAAGAAGAAATAGAAAATATGACAGACAAATCACAAGTAATGAAATTGAAACTGTGATTAAATATCTTCCAACAAACAAAAGTCCAGGACCAGATGGCTTCACAGGTGAATTCTATCAAACATTTAGAGAGGAGCTAACACCCATCGTTCTCAAACTCTTCCAAAAAACTGCAGAGGAAGGAACACTCCCAAATTCATTCTACAAGGCCGCCATCACCCTGATACCAAAACCAGACAGAGATACTACACAAAAAGAAAATTACAGACCAACATCACTGATGAATACACATGCAAAAATCCTCAAGAAAATACTAGCAAACAGAGTCCAACAACACATTAAAAGGATCATACATCATGATCAAGTGGGATTTATCCCAGGGATGCAAGTATTCTTCAATATATGCAAATCAATCAATGTGATACACTATATTAACAAATTGAAGAATAAAATCCATATGATCATCTCAATAGATGCAGAAAAAGCTTATGACAGAATTCAACACCCACTTACGATAAAAACTCTCCAGAAAATGGGCATAGAGGGAACCTACCTCAACATAATAAAGGCCATATATGACAAACCCACAGCAAACATCATCCTCAATGGTGAAAAACTGAAAGCATTTCCTCTAAGATCAGGAACAAGACAAGGTTGCCCACTCTCGCCACTATTATTCAACATAGTTTTGGAAGTCCTAGCCATGGCAATCAGAGAACCAAAAGGGATAAAAGGAATTCAAATTGGAAAAGAAGAAGTACAAGTGTCACTGTTCACAGATCACATGATACTATACATAGAAAATCCTAAAGATGCCACCAGAAAACTACTAGAGCTAATCAGTGAATTTGGTAAAGTTGTAGGATACAAAATTAATGCACAGAAATCTCTTGCTTTCCTATACACTAACAATGAAAGATCGGAAAGAAAAATTAAGGAAACAATCCCATTCACCACTGCAAAAAAAGAAAAAATAACTAGAAATAAATCTACCTAAGAAGGTAAAAGACCTGTACTCAGAAAACTATAAAACACTGATGAAAGAAATCAAAGATGACACAAACAGATGGAGAGATATACCATGTTCTTGGATTGGGAGAATCAGTACTGTGAAAATCACTATACTACTCAAAGCAATCTACAGATTCAATGCAATCCCTATCAAATTACCAATGGCATTTTTTACAGAACTAGAACAAAAAAATCTTAATATTTGTATGGAGACACAAAAGACCCCAAATAGCCAAAGCAAGCTTGAAGGAGAAAAACAGAGCTGGAGGGATCAGACTCCCTGACTTCAGACTATACTACAAAGCTACAGTAATCAAAACAATATGGTATTGGCACCAAAACAGAAATACAGATCAATGGAACAGGATAGAAAGCCCAGAGATAAACCCATGCACATATGGTCACCTTATCTTTGATAAAGGAGGCAAGAATATACAATGGAGAAAAGACAGCCTCTTCAATAAGTGGTACTGGCAAAACTGAACAGCTACATGTAAAAGAATGAAATTAGAACACTCCCTAATACCAAACTCAAAAATAAACTTAAAATGGGATTAGAGACCTAAATATAAGGCCAGACACTATAAAACTCTTAGAGGAAAACATAGACAGAACACTCTATGACATAAATCACAGCAAGATCCTTTTTGACCCACCTCCTAGGAAAATGGAAATAAAAATAAACAAATGGGACCTAATTAAACTTCAAAGCTTTTGCACAGTAAAGGAAATCATAAACAAGATGAAAAGACAACCCTCAGAATGGGAGAAAATATTTGCAAATGAAGCAACTGACAAAGGATTAATCTCCAAAATATACAAGCAGCTCATGCAGCTCAATATCAGAAAAACAAACAAACCAATCCAAAAATGGGCAAAAGACCTAAATAGACATTTCTCCAAAGAAGATATACAGATGGCCAACAAACACATGAAAAGATGCTCAACATCACTAATCATTAGAGAAATGCAAATCAAGACTACAATGAGGTATCACCTCACACCAGTTAGAATGGACATTATCAGAAAATCTATGAACAACAAATGCTGGGGAGAGTGTGGAGAAAATGGAACCTTCTTGCACTGTTGGTGGGAATGTAAATTGATACAGCCATTATGGAGAACAGTATGGAGGTTCCTTAAAAAACTGAAAAAAGAATTACCATATGACCCAGCAATCCCACTACTGGGCATATACATGCACTCCAGTGTTCATTGCAGCACTATTTACAATAGCCAGGTCATGGAAGCAACCTAAATGCCCACTGACAGATGAATGAATACAGAAGATATGGTACATATATACAGTGGAATATTATTCAGCCATAAAAAGGAACGAAATTGAGTCATTTGTGGAGACGTGGATGGACCTAGAGACTGTCATACAGAGTGAAGTAAGTCAGAAATAGAAAAGCAAATAGCGTATATTAACACATATATGTCGAATCTAGAAAAATGGTACAGATGAACCCGTTTGCAAGGCAGAAATAGAGAAACAAATAGAGAACGAACGTATGGACACCAAGGGGGGAAGTGTTGGGCAGGGGGTGATGGTGAGATGAACTGGGATTGAAATATATACACTGATTTGTATAAAATAGATAACTAATAAGAACCTGCTGTATAAAAAATAAAATTAAAAAAAACTAACAAATGAACAAAAAAGAATGACTCACATTCTGGTGAGATTTTTACATTTTTTTTAAATGAAGAAATATCAGTTAGAAAGAAAAAAATCATTAAAAAAAGAAAAGACACAAAGTGGCTGAATGGATACAAAACCAAGACCCATATATATGCTGCCCATAGGGACTCACTTCAGATCTAAAGATACACAGATTAAAAGTGAGGAGATGGAAAAAGGGATTCCAAACAAATGGAAACAGAAAGAAAGCTGGAATAGCAATACTTAGACAAAACAAACTTTAAAACAAAGATTGTAACAAGAGACAAAGAAGGACATTATTTAATGAAAAAAGTATCGATCCAACAAGAAGATATAACACTTGTAAATATATATGCACCCAACATAGGAGCACCTAAATATATGATGCAAATATTAACAAACATAAACAATGAAACTGACAGTAACACAATAGCAGGGGACTTTAACACCCCACATACATCAATGGACAGATCATCCAGACAGAAAATCAGTACTGAAACACTGGCTTTAAACAACACATTAGGTCAGATGGACTTTAAATTACACACACACACACACACACACACACACTAGAGTTTTTATATATAAAACATTCCATCCAAGAGCAGCAGAATATACATTCTTTTCAAGTATACATGGTACATTCTCCAGGATGCATCACATGCTAGACCACGAGTCTCAATACATTTAAGAAGAATGAAATCATATCAAGCATCTTTCCCAAACACAACAGTATGAGAAATATATTCTTATATATATATACATATAAGAAAAGAACAGCAAAAACCCCACAAAAATGTGGAGGGTAAACAACATGCTATTAAACAGCTAATGGTTTATTGAAAAAATCAAAGAGGAAATAAAAAGATACCTGGAGATAAGTGAAAATAGAAACACAATGTTTCAAAAATCTATGGGATGCAGCAAAAGCAGTTCTAAGAGAGAAGTCCACGGTGACACATCCTACCTCAGGAAACAAGAAAAACCTCAAATAAACAATCTAACCTTACACCTAAAGAAACTAGAAAAAGAATAACAACCAAAATCCAAAGTTAGTAAAAGGAAAGATATAATAAAGATCAGGGCAGAAATAAATGAAATAGAAACTAAAGAAAAACAACGAAAAAGATCAATGAAATGAAGAGCTGCTTCTTTTAAAAGATAAACAAAATTGATAAACCTTTGGCCCACTCATCAAGAAAAAAAAAAGAGAGCCCAAATAAATAAAATCAGAAAAGAAAGAGGAAAAATTATAACCAAAACTACAGAAATACTAAGGATCATAAGAGATTACACCAAACAATTACACACTAATAAAAAATGGATAAATTCCTAGATGTGCAATCTTTCAAGACTGAATCAGAAAGAAATATAAGAGGGACTTCCCTGGTAGTCCAGTGGCTAAGAGTCCTTGATCCCAGTGCAAGGGGCCTGGATTCAATCCCTGGTCAGGGAAATAGATTCCACATGCTGCAACTAAAGACCCTGCATGCCACAACTAAAAGATCCCACATGCTGCAACTAAAGATCCCACATGCCACAACAAAGATCCTGCATGCTGCAACTAAGACCTGGGGCAGCCAAATAAATATTTTTAAAAAAAAGAAAAGAAAAAGAAACATAAGACATGAGTGGACCAGTTACTAGTAATGAAATTGAATCAGTAATTTAAAAACAAAAAAAAAAGCAAAAAAAACCCTCCTGACAAATGAAAGTCCAGCACCAGATACCTTCACAGATGAATTCTACCAAACAATTAAAGAAGAGTTAATCCCTATCTTTTTCAAACTATACCAACAAATTGAAGAGGAATGCTTCCCAGATCGTTATATGAGGCCAGCATCACCCTAATACCAAAATCAGAAAGATACTACACACAAAAAGAAAACTACATGCCAATATCACTAATGAACATAGACACAAAAATCCTCAACAAAACACTAGGAAACCAAAATCAACAATACGTTAAAAAGATCATTCACTATGATCAAGTGGGGTTTATCCCAAAGATGCAAGGATAGTTCCACATCTGCAAATCAGTCAACGTGATAGAACTCATTAACAAATTGAAGATTAAAAATCATATGATCACCTCAGTAGATTAAGAAGAACCTTTTGACAAAATTCAACATCTGTGTATGATGAAAACTCTCAACAAAGTGGGTATAAAGGGAACATACCTCAACACAATAAAGGTATATATGACAAACCTAGAGCCAATATCATATTCAATGGTGAAAAGCTGAAAACATTTCCTTGAAGATCAGGAACAAGACAAGGATGCCCACTCTCGCCACTTTTAATCAACACAGTATTGGAAGTCATAGCCCCAGCAATCAGACAATAAAAATAAATAAAAGGAATCCAAATTGGAAAGAAAGAAGTAAAACTGTCACTGTTTGCAGATGACATGATACTATATGAAAATATCGTAAAGATGCCACACGCACAAAAAAAACTGTTAGATTAAATGAATTCAGTAAAGTTGCAGGATATAAAATGAGTATACAGAAATCTGTTCAGTATCTAAACACTAACAACAAACTATCAAAAAGAGAAATTAAGAATAATTCCACTTACAACTGCATCAAAAAATAAAATACCTGGGAATAAATCTGAGGAGGTAAAAGAACAGTACATAGAAAACTATAAAACACTGATGAAACTGAAGATGACAAAACGAAATGGAAAGATTTATTGTTCTCATTGATTAGAAGAATAAATATTGTTAAAATGACCATACTACTGAAAGCAATCTACAGAGTCAAGGCAATCCCTATTAAAATACAAATGGCATTTCCCACAGAACTAGAATGAACACTTCCAAAATTTGTATGGGAACACAAAAAACCTCAAATAGCCAAAACAATTTTCAGAATGAAGCTGGAGGTATCATATTCTCTGATTTCAAACTATACAACAAAGCTACAGGAATGAAAACAGTATGGCAGTGGCACAAAAACAGACACATACATCAACGGAAGAGAATAGAAAGCCCAGAAATTAACACACATTTATTTGGTCAATTAATATATGACAAAGGAGGCAAGAATATACAACGGGGGCGGGGGGGAAGACAGCCTCTTTAATAAGTAGAAAACTGGACAGCTACATGCAAAAAAACAAAAAAACAAAACCGGACTACTTTCTCACACCATACACAAAAGCAAACTCAAAATGGATTAAAGTCTTAAATATAAGACCTGAAGTCATAAAGCTTCTAGAAGAAAACATAGGCTTGATGCTCTTGGACAGGTCTTAGCAATATTTTTTGGATATGTCTCCTCAGGCAAGGGAAACAAAAGTAAAAATAAACAAATGGGACTACATCAAACTAAAAAGCTTTTGCACAGTGAAGGAAACCACCAATAAAATGAAAAGGCAACCTACTGACTGGGAAAATGACATATCATTTGCAAATGATATGTCTAGTAAGGAATTGATATCTAAAACATATAAAGAACTCACACAACTCAGACAAAAACAAACAACTCAATTGAAAAATAAGCAGAGGACCTTAACAGCCATTTTTCCAAAGAAGACACACAGAAGGCCCAAAGGCACATGAAAAGGTGCTCAACATCACTAATCATCAGAGAAATGCTCATCAAAACCACAAGGAGATATCACCTCACACCTGTCAGAATGGCTATTTTCAAAAAGAAAACAAGTGGGGCTTCCCTGGTGGCACAGTGGTTGAGAGTCCGCCTGCCGATGCAGGGGACACAGGTTCGTGCCCAGGTCCAGGAAGATCCCACATGCTGCGGAGTGGCTAGGCCCGTGGGCCACGGCTGCTAACCCTGTGCGTCTGGAGCCTGTGCTCCGCAACGGGAGAGGCCACAACAGTGAGAGGCCCGCATACCGCAAAAAAAAAAAGAGAAAAGAAAAAAGAAAACAGGTAACAAATGTTGGTGAAGATGTGGAGAAAAGGGAACCCTTGTGCACTATTGGTGGGCATGCAACTTCATGTAGCTGCTATGGAAAACAGTATGGAGTTTCCTCAAAAAATTAAAAATATACTCTATAGTACAGGGAACTCTACTCAATACTCTGTAATGGCCTCTAAGGGAAAAGAACTTTTTTAAAAAGTGGACATATGTATATTTATAACTGATTCATTTTCTGTATACCTGAAACTAACACAACATTGCAAATCAACTATACTCCAATTAAAAAAAATTTTTTAATTAAAAATAGAACTACCTCACAATCCAGCAATTCCACTTCTGGGTATTTTTCCAAAGAAAACAAAAGCACAAATTTGAAAAGATACAGGTGCCTCTATTTTCATTGAAGCATTATTTAGAATAGCCAAGATATGGAAGCCACCTAAGTGTCCACTGATAGATGAATGGATATGGATATATATATATATATATATATATATATAATGGAATATTACTCAGCCATAAAAAATGAAGACATCTTGCCATTTGTGACATAAACCATATGATTTCACTTACATGTGGAATCTAAAAAACAAAACAAACGCACAAAGATAACAAAACAGAGTCAGAGATGCACAGACAAATAGCACTTGCCAGAGGGGAAGGGGTTGAGAGGATGACTGAAATAGTTGAGGGAGATTAAGAAGTAACAGCTTCCAGGCTTCCCTGGTGGCGCAGTGGTTAAGAATCTGCCTGCGAATGCAGGGGACATGGGTTCGAGCCCTGGTCCGGGAAGATCCCACATGCCTCGGACCAACTAAGCCCATGCGCCACAACAACCGAGCCTGCACTCTAGAGCCCACAAGCCACAACTACTGAAGCCCGCGCACCTAGAGCCCATGCTCCGCAACAAGAGAAGCCACCACAATGAGAAGCTTGCGCACCGCAACGAAGAGTAGCCCCCACTCACCACAACTAGAGAAAGCCCGCGCTACAACGAAGACACAATGCAGCCAAAAATAAATAAATAAATAAATTTAATTTTAAAAAGGTAAAAACTTCCTTTATAAGTTATAAAATAAATAAGTCACTGGGATAAAATGTACAGTGTAGGGAATATAATCAATAATAATATCTTTGCATGGTGACAGTTGGTAACTAGACTTACAGTGGTGATCATTTTGTAATGTACAGAAATAGTGAATCACTATTTTGTGCACTGGAACTAACAGTGCTGTAGGTCAATTATACTTCAAGAAACAAAGAAACTCATAGAAAAAGAGATCAGATTTGTGGTTACCAGAGGCAAGGGGTTGGAGGAGTGGAAAGTGGATAAGGTGGTCAAAAGGTACAAACTTCCAGTTACAAGTTAAATAAGCACTAGGACGTAATGTACAACATGATTAATATAATTAACACTGCTGTATGTTATACATGAAAGCTAACAGAGTAAATCCTGAGAGTTCTTGTCACAAGGGAAAAAAAATTTTTTTTAAAAAAAATTTTTTTTTAAATTAATTTATTTTTGGCTGTGTTGGGTCTTCGTTTCTGTGTGAGGGCTTTCTCTAGTTGCGGCGAGCGGGGGCCACTCTTCATCACGATGCGCGGGCCTCTCACTATCGCGGCCTCTCTTGTTGCGGAGCACAGGCTCCAGACGCGCAGGCTCAGTAGTTGTGGCTCACGGGCCCAGTTGCTCCGCGGCATGTGGGATCGTCCCAGACCAGGGCTCGAACCCGTGTCCCCTACATTGGCAGGCAGATTCTCAACCACTGCGCCACCAGGGAAGCCCTCTTTTTAAATTTTTGATTGAAGTATAGTTGATTTACACTGTTGTGTTAGTTTCAGGTGTACAGAAAAGTGAATCAGTTATACATAAACATATATCCACTCTATTTTTTTAAGATTCTTTTCCCATATAGGCCATTACAGAGGACTGAGTAGAGTTCCCTGTGCTATACAGTAGGCCCTTATTAGCTAATTTTATCTATAGTAGTGTGTATATGTCAACCCCAATCTCCCAATTTATCCCTCCCTCCCCTTACCTCCTGGTAACCATAAGTTTGTTTTCTACATCTGTAACTCTGTTTTTTTTTTTAGTAAGTTTATTTATTTTATTTATTTATTTTTGGCTGCGTTGGGTCTTTGTTGCTGCGTGTGGGCTTCCTCTAGTTGTGGCGAGCGGGGGCTACTCTTCATTGTGGTGCACGGGTTTCTCACTGCAGTGGCTTCTCTTGTTGCGGAGCACAGGCTCTAGGCGTGTGGGCTTCAGTAATTGTGGCATGTGGGCTCAGTAGTTGTGGCTCGCGGGCTCTAGAGCGCAGGCTCAGTAGTTGTGGCCCACAGGCTTAGTTGCTCCATGGCATGCGGGATCTTCCCGGACCAGGGCCCGAACCCGTGTCCCCTGCATTGGCAGGTGGATTCTTAACCACTGTGCCAACCAGGGAAGTCCCTGGTCTCCTTTCAATACAACAGAGTGAAAATGGTGATCCCAAAGCTACCTTAATAATAGAGGCTTCCTGAATAGAAACATGGCCCCAGACTCCTCCACGTGCCAGCTTAAAGCAGAGCAGGTCAGCCAGGCTCATTTAGGAACTGCCACCACCTAGGTATTGTCTGTATCTGCCAAGGACAATTCCTGGAGAAGAGTCCGCCCATTACCCTGCACCATCTATAAGCCTTATCATCCTTGTTGAAACTCCTATTACAGCTGCATCAAGTAAGAAAAAAGACAAAAAGAACCACTTTCAAAAGTCCAGAATCGAGAGCTGGCAGATACACGGAGTCAGCAAGGAGAACCTCCCTGGGGAAGGGCTGGGTTGATGATGTGGTGAAACCTCGTAGAGGGAAAAGTAGTTTTTCCTTCTTCTGTGCTGGGGAAAAAAATCAGTTTTCCCTATTGTGTGTTTCTTCCCTGTGTGTCTCTTTACCTTCACAGAGAACACTTCACTTCAGACACTTCTGGTCTCCAATGTGTGGCGGTTTCTCCCCACACCAGGCAATTCTCTGTGACTCCAACTGGGTTTCCCATGCTTTCACTCAGTTCTGATACACTCTACCTGGAGAGATCCCACAGGTTAAGGGCTCAGTCCCTCAAGACTAACCCCAACCCCCAAACGCACACACACTTCAGACACCAGTCTCAAGACCAGGCTGTCACCTGTGCTTCTTCTGACCTACCAGCTATAGATCACAGGTTCCCATGACCCCTTCTCCTGGGGTTCCATTAATTTGCCAGAGTGGCTCACAAAACTCAGGGAAGCGCTTACCCACGTTCACCAGTTTAATAAAGGATGCGATAAAGGATACATACGAACATCCTGATGAAGGGACAAGTAGGGTGAGGAATGTGGGAAGCGGCACGGAGCTTCCATGCCCTCTCTGGGCATCACCCTCCCCACACCTACCCCTGGTCACCAACCCAAAAGCTCTCTGAACTCCAAACAACTGGGATTTTGTGGAGGTTTCATCACAGAGGCAGGAATGGTCATTAAGTCCATTTTCAGCCCTTCTTCCTTAAGAGAATGGGGGGGTGGGGCTGAGAGTTCCAAGCTTCTTATTATGACTTGTCTTTCCAGTGACCTGACCTCATCCAGGAGGCATCCATGAGCCCAGAGTCACCTCATTAGAACAAAAGGCACTTCTATGACCCAGGAGGTTAGAGGAGTGTCAGGAGCCAGGGGCAGAGACCAACATATATCTTCTATAATCTCGTAAGTCTTTAAACACAACTGGCCCTAAATGTGATGATTTGCCCTCAGACTTGAAAGCAAGGAAAGAGCCTTTCAAAAGGAAACGGGGGATTTTCCCTGGTGGTCCAATGGTAAAGAATCCACCTTACAATGCAGGGGACGCGGGTTCAATCTCTGGCCAGGGAACTAAGATCCCACGTGCCACGGGGCAACTAAGCCCACGCGCCACAACTACTGAGCCTGCACTCTAGAGCACACGAGCCACAACTACTAAGCTCATGCGCCTCAACTAGAGCCCACGTGCCACAAACTACAGAGCCCATGCGCCCTAGAGCCTGTGCGTCACAACTAGAGAGGAGCCCGAGCACCGCAACGAAGAGCCCGAGAGCCACAACAAAAGATCCCGCATGCCGCAACTAAGACCTGACGCAGCCAAAAATAAATAAAATAAGTAAGTAATAAATAAATCTTTAAAAGAAAAAAGGAAACTGGGTTCAAAATGCTTCATGAGGGACTTCCCTGGTGGCGCAGTGCTTAAGAATCTGCCTGCCAAAGCAGGGGACATGGGTTCGAACCCTGGTCTGGGAAGATCCCACATGCTGCGGAGCAGCTAAGCCCGTGGGCCACAACTACTGAGCTTGCTCTCTAGAGCCCGCAAGTCACAACTGCTGAGCCCGTGTGCCACAACTCCTGAAGCCCGCGCACCTAGAGCCCATGCTCTGCAACAAGAGAAGCCACCGCAATGGTCCGGGAAGATCCCACATGCCACGGAGCAACTAAGCCCATGTGCCACAACTACTGAGCCTACTCTCTAGAGCCCGTGAGCCACAACTACTGAAGCCCACGTGCCTAGAGCCCATGCTCCTCAACAGGAGAAGCCACTGCAGTGAGAAGCCCGTGCACCACAATGAAGAGTAGCTCCCGCTCGCCGCAACTAGAGAAAGACCGTGCGCAGCAACGAAGACCCAATGCAGCCATAAATAAATAAATAAACAAACAAACAAATAAATAAATAAATGTTGCAAGCTGACAGTTCATGAAAGATGTAGTTCTAGTACACTATTTTCACACACCTGCCTTAATAACAGGTGAACATGGGCTTCCCTGGTGGCGCAGTCGTTGAGAGTCCGCCTGCCAATGCAGGGGATGCGGGTTCGTGCCCTGGTCTGGGAAGATCCCACATGCCATGGAGCGGCTAGGCCCATGAGCCATGGCCGCTGAGCCTGCGCGTCCGGAGCCTGTGCTCCGCAAGGGGAGAGGCCACAACAGTGAGAGGCCCGCGTACCGCAAAAAACAACAACAACAACAAAAACAAAAAAAAACAGGTGAACAGGTCACTCTTCTATGTACTTTATGGAGCCTGTTGAGCTTTGAAAATGGTCAAATACGGGAAATAATAAATAATCAGTATTAAGTTAAATGATCTTATTCTAGTGGATGTGATTTTTGTTTTTTAAGGTGTATGAAGTGATTTCCAAACTCTCATCCCAATGCAGCAAAATAGCAATGAACAATCCTTCCCCAGGAGGATCCATGTTAATGGAATCTCATCGTCAATCAAGTCTTCATCTTGTCTATCTCCTTATCACTGAAGCATAAATTTCTTGAGAGCAACTGAAATACCAGTCTTGGAACTTTTTTACATAATCTTCTTGTCATTCCTTCCTACTGTTCAACGGGGAACTGCTCCTCTTTACTAAACAGATATGGGTGTACACCACTGGGTTGCTCTGGGTCAAGATGTGCTTCATCACGAAAGCTTTCAGTGTGTGTGGAACGGGAGAATATAAAAAACAAATCTTCCCAATGCATTTGAGCAGAAGTGCTGGTTCCTATTTAAAGCCTGTCTCTTAACCTGCATATACCAGGATGGGAGCAAAAGATGCCTTAATATGTCACATGTCATGTGCTGGAGACAATGAGGTTGGTAAATGCCTGTTTATTTTCTGTTCTGTGTTTTTATTATTATTTTTTCTTTTAATTAATTAATTTATTTTGGCTGCACTGCGTGGCATGTGGGATCTTAGTTCCCCGACCAGGGACTGAACCCGCATCCCCAGCATTGGAAGCGCGGAGTGTTAACTGCTGGACCACCAAGGAAATCTGTGTTCTGTGTTTTTAGTTGTTTAATAACTGAGGTCTTCTAAATGGTTTGTCATAAAACCACATTTCAAGTTTTGTTTCTTTTCAGAGAATCTTTTCAAGTATTCAAATGTATTTATCACCCTGATCTCTAAATAATAATAGACACAGAAATCCCTCTAATGCTGACCTGTAGTACATGCTTGATTTTAAAAAACTGTTAATAGGGGACACTAATAGAGTAAGTTTCACCAGAAAAAAATATTGTAATAGAAGAAAACATTTACCTTTATTCATTGCTCAAATGTTTGTGTATGTCACGCCCCAAAAGAATACGAAAATAATCACAGAATGAGATTTTTAGTAAGTTTCCAGTATACAAACTCATAAAAATAAATCTTGGTGTATTTTGAATCACTAGAAACAAGCAATTGAAAAGTAAAAATTTTCGGGACTTCCATGGCAGTCCAGTGGTTAAGACTCCATGCTTCCAATGCAGGGGGTGAGGGTTCGACCCCTGGTTGGGGAACTATAATCCCACATGTTGCACGGTACGGCCAAAAAAAAAAAGTAAAAAATTTAAATATTAGATCTTTAAAACTAATTGCTACAAAACTAATTTTCTTTAAGTCCTAAATTATGTCTAACTAAGGATATAAGCTGATTTGTGGATAAAGTCCAAAATGTTATCAAACGACCCCACAGTAAAATGAAATAAATGGAGAGATGGGCACATTCTCAGTAAGGGGACTTGATGTCACCATGACATCAGCTTCTCCCAAACAGGTCAAGGGTTTAAGAAAATTCCACTGGATATTCAATTCCATTGAAGGTTTGCTTTGGGTTTTGGTCTGGGTTTTTTTCTGTTTTGTGTGAACTTAATAAAAACTACTTTTAAAAACTGAAATGGAAGACAAACTTCTAAAATAGCCAAGACTTTCTACAGAACAAGGTGGTGGGATTTTCCCTAACAGACACTGAAACTTCTTAAGCTGCAGTGATTAGGACAGGATGGTGTTAACAGAAGGATGGACAAATACACCAATGGAAAAAAACCACAACACATTGAAACAGACCCACATGTTTTCAGCACGTGGATCTACGCCAGAGCACCCGATGCTGGGCAGGGGCCAGGTGATGACACTTTGATGGGGCAGTGACCACTGGATATCTACAGGGGAATAAGAAATCTTTTTCCTTATAAGTGCATGTGCAATAACCAATTCACTGTGGGCTTAACTATGAGAGACGAAAGTAGAACATATTGAGAAGTTACAGGAAAATGCATTATGACTCGACAATCAGGGGAGTTTTCTTATAGAGGAAAAATAGAGTAAGCTACAAAGGAAGATGGAGAATGTCAAGTCTATTAAAGTTAAGACGTGTCCATCAAATAGAATAGAGAGAACTGATGAACCACGATCTGAGAGAACATATTTGCCATACCGAGAAATGAAAAAGGTTGAATGTCCAGAGTATGTAAAGAAAGTATAATAAATCAGTAAATATACAAATGAATTACAGGTGAGAAAATGACTGAAAACTATTTCACAGAAGACGAACACCACTTATAAGAAGTGCTCAACCCCAATAGTTAACAGTAGAAACCAATATACAATCACAAGGAGATCCCACTTCGCATATTATGATGGACAAAATTAAGCTGGATACTCCTGAGCCAGGCTGGAACCTGGGAAGCTTTGCTGCAGTGCCTGCAACTGGACAACCATCTCCTCCAGCAACAAGATACAAAGAGACTATAAGGGACTAAAAAAACTGCACGGCAGGCTTGGGGAAAATTAGGAACAAGAAGATACAAAAAGACCAAAAAATCCAGCTGCCACTTCTGAGGAGTCCGGAGCAAAAGCAGGGTATTGCCCATGCACCTGGCACACAGCACCACCAAGGGGGTGGGCACACCACACAAGCCACCCCTCCGGCACAGCTGCTGGACTAGAGTACCCCCACCCAATATAAGAGAACGCAGCTCATCCCCACCCCCTCCTCAGAGAGTGAGCAAGGAAACCTGTTGCTTGTTTTCGCTCCCTCCTGCTGCCGCAGGAGCGCCAATAAAGCCTTGATTGGAATTTCTTGTCTGGCCTCTTATCAACTTCTGTTGATTCAAGTCCAAGAACCCTGGTCAGTAATACTCCAAGTGCTGGAAATGGCGTAGAATCAACACTAGACTCCAGCCCTCCATCCACACTTCCTAGTATTTTGAAAATATCCATAATCTACAATCCTTCATTTTTTCTTCCACATGTACAAAATTTATATTGCATTGGCATTTGGAGACAAAAATCAAGGAGTATAAATAATAGCACTGCTGATAAATCAAAACTAACCATGAGACAACCCAAGCCCCACAGAACTGGATGGAGGATACCACCTGGTGACTCCCTTCCTCTGAAACCAGCACATGTGAAACAGACTGGGGCCAAGAACCATGTAGAAGCATCCTACAGTGTGCCAGTGTGCCATTACTGGTGTGGTACGAGTCATATTCACTTATTGCAGATTCAGCAGAAGCAAAATCAAAACGCTGCTTGGTGATGAGGGACAGGTGTAAAGCTGCAAAGAATACCAAAAACACCAGGATGATCGGCATTCTGGGGACCGCTCACTGGGAAGTGCTACCAACTGACCAAGGGAATAAATATCTACACCTTCAAGTAACGGAACAAAAGTCTTTAGTACTCACACTGAGTCACATGACACAAGATTCCATCAAAGAAACAAAAGGGAAGCGCAGCCAAGTGTGAGCCGCTCAGATCAGCAGCCTGCTGCCCACGGTGCACAAGGAAACCCCAAGTCAGAAGGTCAAAGCCATCCGAGCTGGATGGGTACCCCCAGGGCAGAGGGAAGGACTGAGCTCCACCTAAGTGTAGGAATGCCCCCTCCTCTGGGTCTCAATTCTCACCCAGGAGGAAACGCTCAAGTTGAAGTTCTGACCCAGAGAAACTCTCTAATTCATCGACCCTCTCAGCAGCAGTTGAGCCCAAGGAGCCTTCCCCACGTCTGACCTTCACAGACTCACTCAGGGTGCACACATCACACTCAATCCACCAACTCCTTGGATGAGGCCAAAAGCAAAGGTCAGGAAACAGCTGAGGACAACAAAACCTCGGCTGACAAACCACCCCCAGCCCTTCTGCAGGTGGATCCCCTACCCCATGCTCATGCCATAAACACCTCCTTCTGTGGTGGTTCTACAGTCTGGAGGCCACATGTGTGGGGAGGGGTGGCAGCAAGGGCCCAGAGCACCTCCCTTCACCTCCCTCATAGGCTCAGCTTGTCCCTGCCCCAGGTGATGCATCTACTTCAAGCACTGTGGGTCATTTACAGGAGACAAAGACCCCAGCAGTGTGTAAATGAGAACCTGCAGGATCACTGCTTCCTCCTGTGTTCATGGATAATGCAGGAGAGGGAAATTTTAGGGCACTTTTATGGTTTGAGCTACTGGTTACTGCTCATCCCTTTCAGAAGACAGGCATCAGTTCACTAATATCCTCATGATGACAAGCTGTAACTCATCTAATCAGAAGTGAGCAAGTCTCAGTAGCACTGGTCACATTTCACAGAATTTCCATTCATCCCTGATGACCAGCTAATAACAGGAAGTAGACAAGAATCAGACAGTGTCAGAACTCTGCACCCTGCATGGAAGAGTCACTATGATTCCTATGAATCTTTTTAATCAGTATGTCCACCCATTTCACATGAAGGGGTGGGACTGCCTGCATTTCCTGAAATTCTAATGGAAGAGAAAACATTTTCTATACTGAGACAATTCTCCCCAGAGGCATCTCTGGTTAAGGCCCAAAGGCCCAGAATAATACAAGTCAGCAGGAACGGGCAAAGACCTGAGATGCTTACTACCCTCACTAAGGAGAAGAAACCAGGCAGAAAGAATGCAGAATTTTACACTTGCTGAAACCGGAAGCTGGATCAGGGGAAGCTATTAGTGCTGAGCTGGACCCAGAGGAGGCTGCTCACAGGTGTCAGGGGACAATGCTGAACCCTCCCTGAGCCATGTGCTCCTGGAAACTTCGATGGAAGGTGAAAGGACCCCCCCACCCTTTGCTCTTCTGGAAAACGGCAGGCTGCAAAAAACCGCCCCCGTGCCCCACCTGACTCAGATAAGACTCACACGGAGGCCCCCTGTTTATCCAGGACAAGGCCAGACACAGTCCCCTCAGAGCCCCATCTCCACCTCATCAGTGATTAGCGGAACTGTTCCCCCCACTGACCAAGCAGAACAAATGCTTGTTGGCCAAACTTTGGTTCAGTTCCTCTCCTTCCCCCTGACCTGGCCTCACCGCAGCCAGACGGCAGACCCCTAAGGACAGGCTGGCCTCAGGGATCTGCTATCCGAGCATCACACCTGGTCCCTCCTGGTGTTGTTTAAGCCTCTGTGTAAAAGAAACTCTTTGCCCAACTCTTGAGACGCTTGCAGATCTTGGGGTCAGATATCCCCCTTCCTGCAAAGCCCCCTGTGCCTCGTGCAGCAGACCCTTCTCCCCTGCAGGAAATCATTGGAATGAAAGTCTGCCTTTAGGAAGTTTGGATTTTTATTTGACACTGGCTTGACCCAGTGTTCACAATTACCCATTTCTTACCCAAACTTTACTTAGGCTCCTGTCTACCCACAGGCCCCTGACTTTGAGTCACCACTCCCTCCCCCCGCCCCCCACTGAGAAGCACTGTGCTGCAGAGCAAACCCTCCCCCCGGCCCCCCTCCCCGACCCCGGGCTGAGAATGCGCTGACCACAGGGACGCCCCATTCTGTCAAACAGCCTTGCTCTCACCCTCCTCACCCATAGCCCTTTTCTGTTTAGTCTGAGACCCTGGAACATTTGTGGTATCCGAGCCCTGTCCCTATTCCAAATCTTTGGAATATTAAAAACAAGACCACAGCCCCAAACGGAATCGGTTATGCTAAGTCCCAAATCACCAAACAGAGACTTAATTACAGTTTCAGCCTCTCCCAGAAACGGAATCTGAAACCAGTCAGTCAAGAATTACCTGGTCAGCACAGTGAAGTGATCTGCCTGACAGACCCCTGCCCTCTGTAGAGTAACCTGGCCACAGACAATCCACTTTTCGCTACTTTCTTTGTCCCGCTCCCTCTGCCTATGGAAGACTTTCATTCCGTACAGCTCCTGGCAGCGCCCTTATAGATATGCTGGATGGGAAGCTGCCAGATTCATGAATTGTTGCATACAGACGTAAGAGCTTCAAAATGTACTCAGTTGAATTTTGTTTTTTAACGGGAATAAAGTCTCTCCTTACCCAATAAGGGTTTGACTTTATCTGTCAGGTCACGGCGCGTTCCCTCACCCCCGCCCCTGACCACTGCCCGGGTCACCTGGTCCTCCCTGGGACCCCCAAGGGACGCACACTCAGGTCGGGACTCCCCCGCCCCCCACGAGAGGACGGGAAAGACAGGACGCCGGGACCCCACCCCGCGGCCGAGGGGGAGACTCGGGTCGGAATCCAGGGGAGCGGGCGCGGAAGACCCGGGCCTGCCTCAGCTCCCAGGCGGTCCTAATCAGCCCCTTCCGGTCTCTGGCCCCGGCCCGCGCACTCACCATCTCCGTCCAGGTCGTGGGTGTCCAGGGCGTCCTCCCGCGGCCCTGCAATCTGGGCCGGTGACAGCCACAGACACTGGGCACCTGGGTCCGCGCCCCGCAGGTGCGCAGGCGCGCCGAGATGCGCCGAGAGCGACGCCTGCGCGGGCTGGGAAAGCTGGGAGGGCTGGGAGGGCTGGGAGGGCTGGGAGGGCTGAGAGGGCACCCACCCCCGACCCTGATTGGACGGAGCTCCGGGCTTCCGCCCTCTGATTGGGCGGTGCTCCAAGCACTCCCCCTCCCCGGGGCTTATGAGTGTACGCTACTCCGTGACCCGCCCCCGGCGACCTTTAGAAAATGACTCCAGAACCGGCCCCCGCAGTCCTTGATTGGATTGTTCTCCGGGAACGGGCGCTCTGACTGGACGGCACTCCAGGCACTCACCCTATTGAGGACTCTGAATGTGTAGTGCGCGGACAAGCTTCCGGATTCTGATTGGACAGTTGTTCAGACCCTCCCTGTCCCTCCGCCCAGTTTCACGGGCTCCACCCTAGCGCTTCTGATTATTTCCCGGGCCCCGCCCCCCTCTCCCTTGATTGGACAGTGTTATAGTCCCTAAGGCCTCAGTGATAAGCTGGGACGTTGGTCAGGTCCCTAAGCCGGGCAGAAGTGCGGTTTTCGAGGCCGGGGCCGTGGGCTCCCAGGAGAACTTGTTCCCGGGCAGACGGACCCGGACCGGGACGTCCTGACTCAGTTTCCCCGCGGAGAGACCCCTGTCCAGAGTCGGGACTGGACCAGATGGGCCGGGAGAGGCTGGTGACCTCCAGGGTCAGTTGTCGACCCGGGATCAAAGGTCACCATGTGTCTGTGCCCTTTCTTTAAGAACAAAGAAACGTTCGCCTGTAAGGCAAGATCCGGCCGGGTTTGACGTGTGACCTTTGACACCTACCGCCCTCCTGACCCGCCCGCATATCTGGGCTTGACCAAGTTCTCTGTGTCCCATTTCTTACCCCACAGCATCAGGCTCCCTCCCCACAGGAGGGGGGTACCGTTGGGTCGCCCCCACGTCTGAGCAACCCTGAGGTTCAGAGCAAGTCCTTGGTCAGCTTCTCCAGAGAATAGGCCACCCAGGGAGCCCTGTCCAGTCCAGTCACACTGACCCGCAGTCCGCGCACCGCCCTCACTCGCCCAGTTTTCCTCCTCCCTTCCTCACACAGACGAGAAAAGCCCTTTTCTTTGTGGCTGGAGAGGCTGACACATCGCTGAGATCCGAGCCTCAGCCCTGTTGCAACAATCTTTGTGAATAAAGTTTCTCTTTAAGTATAGATTAGTTTTTTATTAGACATACTTTTATTTTTTCGGCCGCACCATGGGGCATGTGGGATATTACTTCCCCTACCAGGGATCGAACCCGTGTCAACTGCAGTGGAAGCATGGAGCCCTAACCACTGGACCGCCAGAGAAATCCCATAAACATTCTTTTAAAATGATGAATCCTGCAGCTTCCTGAGAGCTTGGTTCTAGGGCCATGTTGCCCAGGGTGATATGGCACTGGGATATCCTTTCCCAGTGGATACGCATTTGGGTTGACGTGCATCCAATTTTTGTGGCTCTATGGTAGGAGCCATAGTGGCTGAGCCACTTGCAGAATTCAATGGCAATTGTGGGTCTGGGAGCTTGACTTGCAAATACCTTTCAAATCAAGGGGCACAGCTAGCAAGGGTGATGGCAGCCTCTCTGAATCTGCCATCATTGGACTTAACTGGCACAATTAAAGCCTCAGTTATGGGTGGCTGAATCTAGAAGCTCCCAACAGTCCAAGGTGTTGCCCAGAAGGATGATGAGATGGTTCTGCTGCAAATAGGTTTTAAGTCATATGACCAGATTTGGGTGTATGTGGTTCATAAGGTATCAGGTTGTTTGCCAATTAAAATACATATGGTTGTATTTTGAGGTTGGAACTCCAGCACTAGCCTGCATGGACTTTAGTCAATAATAATGTATCAGTGATAAAATAAACAAGGTCCTACTGTCTAGCACAGGGAACTGTATTCAACATCCTGTGATGAACCGTAATGGAAAAGAATATGAAAAAGAATGTGTGTGTGTGTGTATATATATATATATATATATATATATATATATATATATAACTGAATCACTTTGTTGTACAGCAGAAATTAACACATTGTAAATCAACTATACTTCAATAAAATTAAAAACCTTAAAAAAAAAGATTGTGATATTCCAAACTCAACCTCCATAGTTTTATAACAACCATTCAAATTAAAGAAAAGGTAGTTTAAAAAGTCCCTGCATCTCTCAGTATATTGATGGCAATACTAATTTCTGAAATTCCTCCATGAGTGAGGTGTTGCTTCAGGCTTACTATCTTAAGGAACAGTTCTAGAAGCATCTCTTTGACCTTTCCCCAACAATATGCCTCAAGGAAACCAAAATGGTAATTTTAGTGGTTAGTAAATGTATCTATTTCTACAATCCATCCTGGGCCTGAGGAACTAATCTATTTTCGTTATTTTTATAGGGCATTTTGTAATTTATGATTTTGTAAGTTTCTGTGCACAGGCTTTGCACATTTTTCTTGGACTTCAACATTTTGCTTCTGATTTATAAGTGCTTTTAAAACTATTAATTAGGGTTTCTCTGGTGGTGCAGTGGTTAAGAGTCCGCCTGCCAATGTAGGGGACACGGGTTCAAGCCCTGGCCCAGGAGGATCCTACATGCCACGGAGCAACTAAGCCCGTGCACCACGACTATTGAGCCTGCGCTGTAGAGCCCGCCAGCCCGTGTGCCTAGAGCCCGTGGTCCGCAACAAAAGCCACCGCAATGAGAGGCCCGTGCACCGCAAGAAGAGTGGCCCACGCTCGCCCCAAATGCAGAGAGGTCCCTGCGCAGCAATGAAGATCCAATGCAGCCACAAAAAAAAAAAAATGATTAATGATATTGCATTTTTTGCTATGACAGCATTGAAAACATTTCCAAGTTATTATATCTTTCATCTTATCATTTATGACGTTTTTACTTTTTTATTTTTTTCAAATCTTGTCATCATTCTATTTATAGTTTTTCTTTGGATGTCGTGACTTTCACTCCCTAAGTATACAGAAATACTTACTGATGTTTTCTTTTAGTTTTTTTTTTTTTAAAGCAGCATTGGGTCTTCGTTGCGGCACGTGGGACCTTCCTTGTGGCATGCGGGATCTTTCATTGCAGCGCCCAGACTCTTCGTTGCAGCATGGGCTTCTCTCTAGTTGTGGCGCATGGGCTCCAGAGCATGCAAGCTCAGTACTCGTGGCACACAAGCTCTCTAGTTGCGGTGCATGGGCTTTAGAGCACAAAGGCTTAGATGTCCTGCGGCATGTGGGATCTTAGTTCCCCAACCAGGGATAGAACCCGTGCCCCTGCAGAGGAAGCGTGGAGTCTTAACCACTGGACTGCCAGAGAAGTCCCTCTTTTTTTAAGTTTAAATCTTTATCTCATCTGGAATTTATGTGGATGTAGTAGAAAGAGGGCTGAGATTGAATCATCTCTTGCCATAAATCATCATATACAGTATTTTATTATATTCTTGTGTCTGTTTATAGACTCTCAAGGGCGTATATGTTCATTCCAAGATTTCTCAACAATGGCACTATTGTTATTTTGAGTCAGATAATTCCTTGTTTCTGAGGGCCATTTCAATTATTTGTACTCATTTGTTATTTTAACTGGTGATCTGATCAGAAGTTCTTCCTCATTCTTCATTTACATTTGCCTACCTACTCCTTGCACTACTTTCAGAAATTCTTTTATAATTATCTTATTATGAAGCATAAAGTACTTCTTGATGCAAATTTGGTTGGAAATTTCTCTAAATTTTATGGCTAGGTTTAGAGAAACCTGCATCTTTGAACTGAGGAGTCTTCAATCCAACAATGTTATTTATATATCCATGAAGGTGACACCTTTGTCACTTCATCAGGAAACACTTTTTTTTTGTTTTTTTTTTTGTTTGTTTTTGTTTTTGTTTTTTTTTTGCGGTACGCGGGCCTCTCACTGTTGTGGCCTCTCCCGTTGCGGAGCACAGGCTCCAGACACACAGGCTCAGCAGCCATGGCTCACGGGCCTAGCCGCTCCGCGGCATGTGGGATCTTCCCGGACCGGGGCACGAACCCGTGTCCCCTGCATCGGCAGGCAGACTCTCAACCACTTCGCCACCAGGGAAGCCCCAGGAAACACTTTTAAGTGTTCTTATATGGATCCTGCACATGGCATTAAGCCTATCCTGCAATATCTAATATATAGTTTCCCAGAAAATGCAATTTTAGTCCAATAATGTATTTTATTATGTAAATCATATATATTTAATCAGTAACTAGTAAATTGCCAATAGTTCTAACAGTTTTATAGTTGTTTCATCTTTAGTTGCTCAAGAAAGCAATGCTATCACCTCCAATCACAATATTTATTCCTATCCTTTATAGGGCTCATTGTCTATTCTGACATGACCTTATTACAGATTAAAGCAATGATAAATAATTGAGGTGAAAATAGACTATTTGTTTTGTTTGGTTGTTCCTTTCATTCGGAAGTCCTACTGATATCAGTTCCTCTTCACTTCCTGCTCTCAAACACCTTCAATGAGTCGCAGCCTGGCCCGGCAGTCATTGCCTAAAATCGATCAGAGAAAATTTAGTAATTATAATAATAATGGCAGTGTCTCTAGCAGCTAAGATTGTGAAATAAGGCCACAGACTTCTTTCCAATAGTGCTGAAATTACGTCGGGGAGACAGACAATAAGCACCAAATAAACTCACAGAAAATGGGGAGTATAAATGCAAGAGAGACTCCTATTAGAGCAATTAACAAAAGGAGAGATAATGCTTCCGGGGAGACTCCTCAAAAGGTCACGTGAGAGACAGACCTTTACACTGAGACCAAGGAGTAGAATACGAGGTGTCCGACTGTGGAGAGAGAGAGGAGGGGATGTTTTCTTACAGGGAAAATGTCACTGATTTTTTAATTGATGGAATTAGATTTGCAGAATGGAGAGAGGGTGGTGTTGGACCCCTGCAGACCTATGGCAACAGAAGCTGGGGGAGTAGGGGTGCCTCCGCACAGATTTTAAACAAAATAAAGGCGGGAAGGGAATTCCCTGTCAGTCCAGTGGTTAGGACAGGGCGCTTCCACTGCAGGGGGCATGGGTTCCATTCCTGGTCCAGGAACTAATATCCTTCAAGCCGCGCGGCGAAACAAAGGAAAAATAATAGAGAAAATAACGGAGGGAAGGACAAAGAATATAAATGGGAACATTGACAAGAAAAATCCTGATCATACGCTAAAATGATAGAAATGAAATCTTATAGAAGCAAACCAGAATCAGATCTAAGTGCATTAAAAAAAAAAAAATCAGATTTCGAGACCAAAGTGGAAAAAATACGGTTTCCCAGAAAACTCAGACACAATGATATCAATTTTCAGTATAGGTGCTGATATACTAGAGGTCGTGGTCCCTAAAGCCCCAAGTCCACCCCTGACCCTGGAAGTCACCAGTCTCCCGCGTCCTGTCCAGTCCCGCCTCCAGACACGGGGTGCTCCGCGTGGAAACTGGGTCAGGACATCCAAGACCAGAAAGGAGGACGAAGAGGGGCCGTCGAGCTGCGGGCTGACGCCAAGTCCGACCTGCCCGGGGCGAGTTCTGCTCGGAGGCCACATCCCGGGCAGGCAGTTCCGCGTCCAGGGTAGAAGACCGGACAAAGACAGGGCAGAAGCTGAGAATCCACGTTTCCGCCCGGCTTTTCCACGTGATCCCTGCCCCCGCCCATCTCCCAGGCAGGGTCGGTGCAGACACTCAAATTGCCCAATCAGGGGCACCTGGGCCTGTAGCACTATCCTCAGAGGCTCCAAAAGTGGTGCCCGAAGCGCTGTGCAATCAGGATGCGTGCCTCGGGAAACTACCCAATCAGAGTCCCCATGGGGAGGGATTACCTGGAGAACCGTCCAATCAGAGTGCAGGGAATCCCAATTCTATCCAATCAGGGCGCGGGACCCGGAACACCGTCCAATCAGGGCCTGGGGGCGGGCACGCTCCCAGCCCATGTAGGGGGTCGTTCTCGGCCGGCAGTGGTGCTGGTTCGCTACCCCGTGCAGCCCGAGGTTAATCTTCCGCATCGCTCTCACCTGCCCAGGTCGCGGGGCCGCGAGACCGCGGGAAGGACTTCCGGCAGAGTCCGGAGCGGGGCGGAGATGGTGAGTGCGCTGACCGGGTCGGAGACTGCGAGGGGCTGGTTCGAACCGGCAGGAACCAGCTGGAAGCTGACGCGGACCGGGGTCTCCACGCCCCTCCCCCAGGGTCCCGGCCAGAGTCCCCGCCCTTGGTCGCGGGGTGGGGGTGGGGGGTCCCCCTGTATTCCCTTTTTCTTTAGTGACTCACCAAGCTTCCTAAATATGAGGCTTTAAACGAGGGGATCTTTTAATTTCTCGTTCGTTTATCGCAACCACAGGGGGGAGGGTATATAGCACTTATTAGACATTCAAGGTATTTTTCATTAAATGGATGGATTCTGGTGCCCATGGGATTGAGTTTCTCGCATATAGAAAACTAGGATTAGAGTCAGCATTTCAAGTACAAAGAATGAGTTGCAATTACATTGAACCTGTAGATGAATTCGAGGGTGGATCTACACCTTTTACGGTATTGAACTTTGCGATCCACGGTCTTGGTATGTCTCTCCATTAATTTCCTTTAATAATGTTTTACTGTTTTCGTCATGTTTTACAAAACCTTTGTTAGACTTGTTCTGCATGTAATGTTGATGCTGATTTAAATGGTATCTTAAAAAAAAATACTGTTCCTGGTACATAGAAGTAAACTCATTTTTGAGCATTTTTCTTAGTGTCTTTGTTAGGTGCAAGCATAGATTTTAATTATTGATCTGTAAAATCTTTGAATCTTTACTTACAAAATCTTACCTGCAAATAATGATACTTCAGCTTTTTTCTTGTCCTGTCATTTTACCTTTTTCTTTTCTTTTTAAATGATTCCCAGGACCTCCTGTCCAGTGTAGAATAAGGTACTCTGTGTGTCTTGTCTTCTTGACAAGAGAGCTGTTTAACTATTTCAGATTTTTCATTTACCATTGCAGTGTTTTTATGCACCATCTTCTCCAGGTAGCCATGTTCCTTCTAGTTCTGATGTATTAAATTTTTATGTCCATTAATGATAGTCATTGTTTTGGATTTGAGGATGAATTATGATTTTTCTGCATTTCTATTATATAGTAAAATGGATTAACTTTTATATACTGAAAACTACAAAAAAAATCTATTTAATTTTTATTGTAGTATTGTTGCTTTACAATGTTGTGTTAGTTCCTGCTGTCCAGCAAAATGAATCAGTTATACGTGTACATATATCCCCTCTTTTTTAGATTTCCTTCCCATTAACGTCACCACAGAGCACTGAGTTCCTGGTTTTATAAAATGGATTAATTTTTAAACATTATTGCATTCCTAGAGTAAAATGTGCTTGGTTGTGGGACTTCCCTGGCGATCCAGTGGTTAGGACTCCATGCTTCCACTGCAGGGGGCACAGGTTCGATCCCTGGTCTGGGAACTAGGATCCCACATGCCCCATGGCTTGGCAAAAAAAAAAAAAAAAAGCTTGGTCGTGCTTGATTATGCACATTACTCATTATTTAGGGAACTAATTTTTAATAGAATTTTGCACCTGTGTTTGTTAATGATAGTTTATTTTTTTCATTTGTACCATTCTGCTCTTGGCATGTCTCTGAAAAAGGAATTGTTTTCTGCACATAGAATTATTGATCTCGTTAATATTTAATAAAACTAGCCTGTAAAACAATTTGGGATTTTTGTTTCCTTTTTGTGAATGTTTGAAAATACCCTTTTATTATCTTTAAATTACTTTCGACTACTGAGTAGTATGGAAGTATTCATATTTTAAAATTTTATTTTAGACCATTCCTCTCCTCTCGTGTTTAATCCCTAGAACATCCCTAATTATGCCTGCTTTTTCATTTGTAACTTTATTTGCCCATGCTTTGTTTTTCTTGAAAAAAATTGTTAGAGGTTGCAATCTGATTAGTTCTAAGAGATGTGGTTTGTATGGTTTTTTGTTTTGGACTCACCGCACAGCTTGTGGGATCTTGGTTCCCCAACCAGGAGTTGAACCCAGGCTCTTGGCAGTGAAACCACAGAGTCCTAACCACTGGACCACCAGGGAATTCCCAAGAGATGTGTTTTTAGCCTCCCTTTTATATCGTTCATTTTGCCCTTCACATTTCATTCTGTGCTTTCTTCTTCTATTCTGCTTCTCTTTTTCCAGATTCTTGAGTTCATTTTTAGCCCATTGGTACTGTTCGTTCTTTCTTTCTTTTTCTGGGAGTAGATGGTGCTTCTGCTCTTGGCTGGGGACACTTTGATTCTAGTGTCTCTCCAGTGGGACATGGTGAAGTTAACAAGCACTTGTAACCTTTCCAGAGATTTTGTGAAATCACAACATTCTGTTTCTAATCCTTATAGTTTAAAAATGCAGTGGCATTAAAAACAAACAAAAAACCAAGCCACAGTATCCATTTCCAATGTTACCCAGATGGTTATGTCACTGTTATGATTTCATTCTGCCCCAGTCCCTTTGCTCATGTTCCTAGTTCCAAATGCCTTCATTGTCCTGTATTTTACCTACAGCACTTACCCTTTCATCTAGATAATATTCAATTTACTTATTGTCTTCCACAGTGAGATTTTAAGATCCATGTGGTTCAGAATTTTTCTCAAGTGCTGTATCTCTATAACTGCATGTAGTAGGAATTACCACCTAAATAGATTTTCAGCAAATGAATGAGTCAGAGCTACAGCTGTATAGAGAAGCAACTCGCCTGAGACAGAGGGCTTTGCCAGTAGAAAGAGCCCAAGGATGTCTGATGTGAAGAGAATGTTCCATTTTTCTAGTCTCCACTGTCCTCTCCAGGAGACAGGCAGAGTCTAGATCTGCACTGTCCACTAGAGCACCCCTGGCCACACATGGCTCTTGAGCTCTTGTACAGCTATCAAAATTGAGTTGGGTGCATGTGTGAGATCCATACCAGATTTCTAGCATTAAGTATGACAAAAATAACATAGACTATCTCAGTAATTATGTTGGTTATGTACTGAAATGATCTGTATACTTGTATTTAGTGGGCAAAATGAAAATTATTAAAATTTCAATACAGGGACTTCTCTGGTGGTCCAGTGGTTAAGACTCCATGCTCCCAGTGCAGGGGGCCCAGGTTCGATCCCTGGTTGGGGAACTAGATCCCACATGTCACAAGTGAAGATCCCGCGTGCTGCAATGAAGATCCCACGTACCACAACTAAGACCTAGCGCAGCCAAATAAATAAATAGGTAAATAAATATTAAAAATTTCAATACATTTTTATAAGGTAGTGACAAGAAAATTCAAATTTGGATATGTTGTCTGTATTGTCTTCCTATTTAATGGCACTGCTCTAGATCAGGAGTTGGCAAACTACAGCCCACAGGCCAAACCCAGCCTGCCACCTACTTGCATAAAGTTTTATTGGCACACCACCACATCCATTCTTTGACGTGTTGTCTCTGGCTACTTCTGTGTGACAAAGGCATACCTGAGCAGTTGTAACAGAGACCACGTGGCTAGAAAAGCCTAACAATGTACTCTCTGACATTTGCAGACAAAGTCTGCTGATCTCTGCTCTAGGTCATTGTACATATTTTGAGGAATAATGGGCATAATCATCCTGTAACATGTATGTACAGAAATGCAGCTGCTAGACATTTAGGTTTTTAAAGCAGTCAGACCTACATACAAGGTTCTAATTGGGTAACATTGAGCATATTATTAATTTATTCTGTCCTTTTGAGTTTCCTCTGCTACATACTGATTGTAATGATATCTACTGTGAGATTTATTATGAGACATAAATGAACTCAGGTGTGCAAAATATTTCACACATCATGGATGCTCAAATAGCACATTTTCTTATTAATGCTGTTGTGAGATTGTTACAGGTTTTGATGGCTTTTAAATGTCACCTGATACACAGTGGTGGAAGAGTTAGTTGAATTTTATCTGTGGATAAAAGTTTGTCTTGAGACAGTGCTAGATACCAGAGTACCTTGGTAATTAGTAATTAGGGATGCCCAAAGCAGCTGACTTTACTTACCAGCCTCATGAGAGAGTGTTCCCATTCTGAAGCATTCTCGTTCTGCTGCTGTTTATTGAACAGGTAAATCGTATCCCCTGCATTGGAGTGTGGCAGCCTATGTTCACACCTCTGCGTGTGGAAGCTGATGGAGTGATGCACTTCCTCAAAAGCCAGGCTGTTGGGGGACCCTGCAAGCCATCAGATTCCATGCTCAGGGGTTGGGCAGTTATGCCTGTCTGCATGCCACGGGGTGCAGAAATGACTGCTGTGTGTAGTGCCCCTAGGAGGCTGGTGTATAAGTCAGTACCTCTGGCTTTTCAGTGGGAGCAGATGTCCTTCGGGAGGAAGGTGCCACCTGATCCCTTTATACCTTTTATGATCTGGGCAGATTCACAGCCAAACCCTTCTGGACTTCAATTAATTCATTTCCACAGTGGGCTCAGAACTGCCTCTTCACAGGCAGGAAGGACCAGGGCACTCTTTTCTGGGGAAGGCAAGGCTGTTCTGGTGTCTTGTGACATCAGTGACATCAGTTGAGGAAGAGCCACCACCCATAATTTTGACATCACTCATAATTATCAGCACTCAGGCCCCTGATTGCAGGCACTGTCGTGAGGTCTGAAGTCTTAGGCTTCCCTTCTCTTGGCTGGGCTCCAACTTGTCAATACACTGACTGCCTCCTGGAGAGCATGGAGAGAAAGGAAAAGGTGCTGTTTCATAAAAGAACAGGAGACAGATAAGTAAATATTAATGCTTCGCATAAAGGTGGACCTGCCAGTTTATGATGGATTGGAATTTTCCAAGGAACTATATCCATCTCAGGGCCTGGGTTGAAGGTTGGGCATAATCAGGCCTCTTGAGAATCAAATTGTTGGTGAGGGGGCAAGCAAGAAATGCCCCTGGACCCTCACTGTGTTTTAATTCATTAAAACCTCATCCAGGTCTGACTTGGTTTCATATCGTGCTTTGGCCTGTATTGGACCATGAAGAAGGAGTTGAAATCATTTTCATTACAAGGAACTGATGTTTTTAAAGATAAAATAATTGTTTTATTTGTACAGTATTTCTTACGTATCTCCCATGTATTGTGGACTGTTCTGGACCCTTCAGATGGAGGGGAAGAGTGGAAGGAGCCAGAGTCAAACTAGAGAGATGGGTGTTAAATCTATGAGGCAGGCTGGCACCTCAGAGGAAGTCAGCGCTGAAGAGAGGGGAAGAGATGATGGCAGAACCCTAGAGTTGATGGGAGACCACAGAACCATGGATGAACTTGCTGTGAATTGAGTCCTGGTTCCCCAATGCTGTCAGCCTCCCCCTTCCTTCTGCACACACAGGTGGAGAGTGGTACCTCGTTAAACCAGAATTTGTTGGATGTTTTCGAGTCAGTGGTCTTTGAGGATGTAGCTGTGGACTTCACCCCAGAGGAGTGGGCTTTGTTGGATCCAGCTCAGAGGAACCTCTACAGAGATGTGATGCTGGAGACCTTCAGGAACCTGGCCTCAGTGGGTAAGGATGACATCATTCCTTTACTGACTCTCTAGAGGACAGGTATCCCCAAGCTATTGAGCTTGCTCTAGAACTTGGGCTGAACAGTGGGAATTTATTGCTAAGTAAGACAGACATGGTCACATTACTATGGAGCATATAGACTAACAGCTTTCTCATGTATGTATGAAACCTACTACTTTCTCATTAAATGTTTTTAGCCTCTGTAAGGGTTATAACTGTTCCTTAAGAGGAACAGCCCTTGCTGGGGAACATTACATTTGGAAATATTAATTAGCAAAAGAAATTATTCTTCTTTCTGTGGAAGTTGAATTTTGCAGATACGTTAGCTTCCCTTTTTTTGACTTTTCATCCATCTTCATGAATGGCCTTGTGCACATTGAAAGACCTTCCATATTTCCTCTTTGAAAGTTTATATTTGGGCATATGCATTTTGTCCAATTCCATCCTATGTTGCTTCCTGACAATAGGGCATTTATGTCACCAGAAGTCTCAGTCTTCATGGAAGTATTTCCAGTAAATTGCCCACCATTTTGTCTTCTTGTCCTTATTATTGTCAAAGTCCTCAAGTAGCCAGAACTCCTCCAATTCTTTTTCTACTCAAAAGTGCATTTTTCCTTATAAAATTTATCTCTTGGGTTGCTCTTGGAAAGAAATGTACATATTTCCTACTTATTTTCTTGCCTTAATCCCACCAGTTCATTCCAAAGAAAGTAAACTTGTTACTATTTTTCATATTATGGCACTCAAATTAAAATCAGTGGGTTAAGTCCTCTACAGTGAATGTTTGGGGAAGTATGAAATGAACAGAATATAGTTAAGTTTCAGAAGAAATGATTCCTGATTCTCCATTTTAGGAGAAAACTGGAAATGCCATAGCATTGAAGATCAGCACAAGAACCAGGGAACACATTTGAGGTGAGTGACACATACATTAGAGAAAGTAGGTCTCAGGAGAGAGTGCCATGATATTAATAAGTGTGTAGATATATGTCAGATCTTAAGTGTTCACAGAGAATTTTCACAAGACAATTTTATAAACATGATACAGATGTTGGCTGATTGAGACGTAGTTCAGTTGTAAACAATTGTCAGGAAACAAAATCCCATATATAAAAAACAGTGAAAATGGTACCTCAGGTTGAGCCCTCTGTCAGAGCACTCAGCTTATATCACTTTGAAACAATTCTAACAGGGCAAGAAACATACACATTCACTGAAAATGGTAAAAGTGTAATCATATTAATCATTAAAAACCATAATGAATTGTTAACAAATCATTAGTAATATGATTCCTATTTTTAACAGATGGCGTGTGGTGGAGATACCCTCAGAAAATAATGAAAGTAATCAATGTGGAGAAACCAACCAGATTTCCAATCTTATTGTACATAAGAGACTTTCTACTGGAGTAAAATCCTATGAATACAATAAGTTTGAAAAACCCATCATGGATTCTTCATCCCTCAAGAGTCCCATAGCATCATCTCAACATGGACAAAAACCCTATCAGTGTAAGGAATGTGGGAGAACCTTTATTTCTTACTCATCATTTGGGGCACACATAAGAGCTCACACTGAAGAGAAACCCTACGCATGTAAAGAATGTGAAAAAGCCTTTATATATTTCTCCAAACTTAGAGTCCATATAAGAACTCACACTGGAGAGAAGCCTTATGAATGTGAAAAATGTGGGAAAACCTTCAGATCTCCCTCAAACCTTTGGACACATAGAGAAACTCGTACTGTTGAGAAACCCTATGCTTGTAAAGAATGTGAGAAATCCTTCTCTTCTCCCTCTTCTCTTAGAAAACATGTGAATGTTCACAGTGCAGAAAAAGCCTATGAATGTAAGGAATGTGGAAAAGCCTTCCTTCATTCTTTTTACCTGATCATACATGCAAGGATGCACACTGGAGAGAAAGCCTATAGATGTGTGGAATGTGGGAAAGCCTACAGCTGGCCCTCAGACCTTAGGATTCACATAAGGACACACTCTGGAGAAAAGCCTTATGAATGTAAACAGTGTGGAAAATCTTTCAGTTCTCCTTCATCCTTTAAGGGACATTTGCGAACTCACACTGGAGAGAAACCTTACGCATGTAACAAATGTGGGAAAGCCTTCAGTAGTCCTTCATACTTTAGAACACATGTGCGAATTCACACTGGAGTAAAACCCTAAGTGTGTAAGCAATGTGGGAAAGCTTTCAGTTGGTCATCATCTTTTCGAGGACATTTGAGAACTCACAGTAGAGAGAAACCGTATGAATGTAAGGAATGTGGTAAAGCCTTCAGTAGGCTTTCATCCTTACAAAGACATGTGAGAATTCACACTGGGGAGAAACTCTGAATGTCAGCAGTGTGAGAAAGCCTTCTATACTCCCCTATCCTTAAAGAAAACACATGGAAACTCAGGAAGGAAGGAAACTCCATGCCAGTTCCAATGATGGAAGGCCTGCATGCAGTTTACATGTATTGTGCACCACAAACTGCATAGCACTGGAAAATATTTACAAAGGTCTTGGATATACTGTTGGCTTTATTAGTGCCTTATTCTTAAAGTAGATCCCTATCACATTATTTCCAGTTCTTTATGAGGATAACATCTAGGAGATAATAATTCTTTAAGTATTACTTTGCCAGGGCTGCCCTAACAGATTGCCACAAAGTTGGTGGCTTAAAGAAACAAATGTATCCTCTTTCAGTTCTGGGTACTAGAAATTGGAAATCAGGCGTTATTAGGGTTGGTTCCTCATGAGGGTTCTGAAGAAGAATCAGATCCACGTGCTCTACAAACTTCCAGTGGCTACAGCAATCCCTGGTGTTCTTGGCTTGTGGACACCATCATTTATTTATTTACTTATTTTTTGGGCCACACTGTGAGACATGCAGGATCTTAGTTCCCTGACCAGGCATTGAAACTGCGCCCCCTGCAGTGGAAGCACAGAGTCCCAACCACTGGACTGCCAGGAAGTCCCAGTAGACACAAGCATGCATCATTCCAATTTCTGTCTTAATTTTTTTTAATTAATTTAATTTTGGCTGCATTGGGTCTTCATTGCTGCGTACAGGCCTTCCCTAGTTGTGGCGAGCAGGGGCCACTCCTCGTTGAGGTGCACAGGCTTCTCACTGTGGTGGCCTCTCTCGTTGCGGAGCACGGGCTTTAAGTGCGCGGGCTTCAGTAGTTGTAGCGCACGGGCTTAGCTGCTCTGCGGCATGTGGGATCTTCCCGGACCAGGGCTTGAACCCATGTCCCCTGCATTGGCAGGCGGATTCTTAACCACTGCGCCACCAGGGAAGTCCCTGACTGGGGATTTTAATATTTCTTGTTTAGAAGGCAAAAAAGAGGGCTTCCCTGGTGGCGTAGGGAAGAGAGGCCACAAGAGAGGCCGCAATAGTGAGAGGCCCGCGAACCGTGATGAAGAGTGGTCCCTGCTCGCCGCAACTAGAGAAAGCCTGCGCGCAGCAACGAAGACCCAACACAGCCAATACATTAATAAATTAATTTAAAATAAAAGAAGGCAAAAAGAAGGGGCTGGGGCTAAAATTAACTTGTAAGGAAACAAGTCAGTTTTGTTAGCTAGACTAGGAGAAAATTTCATCATTTTTGTGATTTGCATAATTCTTTTGATCCTGTGTGACGACATGATCACAGAGTGCTCTTGCTTGTGCCTTACTCCATAACATAACACCCAGTGGCCTTGTCTGATGACAGTGTTGTTTAAAATGGTTTCTGTTTAAGGGACCTGCCTGGTGGTCCAGTGGTTAAGATTCTGCACTTCCACTGCAGGGGGCGCAGCTTCGATCCCTGGTCAGGGAACTAGGATCCTGTTTGCCACCACGTGGCGTGGCCAAGAAATTTAAAAAAAAAAAAGGTTTCTGTTCAGCAGAACACCACAGCCTAGGAGTGAAGACCAGGCCAGGTAGATCCCCGTCTCAAGGGCTGATTCTTTTTTCTCACTATGTGAACATTTTAGTATGTTTACTATATATCTGCCACTGTTTTGTTTCCCATAAATTAGTTCAGTTAATGTAAGTTGAGGTAATCCTCCAAAACTATAATGTAGATACTCTAATCTCCTTTTGTGAGTTAACTGGGGCCTACAGATTACAAAGCTAGCAAGTGGTAAAGACAGGATCAGGATTCAAAACAAAACCTTCTAGCCCTGACACCATGCTCTTCACTGCATGTTAGTCTTTGAACCTCCTTAATACACCAGCCATTCTAAGCTCAAAACAAAATTAGGCCCAATCATGGTACACATGGTAGACTCTCAATGCAGAAGCAGGAAACAAGTGCTTGCAGTTCTGATTTGGCATCAAAGATGGAAATATGTGTCTTGGTGGAAAATAATCCATGATAAGAGAGATAATAGGGAAAGCAGGAGGGTGTAGTCTGTATTTTTTTTCCTCTGAAAGGCAGGGGGGCATCAGTGAGTGAGGATGTGTTCATTAACTTATAATTTCATCATCTAGTGTCTTAAGTAAACACTACTAAAGGAAATGCTCAAGGGAAGTAGAATAATGAGTCTCCATAAAAATAAAATCCTTGTGGTTGCCAAGGGGGAGGGGGTGGCGAAGGGAAGGATGGGGAGTTTGGGATTAGCAGGTGAAAACTATTCCATATAGGATGGATAAACAAGGTCCGACTGTATAGCACAGAGAACCATATTCAATATCCTGTGATAAACCACAATAGAAAATAATATGAAAAAGAATATATATATATATGACTGAATCACTTTGCTGTACAGCAGTAATACAACATTGTAAATCAAGTATACTTCAATAAAATTTGAAAAATAAAATTCTACTCATGGTTCAATTTGCAGTAATTAAAAGCTTTAGCTCATGTGACATGTACTTAGGAATTGGAAAGGGTTTCTGTCATCAGTGTCCCATCATTTATTTGGGCCACAGAGTGTGGCTGTTTATAATTCTTTTGAAAGAACTGTAAATTGGATTATATATTTGGCATTATCATTTTGCTATTATAGTATAGTCCAATGAGTTTTGTATCCCGGAAATCAGAGTTGCCCCCTAGTTTGCAAAAGGAATATGGTCATTTGCACAGCTATACCCTAGCATGTGCCTCTTCCTATGAGCAGAATGATACCTATACAAGCTCTCGGAAATGTCCTGGTAGATGCAAGGAAAACTGCAGTCAGTGACAGGATTTTTCCGCATCATAAATCCATTTCAGCTCTCAAATTCCTTTCCCAAGCCCATTTCTATGTCTTTTTGCTGAGAGACCTCATTAAGGGATCCACACCTGTCTCCATTTTGGGAATATTTCCCCTAAGCAATGCCATGTGGCAGTGAGTGGGAACAGAAAACAAGGGCAACCAGGGCCCAGGACAGTTACTAACAAACTTTGGGCCAAGGGCAGAGGAACCAGCTCTCGATCATCTTCAGCTCAGAAGCAAGAACCAGGGTCACCATGCCTACCTCAGTCTCACCACCACCTCGACGCTGGACCCACAGATGCCGCATGCGCAATCACAGCCCCTGTGTCGCAGTCGACCACCGTGGGTCAGGAGCAATCGGGGCTGGGGCTCAGGGCTGCACATGTGCAGTCCACACCTAGAGCCACCTGGACTCTGGCTCCCTAGTCATTCGCAGCCTCCAGACCGGCTTTAAAGAGCCCTCCCCTTTGTCCTCCAAGTTCACTCACTTCCTGGGACACCACCCCAGGGAACCTGAGCCCCTTGAAAAATGCAGCTGGAAGAAAGACAGCCCGCAGAGACTAGATTCCAGGCCCTCATTGCTTCCAGCACACAACGCGGCCTCCATGCCCCACCAGCTGCCCCCAGAGGCTGCTGGCCGTTCTGACCTTTGTCGACTGCCCAGGTTCAAGTGGATTATCCTTCCCGTGTTGGTAGCTGTGGCCTCTGGTTTTCCGGAAAAGCCTGAAAGGACGCCAGGCAGGGCCGAAGGTAGCGGAAATCTCTGCCTTCTACTCTGGCCTCACTGGACCTCACTTCTGCCTCCAGCCGGTAACCAGGTACTGAGGCCAGGCGAGGGGTTGGGAGGTTTCCCGAGGCTTCAACCTCCCTTCCTTCCCCGACCATGGCTGCCACTGGGAAGGCAACTAGGTGCTAAGGAAACCACAGCAGATGCTGAGAGACTTAGTAGAGGATACGACAGCTAAAGAGGAATTGCACACCTTGGCAGCCCCAATGCAGCTCCTCCCTGAAATCAAAGGGACAACCAAAACCCTCTGTATTGTCAGGTAGTGAGGGGCCTGTTCTTGGAAGAGACCTAAAGCAGAGTGGCTGGCTGGAGCATCCTTGACAAGGGATGTTGGCCATTGACTCTCAGGGCCTCAGGCTCTTATCATGTGGTGGTGATGTCCCCTTGGCAGTTTCTTATGGTGAGTGCCTTCGAATGTTATGTACGGTGAGGGCTCATCATTGTGAGGTCCCCTCCCTCACCAGGTCGGCTGAAAGACCCTCCTTTGGGATTTGTTTTGAGTGCCAAGGGACATCACTCTGCCACATGGGAAGGGGGTGAGAACTGTATGAGTCTGTTATGAGCTTTGAACAAAACCCTCATTGTTTGTGTGAATATATAAGTATCTGAACCTGGTCATTCAACTAGCATTTACTGATCACCTATGTACCAGGTCCTGTTCTACATGCTGGAGATGCAGCAATGAATAGACACACACACACACACACACACACACACACACACACACACACAAAGTCATGGGGATGTAATGAACAGCAAGGTGACTATAGTTAATAATACTGTACTGTGTATTTAAAGGTTCCTAAGAGATCAGATCTCAAAAACTTCAGTACACACACTGGGGAAAACCCAGAGACAGAGAAACACTACAGTCATCCATGCAGTGAGATGCACAGACAATCGGCACTCCTGTCAGGACACAGGAACCACAACTCATAACACCTGAAACTCCCCAGACAAATGCATGTGGTGGCATGACAAAATCACACAAACTTTGTCACTGGGACATACACGTGGACACACTCAGACACAGACACATAAATTCAGACACACTGGCAAAGATGATGTCTCCAGAGAAACTAATACACTCCCAGAGATACACAGCCTACAGCCTCTGCGACTCCCCCACTCCCCAACAGCTCTCTTTACTTAGAACTAACCAACATCAGATACGTCATCTATTTCACTTGTTATCTCTCCTCCTGGAACAGGGACTTCACACTTCCTGAACCTGCACAGTACAAAACGCCTCTCTCCCTAAGAACCACAAGAACCCAACCTGTGGAAGAAGTGTCGGGGCCCAACGTGGCTTGGGTTGTGATGTTCCAGCCCCCCACACTGCTGCGGATTCTACCAGCAACACACTCATCACTACCTTTACCCTTTGTCACTCTGCTTTCCAACTGGAAACTCAATGCGGGCAGCCATGGTGTCTGTCTTGTCGACTGGCAGCCATGTGTCCTGCACTGTGGTCCCCTCAGCAGCGCTCTCTGCTGGTCTCATGTGCCCGTAGACTCCACTCCGTCCACCCTGGGTGGCCCCAATGTCCTCCCGGAGACGCCGAGGATGGGCGCTTAGGGAGCGCAGACCACACATCTCCAGGCCACAGAGGTAAGTCTTCCTGATGCACAAGACGTGGTGACCCGACTTCCATCTTTCCCTGGGCGGCCTCTCAGTCGCCCCACCCACGAGCACCTGCACACTTCTGCGAAGTCTGCAATCCCTGGTGTCTCCAGCGGTGTTTAAGAGGCAGTCGCGTTGCATGCCAGGAGGAGTCTGGGGGCGGGGCTCTGGGCGTCTGCTTCTGAGATCTCCATTTCCCACAGGCCACAGCGGCTGAGACTACGCTCAGCACAGGCGTTGGTAGAAGTGCGCATGCACCGCGGTGGGGCACGACCCAGAGGGGAGGTGGGGAGGAGGCGCGACTGGAAGTGATAAGTATGAGCGGGATTGGTGCACCTGCAACCTAAATCCTCCGGTGGTGGATGATCGTGGGGCAGTGGGTGTATGCGCGTGGGCGCCAACGGGCAGGCCATGGCTGGATGTCCCTTTGACGTCCCTGGAGGTTTTGAGATTGGTGTGCGCCTTGGAGCTTGTGGGCGCTGAGCTGATGCTCCTGAGGAAGCGGGGGTTGCTGTGGCCACAGGCCGTCTGTCGCTTTGTCGCAGGTTCTGCTACTGCTGTGTTTCTGTCATCTCCCAGACCCATGCAGCTGCCGCAACGTTCCACATGTGGCAGTGTAGAACCCTCATGATGTCTCCCAGCAAGAAGTCACAGGACCCGGCCTGATGCAATTTTAGAGCTGGATGGCCTCCAGACAGGCCCAGGAAGGGCATGACGCTGATGCCCAAAGATTAAGATGCCCCCAGGCAGGTCTCTTGGGGAGAACTGTAGGGGCACTTTTATGGTTCAGACCAGAGCATTCCCAGAGATCTCACTGGAGGAAGCTAGCATAAACTCGGAGAAAGATTCCAGGAGCCCTTTCACTTCTCTCCTGTTGTGCGAGGCTAAGGACAGACGTGGTCCTTGCAGGTGTTTCCTAACTTTAGACCAAGTTCCAAGAATCTGTTTGGCCCCAAGTCCTTCTCCCGGCCCCCTCCAGGTCCTTCAGCATTTATTGAGGATCCCAAGATGGAGGTGGGCTGGGTGTCAAGGTTCAGGAGTTTTAAAATTCCCTTAGCAAACGAAGGCTTTGTTTTTCTATTATTTTTAATATACATGCAATAAAATTCACTATTTTAAGTGAAGCGCCATGAGTTCTTATAAGTGCAGAGATAACACCAACAGTCAAAATGAACACGCCATCACCCTGAAAAGAACAGGTGCCCATTTGTTCTCAAATGCCCCATCCATAATCACTGACCTGTTTGTTTCCTATACTCTTGTCCTATCCACATCTCATAAAAGGAAAGCCTTCCTTTGTTAGGAGTCTTTTTGTAAAACTTGATGCCATTTTTCTAAAATTCAGAAATCACACTTGCCTTCCAGTGTTAAATATCCAACACTTCCCAATAAAGATTAAGCAAAACTAAAACCTTCAAACCTGACATTCCATTTTTATGAGCTACATGAGTTTGGGCAACTCTGTGCTCCCCGTGCTTGTCATCCTCTGAATGATAGGAGGGAAGGAGGTACAGATGATTGTCAAGTCACATCAAACTATGGAGTGCTATGAAAACCTAAGTTAGCACGGAAAAAAAAATTAGAGATTAGACATCAACTGCTCTTTAATAAAAATAACTGACTGCTTCTGTTCTACCAATTAGTTTTAGACAACCTCAACTACTTATGCTTTCTACACTCACCAAGCACCAGCCCAAATCGGAAAATATATTCTTCCAAACAACCTCTGACTGGTACATCCCACTGTCTGTGCACTCATTCAAATTGCTATAACTCAATACATCCACTTTCTTTGGTCAAACCAATGTGGTCCTGGTGGCTTTTGGCTAGAGACCATTGACAAAACCATTATTTAAGCTTTTATTATTAACAAAGAATAAGCAATCCATTTAATGACAGATGTTGATGTAACAATAAAAATGTTTATATGACAAAAACCACCTTAACTTGTATATGCCAGCTAATATTGTCTCAGACTGTATAATGCTTAAATTAACAATATTAGTTGATTTAAATCCATAATTGCAATGGAATACTTTAACATATTCTCAGTACATGAAAAATAATACATTTGTATTACGGATTGAACTGTGTTCCCCCCCAAATTCATATGTTAAAAGTTCCAGTATCTCAGAATGTGACCTTATTTGAAAATACGGTTGTTGCAGATATAAGTAGTTAAGATGAGGTCATACTAGAATAGGATGGGCCCTAACCCAATATGTATGGTGTCCTTATAAAAAGAATGCCATATGAAGAGACAGGCATGCACAAGTAGAATGCCATGTGAAGATTTTTTTTTTGGCGGGGGGAGCTGCATTGGGTCTTCGTTGCTGAGCGTGGGCTTTCTCTAGTTGCTGCGAGCGGGGGCTACTCTTCGCTGCAGTGCGCAGGTTTCTCTTGTTGCGAAGCACTGGCTCTAGGTGCATGGGCTCCAGCAGCTGTGGCATGTGGGCTCAGTAGTTGTGGCGCACAGGCTTAGTTGCTCTGTAGCATGTGGGATCTTCCTGGACCAGGGCTCGAACCCGTGTCCCCTGCATTGGTAGGCGGATTCTTAACCACTGTGCCACCAGGGAAGCCCCCATGAGAAGATTAGTTATGCTTGTTGCAAGCCAATGAGCTAACAGAAGCTAGGAGAGTGCTGGAACACATCCTTCCTTAGCACTTTCAGAGGAAGCATGGTCCTTCCAACATCTTAACTTTGGACTTCTGCTTCCAGAACTGTGAGACAAAAATTTCTGTTGCTCTAGCCACCCAGCTGTGTGGTGCTTTGTTACAGAAGCCCTAGGAAACTAATACAGTTTGTATACAAGTGATTTGGAAACACAGTAAACAAGATTTTTCTTGAAAATAAACACTGTTTTTAGTGACTTAGAATCAAACATAATAATTAAACCCATATCAAGGAACTGCATTCAGCTCTAACAGACATCTCCCCAAATTCACGAGGAGTATGTTTGTTCTCATGTAGGACCGAGTCAACGCATTTAAAAATACAGTAGGACTTCCCTGGTGATGCAGTGGTTAAGACTCTGCACTTCCACTGCAGAGGGCACAGGTTTGATCCCTGGTCAGGGAAGTTCTGCATGCCACATGGTGCAGCCGGAAAAAAAAAAAAAAAAAAGAAAAAAGGAAAAAAATACAATACCTTAACAAAGTCCCACGGGTTGTTTTGTTTTCCTACAACATTGTAGCTTTTGTGGTAGAATCACGATCAGAGTCACTAAAAGTTTTGAGAACAAAGAGTCTGCTATACAAATTAGACCTTGTAAAATATGTTAACATCTAGAGAAGAGTGGAATCACAGCATCAGAGATCACTAAACATGAGTCTGAATTAGTGGTCTGCAGGACATGTTAGGGTTTGTAGGAAAATCCAAATTGTGAGTGCCTGACCACATGACTGAATCCCTGACACCAAGCTCTTGGAGGTATTTATGGAAGCCTATAACTCTGAGAAAAATAGAAATCAAGTACTTGGAATTTCTTTTGATGATACTCTTGATTGGTAAGGCCAACAATCAGGAAAACGGGCTGAAAGCTGGTTTCCAAGTAGGCCCTATGCATCTCTCTCTCGTATTTTAATGTGGCTGCAAAAACTTAGTAATGGCTTCATTTCTGCCTTCCAAATCTCATGCCAATAGGCTACTGGTAAATTCGAACACAGAATCATAAAGGGAAGGGATTTTGGGAACTGTAGCTCCTAACATTACCCATGCTGACGTAACACAATCCAGAACTCTGTATCTCATGATCACATCACAAGCGTCTCTTAAGTAAAAACCCACTGTTTAATTCACTATCACAAGCAAGGACAAAGTGAAGGACAAAAGCTGAAAGTAACAATTCACATGAGACTGTACACTTGGAAGAACTCTGCATAATTACAAATTTCTGCCAAATATTTAGAAGAAAAACAGAATAAGATTCCACTGGCCTAAACAAATATTCTCTCAATCCATGGTGGAAAACATATAATGGTTGATTATCCAATATCTGCCACACTAAGCCAGTAGGAAAATACAAACAAATACCACAGTGTCATTGTTCCAATAACCCCTTTAAGGACAATTTAAAGAACTAACATATTAAAACTACTTATATATTAAAAATACACTTCAAATCACCCATGAGTCCAACAAACTGTAAAGATGCTTTATTTCCTAAAACATAAGAAAAAACACTTCCTGCAAAATTTACGTACTGTAGCCAAAAGAGTACTTCAACAGTTAATTTTCATCTAAATGTTTATTTGCAAAAGAACTGGAAATACACTCCCTATGGGTCCACTTTAGTGATGAAGGGCTCATAAAGGCAATACCAGGTTTACAACTTTTGTAAGATTTCTCTCCTGATGTGAATTTTCTGAAGTACTGTGCATGAATTCATTTGCAGGAGGAGTTCCCGAGTTTCATATGTAGTGTTTCTTGGTAGTATGTATCCTCACATGTCTTCTTAAGGATGAGGAACAACTGAAGGCCTTCCCACACTGCTTACATTCATATGGTTTCTCTCCAGTGTGCATTCTCATATGTATTGGTAAAGATGAGGGCCATTTGAAGACTTTACCACATTCCTTACATTTGTAAGGTTTCTCTGCAGTGTGCGTCCTCACGTGCTGTTGCAAAAGTTCAGGCCAGCTGAAGGCTTTCCCACATTGCTTGCATTCATAAAGCTTCTCAGCAGTGTGCCTTCTCATGTGTCTTTGTAACGAGATGTGGCAACTGAAAGCTTTCCCACAGAGCTTGCATTCATATGATTTGTCTCCAGGATGCATTCTCACATGCTCTTGATAGCAAGCGGACAAACTGAAGGCTTTCCCACATTGCTTACATTCGTAGGGTTTCTCTTTAGTGTGTGTTCTTATATGTTTTCGCAAGGATATGGGCCAGTTGAAAGTTTTTCCACACTGCCTGCACTCGTAAGGTTTCTCTCCAGTGTGCACTCTCATGTGTCCTCGAAAGGATGAGGGGTGGCTGAATGCCTTACCACACTGGTTACATTCATAGGGTTTTTCTCCACCATGTGTCCTTTCATGCCTTCGAAATGACTGGGGATAAATGAAGGCTTTTCCACATTGCTTGCATTCATAGGGCTTCTCTCCAGTGTGAATCCTTTCATGGCTTCGAAAGGATTGGAGATAAATGAAGGTTTTCCCACACTGTTTACATTCATAGGGCTTCTCCCCCGTGTGTGTTATCATGTGCCTTCGAAAAGCCGAGGAATAACTGAAGGCTTCCCCACATTCCTTACATTTATGTGGTGTCTCCCCAGTGTGTGATATCATGTGTCTTCGAAAAGTTGAGGAATAACTGAAGGCTTCCCCACATTCCATACATTTATAGGGCTTCTCTCCAGTGTGTGTTATCATGTGTCTTCGAAAAGTTGAGGAATAACTGAAAGCTTTCCCACATTCCTTACATTTATATGGCTTCTCTCCAGTATGCGTTCTCACATGACTAGTAAGACTTGAAAAATCAATGAAGGCTTTCCCACATTGCTGACATTCATAGCTTTTCTCCGCAGTATGAATCCTTATATGCCGGTTGAGGGAAGAAGTACGAGGAAAAGTTTTTCCACATAATTTACACACATAGGGTCTCTCTCCACTGTGGGTTCTCACATGCGTCCTTAGGTGTGAATGACAGCTGTAGGCCTGCCCACATTCCTGACATTGATACGGTTTGTTTCCAGTGCAAACAGCGATGTGACTCTTGAGGGATGAATGATGCGTGAAGACTTTTCCATGTGTACTGCATTCATACCTTTTTACTCCAGTAAGAGTTTTCTGGTACAGGTTAAGATTTGGAGTCTGACTGAAGCCTTCCCCACATTGATCAGTACTTTCATGGAGTCTCTCCACCACGTGATTTCTGTTAAAAATGAGAAGCATTTTATCAATGGTTTGATTAATAATGATTTATTAGTAAGTACGAGAATTACATTTTCACCAATTTCAGTGGATGGATAGATTTTCTCCCTGACTTTTTTTTAAAAATAAATTTTATTTTATGTATTTATTTTTGGCTGCATTGGGTCTTCATTGCTGTGCGAGGGCTTTTCTCTAGTTGAGGTGAGCAGGGGCTACTCTTCGTTGCGGTGCGCAGGCTGCTCATTGTGGTGGCTTCTCTTGCTGCAGAGCACAGGCTCTAGGTGCACGGGCTTCAGTAGTTGTGGCACACAGGCTCAGTAGTTGTGGCTCACAGGCTCTAGAGTGCAGGCTCAGTAGTTGTGGCGCACGGGCTTAGTTGCTCCACAGCATGTGGGATCTTCCCCGACCAGGGCTTGAACCCACGTCCCCTGCACTGGCAGGAGGATTCCCAACCGCTGTGCTACCAGGGAAGCCCTATCTGACTTCTTTTAAAGTGGAATGAACTCAATGCCACAGAAGGGGGCTCAACCACAACGATTACAAAAACAATGTTTCTTAAACATGGGCTCTTCTGTTGATTGTTTTCAGCTGTTCCTATCACTCAACATCAATGTCACATTTAAGAAAAAAAATCATCGTGAAAATCTCTATGAATAAACAAATTTGATCTAGGCTTACATGTGTTTTGTTTGTTTGCTTTTTAAACTTTATGACATACTAAGATTCTCTCCTGAAATACTGCTTTCTCTCATGAGTGCAACTCACCTCAGATGTCTCCCTTGGTCTATGTGCTGATCTTCAAGGCTGAGTTCTTCCCAAATTTTTCCTAAGATGGAGGTCAAGGAATCATTTCCAGTGAACTTTGATATTTTATGCTCCTTGGATATTTTATTCCCATAAATATCCTGCTGAGAAACTGACCCATTGGCCTTAAATTGAGTCTCATCCTCTGAAAGCAAAAAGGTAACAAATCTTACAAGAAAGGAGGTACCTGTTAGCCAAAAAGGACACGGAGGAGTTTAGCTATGTCAAGACTTCATCAATAACAAGTATAAGGGGTCAAAATGGTAAGCACTTTAACAAAGTAAAATTCTCATATGGTTCAAAAACAGACCTCACTGGGCCCCCTAAGGCCCCATGAAATCTATATCCACCAATGATGCTAAGGGAGCTTTCTTTACAGAAAGAAGAACTCAGTTTAATACACAGATTCTCAGTCTCATGGGGAGAAGCTATTAGATTCTAAGTCTATGATGGTTATGACCATGTCTGTCTTATTAGTTAACGTATTCCCTTTCCACATCCAATTCTTGGAACAGTGATGTGCCAGAAATGCTTGTCTCTAAATGACTAAGTGAAGGAATGATGTCATTCTTACCCACTGAGGCCAGGTTTCTGAAGTTTTCCAGCATCACATCTCTGTAGAGCTCCCTCTGAGCAGAATCCAGCAAAGCCCATTCCTCCAGATTGAAGTCCACGGCCACATCCTCAAAGACCACCGAGTTCTGAAACACCCAAGATATGTGCAGGTGCATGGGTGAGACTCACAGCACTGAACAACTGGACTCAAGTCACAGGAAGTTCAAATAAGATTCCATGGTCATCTAACATCTACTCTGTGATCCAGTCATCACACCTCCTACTTTCTGTCCACAATCATAGATTATCCTCATAGATTTAACAGCATTAACACACTGAACTTATCTCTACACTTTTACTGTGACCATTCAAGGCTTATTCTTCTCCAACCAAAGGGTTTAGACCACATTGGAGAAACGAAAAAAAAATGCTATACAAATGAAATAATATTTGCATCTTAAGACCCATCAATCCCTTGTGACACAAGTGACTTTAGCTCCTTCCTACTGTACAACATCCATAAGCACATGAAGCCCAAGGTCAACCTGGATGAGGTTTAAGGAATACAAACACAATGAAGGACTGGGAACTTTTCCTTCTCTTTCCACCACCAAATATGAGAGGCCCATGGGCCTGTGGGAACCCAACTTGCTGCAAGGGCCTGCTAGCCATATTGTCTTTTTTTAACATCTTTATTGGAGTATAATTGCTTTACAGTGGTGTGTTAATTTCTGCTGTATAACAAAGTGAACTGGCTATATGTATACATATATCCCCATATCTCCTCCCTCTTGCATCTCCCTCCCACCCTCCCTAACCCACCCCTCTAGGTGGTCACAAAGCACCGAGCTGATCTCCCTGTGCTATACGGCTGCTTCCCACTAGCTATCTATTTTACATTTAGTAGTGTATATATGTCCATGCTACTCTCTCACTTCGTCCCAGCTTACCATTCCCCCTCCCCATGTACTCAAGTCCATTCTCTACATCTGCATCTTTATTTCTGTCCTGCTCCTAGGTTCTTCAGAGCCTTTTTTTTTAGATTCCATATATGTGTGTGTGTGTGTGTGTGTGTGTGTGTGTGTGTGTCAGCGTATGGTATTTGTTTTTCTCTTTCTGATTTACTTCACTCTGTATGACAGACTCTAGGTCCATCCAAGCCATACTGTCTTAAAGAACTCCAGGCCATCAGGACAGTCCAACTGGCTGAATGAAATATTTCTTTTGAAGAAGTATTAATTTTAACATTTTTGTGTAATAGTTATCACCAGCTCAGTTTCTACTCTTTTCCTCTGTGTATTTTCATGAAAATAGGAAGTCAGAACTGCATACGTTCCCTACACTACTGAGCCAGTGCTGCTGCCCACCAGTTCTGAGTTCACACACACACACACACACATTACATGATGCCAAAACAGCTCTCCTACCAGACCCATAAAAGAGTACTCTTGCTGACCTTGAGGATAAGGTTAAGAGCCCTACTTTGCAAAGGACTTTAACATCAAAAACATCTGACAGTGGGCTTCACTAGTGGTGCAGTGGTTGAGAATCCGCCTGCCAACGCAAGGGACACAGGTTTGAGCCCTGGTCTGGGAAGATCCCACGTGCCGCGGAGCAACTAAGCCCGTGCGCCACAACTACTGAGCCCGCGTGCCTAGAGCCCGTGCTCCACAACAAAAGAAGCCACCGCAATGAGAAGCACCACAACGAAGAGTAGCCCCCGGTCACCACAACTAGAGAAACGCCCACGTGCAGCAACGAAGACCAAATGCAGACAAAAAGAAATTAATTAATTTAAAAAAGAAAACATCTGACAGCAAATTTAGCCTTGAGTATAAAATATATAGAGGATTCAGCAGTGCTTTCCTACAAAGGAAACACTCCCTTGCCTCAAATTCCAGGAGACAGTGATTCCACACAAACCATCCTAGAGGCTGCACTCTCAATTTCTCTCACGTCCATGTCCCTCCCCTGGTGGGCACATGAGCGTGTCAGGCCAACCCCTAAGCACAGGGACCACTGAGCTGCATGCCTCCCTTAAGCCATGGGTTTTTAAAAAGTTCATCAACCCGCTGACATCCATGAGCATGGGAAAGAAAACACTCTCATATAATAATCCTGATGCCAGTATTTAGTACATATTCAACGGAGTAGCAGCATAACAGGAATATCTCTACTGTACAGGGAACAACAGGAGCTTCTGGAGCTTCTGGAGGTGAGATGCTCTCTGTACAGTTATCTGTAGTGTTTCCTCTACTTAGTGTGCAGGAAAGGAGTTGACATTGCAAACCTTAACTTTATCCTTGGCAGTGACTGCTTGCAAGGTTGGCCTTGGCCAGTGTGTGGGAACTTTAATTTCTGAAGGTTTCACATCACCCTAATTATTACTCCCTGTCTCTGACTGTGCAGACAACACTGTTAGTGCTGAGCACCTGCTTTTCGCCTGGGAGTCTGGGCTTTGGGTCCTTGTTGCGCAGAGGATGCTCACATGATCAGCTGTGAGCTGATAAAAACCCCCGGTGAACTGAGTCCCCAGTGAGCCTCCGGTAGATGGTATTTTACATGCTGTCACAACTCATCGCTGGGGCTATCAGGTGTGTTATGTGCGACCCCACTGGGAAAGGACTCTTAAAAGCCTGCACCTGGTTTCCTTCAGATTTCTCCTCATGCGCCTTTTCCCTTTGCTGATTCTGCTGTGCTCTTTTGTTATAACAAATCACAGTCATGACTCCAACGATATGCTGTCACGTGAGTCCTACCTGCAGGACCTAGGGGTGGTTTTGGGGACACCAGACACATTAGAACTGGGATTTGCTAGAGCAACCCTGATTCACTAAAATATGGCAAAAGCACTGTCTTGGAAGTGGGAGAGTGAAGGAGGAGGGGATGGCAAACCTTTGCAGCAGGGTAGCTATGGAGTCATCCAGGGTATGAAAGGGCAGCTGTCTGGTGTGAGGCTAAAAGTTGATTGAGGTGTGGGAATTCCCTGGCTGTCCAGTAGTTAGGACTCGGCGCTTTCACTGCTGGGGCCTGGGTTCCATCCCTGGTCGGGGAACTAAGATCCCACAAGCTGTGCCGGGGCAAAAAAAAAAAAAGTTGACTGAGGTAAAAATAAGCAATCCAACTCCAGGAGGTCTGGCTCACTGGATATACCAGCTGCCTGTGGCCATGGGGGCCAAGTGAGAAGAAAATCAAAGTTCAGCACAGGTGACACCTGTGATTTTTGCTCTCTCTTCCAGGCAGGAGGAGAAAGGGCTGGCAAGTTCCCAAAAGTGAGCTTTGGATAGGCAAAAAATGTTAAAAGATTGTACTGCATCAGGAGAAAAAAAGTTAAATCAGTTCCTAGAGCTGAAACAAAATTTTAGACAAACCAAAGGGGAGGGGACAGCCAGCCTTTCTTCAGCCTAGCTGCTGGGCCTCCTGGCCCACCCACATGTGCCAGCCAGTATCTTCCCAGCTGTAACGCTATCCCTGTAAACGCTAAATATGTTTACAGAGATAGGCTGAAATCCTAACCCCTGATACCTATAAATGTGACCTTACTTGGAAACAGGGTCTTTGCAAATGTAATCAAACTAAGATGAGGTCATTAGGATGGGCCCTAATCCAATGACTGGTGTCCATAGGAGACAGGGAAAATGCCATGTGAAGACAGAGCCACACAGAGAAGGCAGCAGAGGAAGAAGATGGACACAGAGACTGGAATCATGCTGCCACAAGCAATGGAACGCCTGGGGATATAGAAGGTATGAGAGACAGGAAATGACCCCAGGACCCTAGAGAATTCTGAGGGAGCATGATCCTGCCAACACCTTCATTTCGGACTTCAGCCTCCAGAAATGTGAGAGAACACCCACATTGTGGTAATTTGTTATGGCAGCCCTCGGAAATGAACACAAGGTTTGACTGCAATGAGGGAAAAAAAGGGGGGGGGTTTTTTTTTTTTACTTAAAATGGTTTTGTTTTGTGGCTAATGCACCTGCTTGGATGGTAAAAATGGATACTAATGGTATCTGCTTGTAATTTTATAAATGCTAGAGAGATCATCCCCATCAGTGCTAAGAAAAATGAGACACAGCTTCCTTGCTGTTTCCAACTGGTGCCTGGATTGGAATTGGAACCCTAAGTATCAGAAACAAGATTAGGTCTCCATAAATGATTTTTTACTATGACTTTTACCCACTGGAGGTTCAAAAAGAGGTAAACAGGGACTTCCCTGGTGGTGCAGTGGTTAAGAATCTGCCTGCCAATGCAGGGGATACGGGTTCAAGCCCTGATCCAGGAAGATCCCACATGCCATGGAGCAACTAAACCCATGTGCCACAACTACCGAGCCTGCACTCTAGAGCCCATGAGCCACAACTACTGAGCCCACACGCCTAGAGCCTGTGCTCTGCTACAAGAGAAGCCACCACAATGAGAAACCCGTGCACCGCAACAAAGAGTAGCCCCCGCTCACTGCAACTAGAGAAAGCCCGCATGAAGTGATGAAGACCCAACACAGCCAAAAATAAATAAATAAATAAATAATTTTTAAAAAGAGGTAAACAAAATGAAAAAACAGGCAATCTTTAAGTAAAGATATACTTTTGGAATTTTAGGTAGAAGTTTTCAGTTTGCTAAAAAGCTCTTTTGAAAACCTATTTCGGATGACCTTCAGAGGCTGATTGCCCAGCAGGGGCTTAGCTGGGACTCTAAGGCAGACAAGACAAGAAGGGATTAGGACAGTCTCAATGCAGGGAGAAAGGTACCCAATCTTGCTGACTTTGCTTTATTCTTGCAGTCAGAAATCACAGCCATGAGCAGACTATACACCGAAGCCTGGGAGGCCTCCTAGTGAATCTCTGAACCTAGGGTGGTCATGGGGACTGCTACAGACTGAAGGTTTGTGTTCCCCCAAAATTCACGTCAAAACCTAATCCCCAGTGTGATGGTGTTTGGAGGTGGGCCTTTTGGAGGTGGCCAGGAATGGGATTTGCCCTTATAAAAAGGACCCAGAGAGCTCCCTGGACCCTTCTGCTGTGTGAGGACACAGTGAGAAGACGGCCACCTACAAACCAGGAAGCAGACTCTCACCAGACACCGAATCTTCTGGTGCCTTGATCTTGGACTTCCAGCCTCCAGAACTGTGAGAAACAAAGGTCTGCTGTGTATAAGCCACCCAGCTTACAGGTGCCCCAGCTGACTAAGACAGGGACTCCCAACACACCTAGCTTGAAACCATCAAATATTTAACACTTTACAATATTAATTTTTTTCTTTTTTTTTGTTTTTGTGGGATTTTCTTCGTTCTTTTTAAAAAAATTTTTTTGTTATATTACAATACTAATTTTTTAAATGTGCCATTGAGCACACATTATATGAGAAAGACAAATATACTTATAATAACTCTGTAAAGCAGACATGATTAAAACGAGTTCACAGCAGAGGAAATGGAGAACAGTGAATTAATAACATCATGCCAGCTTGGCACACTTGCCCTTCTTTCACACACACCTCACAGTTGTTTTGCTAGTGTGACTGTTACTTCCCACTGTGATGAGGAGATAAGCTAGCTTCTGCCGGGCGCTGTGGAGAGCAGCCAACAGAAACATCCTATTCCATCCTTACATCTCACACTGCTTCTCCTGCCAAAGCCCCGTGCCCATGCAAAAACGCTTTGTTTGAAGACCTGACCTCTGGCTCTTTCATTTAGTAAAATTTGTTTAGGTTACAGTACTTGCAGGCACTAGGGCTACAGCACTAACAAAACAAAAATTCTGAACCATGTGGATCTTAAATTCTTTTGGAGGAAAGCAGTAAATAAGCAAATCAAATATAATTACTGAGGAAAATGTGGCAGAGCAAGGGGATTTGGAGGGGCATATATATATGGGGGGGCAGAGATTTTCACGTGTGTGTATATACACGTTGATATCGATACACATATATATGAATGAATGGCTGCAGGGCAGAGTAAGGGAGAACAGTAAAATAACCATTTGAGATAAGACTTCAAACTGGCACCTAAAAATCTAAATAACAAATATATACATATATATACACACATAATTACATATAATTACATACATCTTCACGTAATTCAACATACTCAACATACTGGTCATATTTGGAGAGTGGCAGAGGGGTCTGCCACTGGGGTTCATTTCAAGCCTTTTAAGAAAGCTTGTTCTACATTTAGGGCTGAGTTTCATTTAACAGAGGATTACTTTTTTTAAACATTTCTGTCAACTGTACGTATGTCACATGCATTTTCCTGCACTGATGTTATATGATACAACAGAAAACTCTAAAATCAATTCACAGGATTTACCTGTAATCATCTTAGAGCTGCTGAAAGCCATTTTATAATATTCAACAGTCATACATAAAAGAACACTCTTACCAATGGGGAAAAGATGGTAATGTGCATGACTGGATAAAGGAAAATGGACAAAGGAATATTCAAACGAGACCAAAGAACATATAAATGGCATGAAATTCACTGTTTTCTCCAAGACAATCAGGTACAAATGAAGTGTGGACAGATGACCTGACTCTCAGTCAACATTACATTAGCAATCCAATCTGGAAAATGCACAAATGTGCAATGCCAGGAGACACTTGTCTTAATGCCTAACTCAACAGCTGCACATGTATGACACCAACAGAACACAAAGATAATCGTACAATAAGATTCTGAACAAGATCTCAGGATAAAAATTCAACATAAAAATAAATTTCATTACCTTTCTAATTAATAGCAACAGCAAGTTGGAAAGTTCACTTTAAAAAGATAACACATACATTAACAAATGGGACCTAATGAAACTTAAACGCTTTGCACAGCAAAGGAACCCATAAACAAGATGAAAAGACAATCCTCAGAATGAGAGAAAATATTTGCAAACGAAGCAACGGACAAAGGATTAATCTCCAAAATATACAAACAGCTCATGCAGCTCAATATCAAAAAAACAAACATTGCAATTAAAAATGGGCAGAAGACCTAAATAGACATTTCTCCAAAGAAGACATACAGATGGCCAACAAACACATGAAAAGATGCTCAACAACACTAATTATCAGAGAAATGCAAATCAAAACCACAATGAGGTATCACCTCACACCGGCCAGAATGGCCATCATCAAAAAATCTACAAACAGGGTTTCCCTGGTGGCGCAGTGGTTAAGAATCCGCCTGCCAATGCAGGGGACACAGATTCAAACCCTGATCTGGGAAGATCCCACATGCCGCAGAGCAACTAAGCCCATGTGCCACAACTACTGAGCCTGTGCTCTAGGGCCCGTGAGCCACAACTACTGAGCCCACGCACCACAACGACTGAGCCCACGAGCCCCAACTACTGAAGCCCATGCGCCTAGAGCCCGTGCTCTGCAACAAGAGAAGCAACCACAAAGAGAAGCCCGCGCACTGCAACGAAGAGTAGCCCCCACTCACCACAACTAGAGAAAGCCCACGCGCAGCAACTAAGACCCAATGCAGCCAAAAATAAATAAATAAATAAATAAATTTAAGAAAAAATCTACAAACAGGACTTCCCTGGTGGCGCAGTGGTTAAGAATCGCCTGCCAATGCAGGGGACACAGATTCGAACCCTGGTCTGGGAAGATCCCACATGCCGTGAACCAACTAAGCCCATGTGCCACAACTACTGAGCCTGCCCTCTAGAGCCTGTGAGCCACAACTATTGAGCCTGCAAGCCACAACTACTGAAGCCCACACACCTAGAGCCTGTGCTCTGCAACAAGAGAAGCCACTGCAATGAGAAGCCCATGCACCTCAACAAAGAGCAGCCCCCGCTCGCCGCAAATAGAGAAAGCCCACACACAGCAACGAAGACCCAACGCAGCCAAAAAAATTAATTAATTTTAAAAACACTTAGACAAAAAGTCTACAAACAATAAATGTGGAGAAAAGGGAACCCTCATGCACTGTCAGTGGGAATGTAAATTGATACAGCCACTATGCAGAACAGTATGGAGGTTCCTTAGAAAACTAAAAACAGAAGTACCAAATGACCCAGCAACCCCATTACTGGGCATACACCCAGAGAAAATCATAATTCAAAAACACACATGCACCCCAATGTTCATTGCAGCACTATTTATAATAGCCAGGACATGGAAGCAACCTAAGTGTAGAACATGTGCTACATATATACAATGGAATATTACTCAGCCACAAAAAAGAATGAAATTGGGTCATTTGTAGAGATGTGGATGGACCTAGAGGCTGTCATACAAAGTGAAGTTAAGTCAGAAAGAGAAAAACAAATATTGTATATTGACGCACATATATTTGGAATCTATAAAAATGGTACAGATGATCTTATTTGCAAAGCAGAAGTAGAGACACAGACAAAGAGAACAAACGTATGGATACCAAGGGAGAGGTGGGGGGGGAAGAATTGGGATAATGGGATTGACATATATGCACTATTGATACTATGTATAAAACAGATAACTAGGGCTTCCCTGGTGGCGCAGTGGTTGAGAGTCCGCCTGCCGATGCAGGGGACACGGGTTCATGCCCCGGTCCGGGAAGATCCCACATGCCACAGAGCGGCTAGGCCCGTGAGCCATGGCTGCTGAGCCTGCGTGTCTGGAGCCTGTGCTCCGCAACGGGAGAGGCCACAACAGTGAGAGGCCCACATACCGCAAAAAATAAATAAATAAATAAATAAATAACGATAACTAATGAGAATCTACTGTATAGCACAGGGAACTCTACTCAGTGTTCCGTTGTGACCAAAATGGGAAGGAAATCCAAAAAAGAGGGGATATATGTATATGTATAGCTGATTCACTCTGCTGTACAGTAGAAACTAACATAACATCGTAAAGCAACTATACTCCAATAAAAATTAATTTTAAAAAAGGTAAAAAGATAACACATACAGCAGAAACCAACACATTGTTAATCAACTATACTCCAATAAAAATTATTACTCAAAAAAAAAAGATAACACATACCATGGTAAAAACCAAATTGAAGTAGTACAAAATCAATTTAATGAAGGCTATAAAAAGAACCTAACAAAAATTTTAAAACATGAAGGATAATAACAAAGCAAAATGAAATAAATGACAAGATGGCACATGTTCTTAAAAAGAAATCAGTGTTACCAAGATATCAACCCTCCCAAGACAGAGTCTTTATAAAATTCCATAAAATTGCCAAACCAGATGTTTTTTAGGATTTGACAAATACTAACTTTACACACAAATGCCCCCAAACAGCCAAAATATTCTGAAGTACCAGGCAGGAATCCGTCTATCACACTGCAAGGGTTTTAAAGCAGCAGCAACTCCTGACAGGACGGAATTGGCAAAGGAATGGACGACTAAATCTACAGAAAGGAACAGAGCCCCAGGCAGGCCTGTGGCTATGGGGAGGGGGAGACCTGATTCACCACAGGGTACCCACGGGAAGCCAAGCAGATATGATAGACACTTCCACACATGGGACAGGACAAACTGATATCATATCTAAGTAACATCCGTGTATTCCCACCTCTTCCATGGGCAATAACTAATTTACTGCAGATTTAAGCAAAGTGTGTTGCAGATAATAAAAAACAACAGTATCATCTACTGTCACAAATTAAATAACTGGTATTTTTGGTGAAATTTCACCTACCACACTATGTGGTACCGTATTCACTTCTCTGCAGCTGTTCAGGAAGGGACAGACCTGAGAAACTTACTACAGACAGGAGGAGATTTTAAAAGAATGTTTAACAAACGTAATGTATGACATTTTCTTTTTTTTTTTTCCTGAAACTCACCCCTTTGAAAGTATTTTATCTTATATTTCCTGCTGTACTAATTCAATGTATTTTACACTTGCTGAAAATCTGAGGTTCCAGTAAGTGAATACATCTTTTCAAGGTGAAAAACCCACGGAGGGGTTGTGCTGAACTGGTACCCAGACACAGATGACTCAGGGTCAAGTGCAACCACGCTACCACGAGGGGCACCCCTCCCCCACTGCTAACGTGCTCCCTGAACAAAGGACACCGGCTGTGTCCCCGCTGTGTCGCCAATGCATTTGGCTTTGGGGGTGGGAGGGGGTGAGGGGTGCTGCTCCACCTCACAGTGGGATTTCCTTGACCTTTGCGTTAGTTTTTCTCCCTTGTGTGGTTCTTGTGAGAACCCAGGGGGCAGGAATCATTTCCATCTTTTCCCCTCAGGCGTCCAGTCAGCTGACAAATAGTGTCCCTCCATGGAATGAGAACTGGGGCTGGGGTCATTTAGGACGGAGGACCTACCGGGAGACGCCCTCCCAGCCCAGGGCCCCCAAGCAGCTCTCCCCAGGCTCCCCGCCCGCCCCCGCAGGCTGTCGGCTGGGAGGAGCCGACCAGGGGCTGACGTTCCCGGACCCCCGAGAGGAGAGCAGTTGTGCACATCTAGGTCACCAAGATAGTCCTGAGACACCGGCCCCACAAGCGGGGGCTGGACAGGACGCCGGGACCCCACCCCGCGACCGCTTCCAGCCGGTTCCGGACGGTTCGTAACAGCCCCTCCCGGTCTCGGGCCCCGGTCCCGCGGACTCACCATCTCTGCCGGGCTCCCGGCTCTCCCAGGCGTCCTTGCCGCAGCCCGCGCAGGCGAGAGGTACGAAGAACTGACACCTGGGCCCACGCGGCGCAGGTGCGCAGGAGCGGCACGGCTAGCCGAGAACTACCCGCTCACGGGCTGGGAGCGTGCTCTGACTGGATGGTGCTCCTGGCACTCTCTTCCATCTGGCTGTTGATTGGGAGATGCTTCGCGCCCCACCGTCCTGACTGGACAGTGCGTCGGGCATTGCTACTGCCCGGGCCCCTGACTGGACGGTTTCCCGAGGCCCGCCCCCTGACTGGACGGTTTCCCGAGACCCGCCCCTGGAGCCCCTGATTGGATAGTTCTCTGGGCCCGGCCCGCGAGCGCCTGATTGTTCTCCGGGCACCGCCCCGCCGCATCTGATTGGACATTCCTCCCAGGCCCGCCCTCTGGTTATTGAGTGACAGGCCTTCGAAACACTTTGTGGGCCGATCCGCCCGCGCGGGACGTTGGCCCCGAGCAGAACCTGCCCTCGGGCGGTCGAACCCGGCGTCCTCCCGCAGTTCGGCGGCCCCTCCTTGTCCTCCTCCTGGACCGGGAAGTCCTGATTCAGTTTCCACGCGGAGCGTCCCTTGTACGGAGCCGGGACTGGACAGGATGGGACGGGGGAAGGAGAGGGTCTAGTGACTTCCGGGGTCAGGAGTCGGCCCGGGGGCGAGGTCACCGTGGAAACATATATTTGTTTAAGCCCCCTGGCGCGCGGGCTTCTCATTGCAGTGGCTTCTCTTGTTGCAGAGCACGTGCTGTAGGTGCGCAGCCTTCAGTAGCTGTGGCGTGCGGGCTCTAGAGCACAGGCTCAGTAGTTGTGGCGCGTGGGCTTAGATGCTCCGCGGCCTGGGGGATCTTCCCCCTCCAGTGATGGAACACGTGTCCCCTGCATTGGCAGGGGGATTCTCAACCACTGCGCCACCAGGAAAGTCCCTGAATTCCTATTTTAACTTATATAAAACAACAACAAAAAAAGCTTATATAAATTTAGGATGGACCTAAGAACTCTTAGTACACTTACTAGATGGGGGCTAAACACCGACTGCATTTAATATGCCTGCTTCTTTTAGAAAACATTCTCTCATTTGACATTAAGTGGATGCCCAAATTCTGATATCATTTGTCATTTTATTTACAGACAGAACTTTAAAAATTCCTTTTTTAGGAATTCCCTGGCAGTCCAGTGGTTAGGACTCCGAGCTCTCACTGCCGAGGGCCCGGGTTCAATCCCCGGTCGAAGGACTAAAAATCCCACAAACCGTGGGGCATAGCCAAAAAACTAAAAAATTAAATAAAATTTTATTTTTTACGGTTTTCAGAAAGGTTTTAGATGTTTTCATAAGAATGAGTGTTTAGAGAATTAACATATAAAAAAGCTTCAAGGCAAAAATAAGTTACTCATTGGATTTATAAACTATTAAAGATAAAATATATACTTTTAAAAATATGGGTTAATAATGCATGCCGAGTTTCAATAAATCAGCATGGAATTTAGAAGTCTGCCTTAAGATTGGGTTCTGGCATGGCCCTCAAGCACTCCTGTCTGTTTGCCAAAATGTGCTCAGAGATCTATCCTGTGAGCCTCACACATAAAGAACACGTCATCTCATGTATTAAGGTGAAAAATGAGGCTGGTTTCTGAATTCTTCACCAAACACCCATTGCCACAAGAGAGCAGAGTAACACGTGTGGCCATCTGAGGGAAAGGAGGGGCGATGCAAGATATTTAGGCCACGCTGGGATATTATTCATGCACAGAGGTAACACAAGGAATGAGAGGGGCCAATCCCTCTTCCTCCTCCAGATGCCGTCCCCCCTCCAGTTGGCAGAAGCTGCTGGCAAAGCAGAAATGCGGTTTGCAGTGTTTTCACCCACATCACAAAGCAAAGGGTTTGTGGGTTGGTTCAGCCCATAGAATTAAAGGTCCCCAAAGATGTCCACATCCTAATCACTGGAACTTGTGACTGTCACCTTAGGTGGCAAAAGGGACATTGCGGGTGGGATTAAGGCCCCTGAGACAGGGATGACCCTGGATTCCCCGGGGGGCCCAGCGTCATCCCAGGGTCCCTATAAGAGGGAGGCAGGAGGGTCAGACGCAGAGAGAGACGGGAGATGCTGCGCTGCTGGCTGTGAGGATGCAGGAGGGGCCGCGAGCCAGGGATGCGGCGCCTCTAGAAGCTGGAAAAGGCGGGAACCTATGCTCCCCTGGAGCCTCCGGAAGGACCGGCCCTGCCCACACCTTGAATTTGGACTTCTGCCCTGCAGAACTGTGGTAAGAATAAACTGGCTACAGGCTTCCCTGGTGGCGCAGTGGTTGGGACTCGGCGCTTTCACTGCCAAGGGCCTGGGTTCGATCCCTGGTGGGGGAACTGAGATCCCGCATGCAGCAGGGCACGGCCAAAAGGAAAAAAAGGGGGAGTTCCCAACCAACGTCCAGAGGAGGGAGTTCAGACGCAGCAGAACCAGAAGTCAGACTCCACTAGTGCCTGGTGGGTACCTGTCTGGCTTACAGCTCAGGGACAGACAGACGCTGGGCCCGCAGTAAATGCAGCACGGACCACCAGCACGCGGGTCGGCCGAGAATGCTTTCCCCATTTCTTGCTGAACTGGTGATTCTAACTTCTGGATCCGTGAGTATGACCTTGCCACTTGAGAAGCTGCTCCTGCTTCTTCGTGATCGATCTGCTCTAGGGTCATGCGATGGAGGGTCTATTACTGACTCTTCCTGGACAACCTCACAGGGTGGTCATGAGGGCTCATGAGTTCACATGGGTCGTGGCCTCTGCTGCCCACAGAGCCAGAGAGCCTAGAAGCCACACCGAGCAATCTGTCTGACCAGGGAGACCCTCACCCCAAACCTGAGGTCCGTAGATACTGGTTCTTTGGTGCCATGAGTTGGAGTTCCACGTCACAAAGCACAGAGGGGTAAGGAGTGGGGTTTGCTACCTGCCCCAGACTCACCTGCTCCCTGAAATACTCGGGGAGAGCCGAGTTTGGGGAAGGGAGGATGAAGGGGTGGGGGATGACAGATGCATGGTACCTGGCTGGCTGGGCTGCTGGCTGTCCTGAGAAGGAAAACTACCTGTGGAATTGGACAGTGACAGACCCGACCTCAGGAAAGTGGGTGTGCTGGAGTGCTGGATCCCCTGGCAGGTTTGGGCCATTCGGGCTAAAATGAGGGGATTTTTAATTAAAAAGAAAGAAAAAAAGAAAAAAAAAGCAAGTACTGGTGATGCCTTTGGTCTTGTCCCTCTTCCAGGAGGAGCAAGGGCTCAGACATTCCCAAAGAGGGTGGCGTGGAAGTGGACAAAACATATTCAGTGTCCCTGTTGCCTATTCCTCCTAGCAGAAAAAAACAGCCTTTTTCCCCCAGCGGCTGCAGCTGCTACAACCTCCCCCAGGGCCCCCTGCATTCCAGCTGGCAGCTTTAATGTTAACCCTGCAATTGCTGAATCACTGAAAGGGTTGAGTGAATTTGCAAGGAAAAAAATGTCAATGGCTCTGTATTGTATGGCTCTTAACATAGGATGCATAATAAAAAATTAGTGTGAAATGTTATTGGTTTGCATTTATTAAATACAATAATATATTTATATTATAATAATTATAAGCATTATAGTATTATTATAATCCATTATTCTGATTATTATAATAAATGATATAAATATATTATTATAATTTCATAACAGAGAGATCATTCCAATCAGGGAAAGGTGGGAAAAAAAGTCTTAGTGGGACACAACTTTGCTTTTTGCAAAGCTCCGCGCTGAAACCTGACCGTGTCCGTGTGGGCTGTTTCAGCCAGGCTGACCTGAGAGCGGGTCCAGGCGCAAAAACCAGGACTTCGACTCAAGGACCAAAGCAGATCCAGGACACCTGACCAAGGTTTCTAACTATGAGAATCTCACGGATGCTGCGGGGACCATCTGGGAGACTTACAAATGTCCACGAGAAAGGGCTTGTTTCCCTAGGGGACCTGAAACTGAACTGTGGATCAGCCCTGTTTTTCTGATGTGGAGAATAATTATGCTCAGTGAAATAAGCCAGACACAGAAGGACAAATACTGTCTGATTCCACTCACAGGAGGTCCCTAGAGGAGTCACATCCACAGAGACAGGAAGTAGATGGTGGGGGCCAGGGGCTGGGGGAGGGGCTGGGGAGTCAGTGTTTCATGGGGACAGAGCTTCAGTTTGGGAGGATGAGAAAGTTCTGGAGACGGATGGTGGGGATGGCTGCACGACAGTGTGAATGTACTTAAAGCCACTGAGCTGTGCACTTAAAAATGGTTAAAATGGTAAACTTTATATGTATTTAACCACAATAAAAATTTTTTTGAAAGAGGAAAAATGGTTAAGATGATAAATTTAATGTTATGTGTATTTCACCACAATTTTTAAAAATATAAATGTTTTAAAGAGGACGGCACCTTGCGGGGGGGGGCCCTCCCTGCCCTATGGGGGTAACTGCGGGGTCTTCAGGTGGTACAGAGACGTTCCAGGCCCTGGGAAGGAAGCACAGCCCTCCTCTGGGGATACAGTGCACCTCTCCCTACACTTAGGAGGAGCCTGAGTGCCTGGACCTAGACACTCATGGTGAATTCTCCCACCTTTCCCACAAAGCAAGGGCACTCCGCTTCTGACAGGTGTGTTCCCTCTGGACATACTGGGTGCCTTTCGGGGGAAGAGGAAACCCCACTGGGGCCAGGGGAGCAGGCACCCAGCAGCCATCCTCTCCACCCTCCTGGGCAAAAGCAGCTTCCCGGGCAGGAAGGGCTGCAGGAGAGGAAAGGCAGAGTGAAGACCAGACCCAGCCTGTCCCCAGACCCCAGAATCCCCTCCACCACTTGAGATGACCCCCGCCACAGAGCATGGTCATGGAAGCCAGGACAGGCCAGGGGCCTTAATGGCTCCATTTTCTGGATGAAGATACAGAAGGTCTTGGAAGCACACAAGTTCTACTGTGAAGCGCTCTGTATTAGCATCCCAGGGCAGCTGTAACAAATGACCACACACTAGGGGGCTTAAAACCTCAGAAATTTATTTTCTCTCAGTTCTGGAGGCTGGAAGCCTGAGATGCAGGTGTGGCAGAGCCGTGCCCCCTCTGAAGGCTCCAGGGCAGGGTCCTTCCTGCCTCTTCCATCTTCTGGGGGCTCCAGGCATCCTTGACTTGTGGCCCCATCACTCCAGTCTCTGCCTCCCCTTCTCTCTGTCTCTGTGCATCTCTCTCCTCTTCTTATAAGGACACCAGCCACTGGCTTAGGGACCCCACCCCCACCCCACTCCAGGATGACCTCATCTTAACTAATGACATCTACAAAGACTGTTTCCAAAAAAGGTCACATTCTGAGTTTCTGGGTGGACGTGAATTTGGGGGCGCGGGACACAATTCAAACCAGTAGGACCTCCCAGGCCCACGTTTTGGAAGGCTCAGTTCAGACCCCCCATCCCCAGGCTCTGCATCAATCAGATTCACCTCTCCCTCCCCACAGCCAAATCCCTCCCCGGTCTCCTTTCTTAGGCCAAACTGCCCAAACTGCTCCATGCTGTAGCAGGAAGGATCTAGATGGGCCTGCCCCCCCTTATGAGAAACAGGAGCACGTGGCCCTGAATGCCCGCGGGGAATTCTGAGCTCCCCACATACCCAGGGGACCCCCTGCCTTCCAGCGGGAGAGCTCCAGGTGGATCTGGGCTGTGCTGATTCTGGAATTCTCCACAGTGACAGGACTCTGTCCTTGACCAAACGTTAGGCCCCTCTGATCCCTCGTCCCAACTAGGCTTCGACCTTTGGGCTCCCGAGTTTGTCTCTGCATTGCACAGTTTTGGCAAAAACCCTGCTAAGTGACTTCAGCGAAAACCCCTGCCCTCTGTTTCTATAGTTATATGAGCTGCCACCGAGGGAGAGGCTGGGCGGTGGCTACATGGGACTCTGCCCTGTCTTTGCAACTTCTTATGAGTCCGTAATTTGTTCAAAATTTAAAGTTTTAAAAAATAGTAGTCTCCCCCCCAAAAAAAAGAATTTCATGGGAAAGGTTGATTAGGGAAAAAATGCCTAAAAAGGGGGTGATAATTTTTTTAAAAGGCTAAGAACACTGCCCAAGGGGGAGCTGTGTGAAGGTACATGGGAACTCTCCATACCACCCTGGCAATAGACACTTCCAAAAAAAAAAAAAAGGGAATTCCCTGGTGGTCCAGTGGTTAGGACTCCGCGCTCTAACTGCGAGGGCCTGAGTTTGATCCCTGGTTAGGGAACTAGGATCCCACAAGCCATAGGGCGAGACCAAAAAAAAAAAAAAAAAAAGAATTGACACTTCTCTAAAGACAACATACAAATGGCTAATAAGCACATGAAAAGATGCTCATGGTCACCAGCCATCACGGAAATGCAAATCAAACTCACACTGAGATAGCACCTCATCTCCCCAACAGGATGGTTAGGATCAAAAGGACAGACAAGGGCTTCCCTGGTGGCGCAGTGGTTGAGAGTCCACCTGCCGATGCAGGGGACACGGGTTCGTGCCCCGGTCCGGGAGGATCTCACATGCCGCGGAGCGGCTGGGCCCATGAGCCATGGCCGCTGAGCCTGTGCCCCGCAACGGGAGAGGCCACAACAGTGAGAGGCCCGCGTACCGCAAAAAAAAAAAAAAAAAAAAAGACAAATAAAGCAACTAGACTCCAATAAAAATAAATAAATAAATAAGAAGAGAGGTGTAATAAGAAAATGTAAAGAGCTCACGCACAGAGAAATAAAACTGCACTATAATAAAATTTTAATAGCACATTACCCCTTTGTCTAAAACAACAACAAGAAAAAGCCCCAAAAGACAGACAATAATGAGTGTTGCCAAGGGCACCCTCACCCATTGCTAGTGAGAATGTAAAATGGTGCAGCCACTGTGAAAAACAGTCTGGCAGTTCCTCAAATGGTTAGAGTTGCCATAAGACCCAGTTCCACTCCTAGGTATCTACTCAAAAGAAAAGAAAAAAAAAAAAAACACATCCACACAAAAACCTGTACACCCATGTTCACAGCAGCATAACCCACAACAGGTGAAAGGTGGAAACAACCCAAATGTCCATCAAGTGAGGAATGGATAATCCCCATAAGGCACATCCACACAATGAAAGATTATTCGGCCATAAGGAGAGAAGCCCTGACACTCGCTACAATGTGGATGGACCTTGAGAACACGACGCTCTGTGAGAGAAGCCAAACACAGAAGGACACACAGTGTGTGATTCCATCAATGGGAAATGTCCAGAACAAGCCAATCCACAGACACAGAGAGTGGGTTCCTGGTTGTCAGGGGCTGGGGAGGGGGAGGGGAATGACTGTTGATGGGGACGGGGTTTCTTTTTGGGGTGATGGAATGCTCCAGAGTTAGACATAATCTAACTATACACACACACACACACACACGTGTAAATATACAGCAAAAAGCCAGCAAGGATAGACACCAAACGATATCACGGTTACCTCCAGCAAGGACCTGGAATTATGAAAAGTATCAAGGAAAACGTGATGTGCAGTCAGCTTCTCGAAATAAAATCGAGATAAAATAGAAAAGTTTAAAAATCTAAAAATGACGGCAGCTTTCGCTAAGCTTCCGAGGGACCAGAGGGGATTTGATGCAAATTCTCTTCCCGAGAGCTGGCTCTGACTCATTCCACGTGGGTGCTGGGAACTGTGGGCGCACAACGCTGCGCCGAGCCATGCCCCCAAACTGCACCAGATGCACCTCGAGGACACAGAATACTTTACCCAGGGGGAACATCTGCTGCTAAGACTGTCATGCGCTGAATCACGTCCCCTAAAAGATACATTCCAGTCCTGACCCTATTACTATTGGAACTTATTTGCAAACAGGCTGTTTGCAGATGTAATTAGTTAAGATGAAGTCATACTGGGGCAGAGGGTGTCCTAATGCGATATATGACTGGTGTCCTTAAAAGAGAGACAGACACACAGGGAGAAGGCCATGTGACTACAGAGGCAGAGACTGGAGTGATGCATGACGGCCACCACCAGAGGCTGGAAGAGGCAGGAAGGACCCTCCCCTGGAGCCTTCAGAGGGAGCAGAGCCCTGTGACACCCTGATCTCTCTGCTCTTGGGACTTTAACTTGCAGCTGATGGCAATGGGTCCAGGACCCCCGTCCTTTCCTAGGTCTTCCAGACCAATCCTCTCCCACCCTTGGGTGGTTCGCAGGACCCTCCCTCCCTCGTGGTTGATGTCAGTGATCCCGTTGGACCCTCATTCACCCAGGCCTGTGGCACCTGGTTCAGGGTCTTCCCTTTCAGTTTTCAAACCACTGAAACTCATCCTTTCTCCACAAGAAAGGGCTGATGAGGACTTCCTGGCAGGGAAAAGTGCAATCAACCCCAGGGAAGGGGAGAGGTCGGTGAGCTTGTTGCTGGGACATTGGCAGAATGGTCAGCTCATTCCTGAGCAGGTGTGTCAGGAATCAATGGAGTGGACTCTTGATACCTTATCACTAGAATCACAGTGCTAAGGTGTAAGACCCCTTGGCACGGGCGACCTGGGTCTGGATCGTTCTCTGAGGGTCCATCCTGGGCGCTGTAGGGTGTTGAGCAGCATCCCAGGCCCCCACCCACTCAATGTCAGGAGACCCCCCAGTCATGATAACCACAGATGTCCCCAGACACCGCCCCGTGTCCGCCGGGGGGCAGAACCACCCCAGGTGAGGACCCCTGGGTTAGCCCAAGTGCCCAATAAGTCTACACCCTGGATTCCGGGCGTTCGGTTTACCTCGTTTCCCTGTAACGTCCGGCCTCTGGAAACTCCGTTTACTTCACGACAGTTTGCCCCATGGACCTGTCATCCAGGGGCACTTCCACAGGGTAGGGCTCGGACTTTGCCATTCTGGGTGCTGGGCGGCCTCGGGCAAGCTGCTCGACCTCTCTGCCTCTCTTTTGCCGCCTGCAGAGTGACGGGTGGAGCAAACCCAAGGGGAACACCCCAGGCCACCCCTCCCGCCCGGGACCCCGCCCCAGACCCCGTCCAAACCCCCGCCCGCCTAACTACCCGCACAGGAGCGGGGGCCAGGCTCGGGGTCCGCATCCCAGCGCGGCTGCGCGGCCCGGACAAACGCTGCCCGGGTGCTGCGGCCCCAGGTGTGGGGGAGCGCTCCGGCGCCGCCGGGTCCCACCGCGGCGGAGGCCCTCGGTGCAGCGCGTCCCGGATACCCGTCAGTACCCCATCCGCCCGCCCGCGCCCCCCGTTGGCGCCGCCCCCGGACGCGCGCCCAGAACGGACCCGGCAGTGCGCCTGCGCGCCACGAGGCCGTGAACTACAAGTCCCAGAAGGCTCCGGGCGCGACCCAGGGTCCCCGTCCCTCCGGGGGCAGCGAGTTGAGTCACAGCGCTCTCTGAGGGCGGGCGGTGTCTCCGCAGGACTGAGATGCCTCCTGCAGCTGAGCACTTCCTCCGGTCCCAGGCGCACACGCGCGCTCCCTGAGAAGTTCAGGCGCATGAGTGTAGTGGAATAACTGAGGACATGGAAAGGAGACGTGACCCATGAACCCCCCCCCCCCGCCAGCAAACTGGGGGCCGGCGGATAAGCCAGAACTGCAAACAGTCCTGATTGCTTTGAGCGCCCCCGGCAAACCGGGGACCTGCGAATAAGCATTGAGCGCTTTGGGCACTGATCCATGAGATGTCCTCAGTATAATCAGAATGGTGGAAACACAAGGCAATGTCCTTGTGCTGCTTTTGCGCTCAAGGACGAAGCACGGCATGTTTTCAAGAAAGCCCATTATTGCTTGTATAATCAATAAAATCATATGTTGCTGCTTTGGCACTTCTGGAATGTTAAGAAAACAAGTCTTAAAATGTAAACATAGATAATGCTTAAATAAAAGCTACCACAGCAGGACAGACGGCGCTGTTTTGCCTGAGCCAGCGGCAGCCTTCTACTTCTGTGTTTCGGCACAATTCGTCTCGTGTGATGAGCTTACTTTCGGCCCTGTCCTAAGAAAAACTACAACACATGAGCGGCCTTTTCTTAAATAAGGGAGGAAATACGGTATATTCAGCGCCACGCCCAAAACATAGCTTTGCCAATAAAACAATAATAATAACCAGTATTATTTATTAACACATTAATAAGTGTATAGTCCATTATATACCTAGTAAAATTGTTTTAATGATAATGTGTATTTATTAGTAATATTAATATATTGATTTACGTTAATAATATTCTGTTAAATAATAAAACTACCATAATTAATATAGTATAGGTTGGTAATATATTCTTAAAACAATATAATATATAATTAAATTATATATTATATAATATAGTAAATGTTATCATCCACTGATAAAGCAATAGCTATTTATTAATAAATTATATAAATATTTTTATGTATTTAAATTATTATTATTGTTACTATTGGACCAAGCCATAATGTGTTATCTCTCTTCCCTGATACTACTTCTCTCACTCTTTTTCTCTCTATATGATGCTGTCTCTGCAATATCCCAAGTCCTCTCCTCTACAGCACGTTTTTGTTGTTTTATTTGGCTGCATTGGTTCTTCGTTGCTGCGCGCGGGCTTTCTCTAGTTGCAGTGAGCGGGGGCTACTCTTCGTTGCGATGGCTTCTCTTGTTGCAGAGTACGGGCCCTAGAGCGCGCAGGCTTCAGTAGTTGTGGCTAGCCGGCTCTAGAGTGCAGGCTCCGTAGTTGTGGCGCACGGGCTTAGTTGCTCTGCAGCATGTGGGGTCTTCCCAGACCAGGGCTCGAACCCATGTCCCCTGCTTTGGCAGGCGGATTCTTAACCACTGCGCCACCAGGGAAGTCCCTACAGCATGTTTTATGTTAGAGAAGAAATGAAGTCCCCAGAAAGTGCAGAGAAGTTGACAATGCTTCCTCCGTTACAACTGATGACCACTGGCACTTGATGGTGTTTATGTGCTATATAATTATAAACGTTCTGATTGTGACTTTGCCATATGATCAACAGGTTCTTGGGCAAAATGGATTAGGATCCTTTCTCTAAAGTTACATTTTACTTGTTTCAAGCTTTGGTTTAGATAGAATAAACATCAGGTTAGAAGACTCTGATGTTTGTATGAATTTGTGTGACATATGGCCCAAGTCAACTCAATAATAAACATGATGTGTGTGATAGATTGAATGTTTGTGACCCCACAACATTTGTAAGTTGAAATCAAATCCCCAATGTGATAAGTTAGGAGGCAGGGCCTTTGGGAGGCGATTAGGTCATGAGGGTAGAGCCCTCACTAGTGAGATTAACGCCTTTATAAAGGGACCCCAGAAATCTCCCTCTCCCCTTCTACCACGTGAGGACACAGGAGAAGTCAGCTGTCTGAAACCTGGAGGAGGTTCCTCATCAGAACTTGACCATGGTGGCACCCTGACCTCAGACTTCCAGCCTCCAGAACTGTGAAAAGCAAATTGGTGGTTAAGCCACCCAGTCCATGGTAATTGTTAGAGCATCCCCAATGGTCTAAGACGATGTGTTGAACAATTTTCCAACCCAGCTTTTTCAGACTGACTTTACTGGTATAAATACCTCAGTTAGGGCTTCCCTGGTGGCGCAGTGGTTGGGAGTCCGCCTGCCGATGCGGGGAACGCGGGTTCGTGCCCCGGTCTGGGAGGATCCCGCGTGCCGCGGAGCGGCTGGGCCCGTGAGCCATGGCCGCTGAGCCTGCGCGTCCGGAGCTTGTGCTCCGCGACGGGAGAGGCGGCAGCGGTGAGAGGCCCGCGTACCGCAAAAAAAAAAAAAAAAAAAACCTCAATTAAAAGTCTTAGTCTTATTTCATGACACGGAAGATATGCTGCTCAGATTCCTCCTTGAGGACTGAAGGACCTATTCTTCCTGCAGCTGGGAATGCTGCTGACCAATGGTCCTCAGCTCTCAGCCTTGCTTAATCAAAAATCATAGCAGTGGGGCTTTCCTGGTGGCGCAGTGGTTGGGAGTCCACCTGCCGATGCAGGGGACATGGGTTCGTGCCTCGGTCCAGGAAGATCCCACATGCTGCGGAGCGGCTGGGCCCGTGAGCCATGGCCGCTGAGCCTGCGCGTCCGGAGCCTGTGCTCCGCAGCGGGAGAGGCCACAGCAGTGAGAGGCCCGCGTACCGCAAAAAAGAAAAAAAAAAAAGCAAAGCAGTGGGCTTCCCTGGTGGTGCAGTGGTTGAGAGTCCACCTGCCGATGCAGGGGACACGGGTTCGTGCCCCGGTCCGGGAAGATCCCACATGCCGCAGATCAGCTGGGCCTGTGAGCCATGACCGCTGAGCCTGCGCGTCCGGAGCCTGTGCTCCGCAACGGGAGAGGCCACAACAGTGAGAGGCCCGCGTACCGCAAAAAAGACCAAACCAAAACCAAAACAAAACAAACAAAAAAATAGCCTAAAGGCAGGAAGGGGAGAAATGGAAACGTATAACACTATTGTGAGGTTCTTATACTACCCATAAAGTCCTATAATATCAAGTGAAGATAGACTGTAACAAGTTAGACATGTACTCTAAGTCCTAAAGTAGCTGACAAACAAAATGTCAAAACACACTTACAGGGACTTCCCTGGTGGTGCAGTGGTTAAGAATCCACCTGCCAAAAAAAAAAAAAAAAGAAGAAAAAGAATCTGCCTGCCAATGCAGGGGACATGGGTTCAATCCCTGGTCAGGGAACTGACCCACATGCATGCTACAACTAAGAGTTCACATGCCACAACTAAGGAGCCAGCAAGCCGCAACTAAGACCAGGCACAACCAAATAAATAAATAAATAAAATACTCAATTACTCCAAAAGAAGGCAGGAAAAGAGAGAAAAGGGTAAGATGGAGTGAGTAGCATATAAATAGCAAGATGATAGACTCAAATATCACCATATTAAAAATAACATTAAATAAAACATAAATAAAATAAATATTTAGAAAGGGAGAAAAAAAGTAAAAATTACATTAAATGTTACTGGTATAAATACCTCAATTAAAAGTCGGAGATTGTTGGGCTTCCCTGGCGGTCCAGTGGTTACAACTCTATGCTCTCACTGCCAAGGGCCTGGGTTTGATAACTGGTTGGTGGGAAACTAAGATCCCGCTTACTGTGTGGTGGCACAGCCAAAAAAAAAAAAAAAGTCACAGATTGTCAGAGAAAAAAGTTGACCCCAAAATATGCTGGCTTCAAGAAATGTGCTTTAAGTATGAAGACCAAATACAGGAAATGGCAAGATATAGCATGTCAATACTAGTCAAAAGAAGGTAGATTTGGGGACTTCCCTTGTGGTTCAGTGGTTAGGATTCCACACTCTCACTGCTGAGGGTCCGGGTTCAATCCCTGGTCGGGGAACTAAGATTCCCACAAGCCAAGGGGTGTGGCCCCCCCCCAAAATTGCAAAAGAACAAAAAGAATGTAGAATTGGCTATATTATTATCAAAGTCAATTTAAGAGCAAGGAATGTTACGAGGGATAAATGTCACTTCATAATGATAAAAGTTTCGAATTAATCAAGAAGACATAACAATCCGAAACATTTATGCACCTAATAACAGAGCTTCAAAATACATGAAGCAAAAATGGATAGAACTTCATGGAGAAATTGATAAATCCACAATTATAGTTGGAGAATATTTCAGTACTCCTTGCATCAGTCAAGGTTTCCAGAGATATAGAGAGGGATTGATTTTAAGGAATTGGCTCACATGATTGTGGGAGCTGGCAAGTCTTCAGGGCAGGCAGGCAGCCTGGAGACCCAGGGAAGAGTTGATGTTGCAGATGAAGACCCAAAGGCAGTCTGGAGGTAGAGTTCCTTCTTCCTTCGAGGACATCAGCCTGTTTTCTCCTCAAGTCCTTTAGCTGATTGGATGAGGCCCGCCCACGGTATGGAGGGCAATCAGCTTCACTCAAAGTCAACTTACTTAAATGTTAATCACATCTAAAAATGACCTCAGCAACATCTAGGCTGATGTTTGACCTAGCAAATGGGTACCATAACCTAGCCAAGGAGACACAAAAAAAGGAACCAGCACACCCTTCTCTCAATAATTAATAGGACAAGTAGGCAGAACATCAGCAAAGATATAGACTTGGAAAACACTACCAACCACTTTGGCCTGACTGATGTGTATAGAACACTAGACCCAACAACAGCGGGATACACATGCTTCCCGATTGTGCACAGAGCAGAGATAGACTCTTCTGGACCATGAAAGAAACAAACCTCAATACCCTCAGAAGGATCCAAGTTATACAAGATGTTTTCTGATCACAAAGGAATTAAGTTTAAAATCAATAACAAAAAGATCTCTGGAAAACCCACAAATATTTGGAAACTAAATACCAGACATCCAAATAAACCAGGAGCCAAAGAAGACACAAGAACGGAAATTAGAGGGCTTCCCTGGTGGCACAGTGGTTGAGAGTCCCTGCCTGCCAATGCAGGGGACACGGGTTCGTGCCCCGGTCCAGGAAGATCCCACATGTCGCGGAGCGGCTGGGCCCGTGAGCCATGGCCGCTGAGCCTGCGCGTCCGGAGCCTGTGCTCCGCAACGGGAGAGGCCACAGCAGTGAGAGGCCCGTGTACCGCAAAAAAAAAAAAAAAAAACAACGGAAATTAGAAAGTACTTTGAACTCAATGAAATATCATTCTAAGTGCAAAGATTAAGAGCCACTATCATTCTCCTTGTGATCCATGGATACTTCACCTGCTGCTAATAAGACATTTTTATTGTCAGAACTTCTCTCGTTCTGATTCCCCACTCTGTGTGCAGCTAGGGCTGTGGTCCTGGGTTCATGAAAACCCCTCAGGAGGGGAAGCCTGTCTGCTGTGTTGATTGCACCACTCACCCACATGGGGAGCTTTCCAGTCAGACTGGCTTTGTAAGATTTGACTTTCTCCAAACACAGGAAGGTTAATCCCAAATTTATGCCCGGCCGCCAGTATAACGTATACAATACACTTTCACTCACTGAGAATCTCCTCAGTCACGTGAGTTATTTTAAAGAAACTTTTGCTGTCTAGTCCTCACAACAGCCCCATGGGGTGAGTCCTATCATGACCAGCATTTTACTCGAAGAATTGGAAGTACGTCTAAAAGCAAAGCCTTTGTAAGCGGCAGAGTGCAGAATTCATTCTGAGTCTATAGAATTCAAAATCTCCTCTTTCAACTACATCACACGGTCTTTGAAATTTTATAGTCTAATGAATGAAGCATGGCAAATACACAAATTCTTTCACCACCGTGCAAAAGGCTGGATGAGAAGAAGCTTGCACAAGAAACTTGAACATGACAGTCTTCAAAGATCTGGGAATGATTCCCAAAGGAGATGTAGTTTGAGCTGAGTTTTTGAAGCCAAGTAGAAAACTTTTGCTCCACCAGACCTACCGTACACGTGTTTCTGCCCCACCCTCTACCCTGGGAAACTGACTTCTACGGATCACACCAACCAAGGTCATTTGCCTCCTGACTTCCAGTTGGCTTTGACCAACTGGGAGCGGCAGCACAAGATCGGCAGGGAGGGGAAATAATTAAGAGATATGTCTTCCTTTCTCCCTCCATGCTGGGTCATGATTTGGCCATGGCTCTTGGTCTAGTGAAAGCTTCAGCTGCTGTCATGTTGAGCTCTTGCTGGGTTCCATGATTTAGTCCCTTTTTCCCCTTCAGGTCAAAGGTAGTAACCGCTCCCACTCTTGCCCACTGCAGAATGCCACAGAATCCTTTGTTGGCTTTCTTTAAATGTATCCACGTATTTGCACATAGTCTTTTCAGGGAACGGTCTTCCATCACTCTCTTGAAGGGTGCCATCTGTTTTCTAGTGACACCCTTATGAACAGAGAGGGAGACTCGAGTCAGAGAAGAACATGTGCCAGGGCACAGGGGAAGGAATGAGCCGGGAGCATTTCAAGCTTGGAGGATTTCAAGCAGATAAAATGCATCTCCTGCTATAGGCTAAAGAGTGTGAACTCTACCCAGAAGTACATAGGATCAATTTTAAACAATTGCATCATCAGATTTGCATGCTTAAGCAGTCACTTCATGAGCGGTGCACTCGTAGGAGGGAATTAGAACTGAAGACTGGAAATTCATTGCAAGTGAAGGGGAGGGATACAGTGACTATCCTTGTATACGCATTTTTGCACACTTGGGCCAATAGTGTATAAACCACATTTTGGAAAGACAAATATCATATGACATCACTTATATGTGGAATCTTAAAAAAGGGTACAAATGAACTAATCTACAAAACAGAACCAGAGTCACAGATGTAGAAAACAAACTTACGGTTACCAGGGGCTAAGGGGGGAGGGATAAATTGAGAGATTAGGATTGACATATACACACTACTATGTATGAAATAGATAACTAATAAGGACCTACTGTATAGTACAGGGAAGTCTGCTCAGTATCTTGTAATAACCTATAATGGAAAAGAATCTTAAGAAGAGTGGATATATGTATAACTGATTCACTTTGCTGTACACCTGAAAGTAACACAATATTGTAAATCAACTATACACCAATAAAAAGTTTTTAAAAAAACACATTTTGATTTTCTGTAGGATAAATGCCTAGAAATGCAATTGCTGAGTCATTTGCATATGTACATACTCATCATTTTAAGGCCGGCCCTATGATACATTTTACCAAATTGCTTTCTCAAATGCTTGTACCTATTTACCAAAAACCTTATCCCTTTACCACTAGGGTTTGCAATTGTAAACAGCTTTTGCTAATAAAATGGTATGCCGTCATTTTATTGCACATTCCTGGATTATTAGTGAGGCTGAATATCTTTTCCTATATGTATTAGCTAAATTCCCCAACCGATGCTTCATATTTTATCAGAGTATTGTCATCTTCTTGTTGATTTTAACAACTCTTTATAAATATCATCCTCCCTACGACATAAGCTGAAAATATTGTTTCATTTTATTCTTTTACCTGTGTATGGTGACACTTGCCAAATTAAAGTTTTAAATTTTTATGTAGTTGGCAATGAAAATTCAATTAACAATCAAGTTAAGAAGAAAAAAGAATTTAATTCGAGCCAAACTAAGGATTATAACCCAGGAGACAGACTCTCAGAAGCTCTGAGGACTGTTTCACCTGTTAAAGTTGAAGGCACGGTCACATAATGTTTTCAAGACAAAAGATCGTACATCAAAACGACATAATGACATTTTACACAAAGTTCACCAAAGACACATAGTCTAGGTAAGCACATACAAAGCGAGTAGTAAGTCATCATGACCTTCTACAAAGTTGGGAAAGAACACTATTCTTTTAAGAAGTTACATTGAGAGTGTCAGAAGCAAGAAAAAAATTGATCTTTAAGGCTAAGCAGGCGTTTCCATCTTTGAGGAGGTCTGGTTCATGTGTAATGCAGATGGAAGGGAGGGAGGAGGCCCAAATGGACACAGAGAGAATTTTATGTTTTCTCATCCTGCCTTAAAATATAAATTCTATTTCATCATACTTAAAGAACAAACTAGTGATTCCAAATTTGGGCAAATGTAAAATTATGCAGTGATTCAAAGTTAATTGAATATGTTGAATTTTTAAATCAAAGGTGATGTGCAGAGATTCACTGAAGGAATCCAATGCCCTCTGCCTAAGAAACATATTGTTTTGGTAATGACCATATCAATCGTCTTTTCATCCTTTCATTCAGCAGATAAATAGGGTTCCAAGCAGCTTTTAGCAAACGTGATTTCTTCTAACCCTCTCTGGATGCATCATTCTGGGTCAATTCCTTTCGGTGACTGATAAAATATTCAATAGTGTTGGGTTGTAGTTTGCAGCTATGAGAAACACAATGCCCAACTCAAACTACCCTTTTAAGGAGGAAATTCATTATATCCCTTAACAGGATATGGAGAGAGCCATGGTCCTGGGGTTAATTATTTCAAGTGCTCATCGGGACTTCCCTGGCTGTCCAGTGGTTAGGACTCCACCCTTCCACTTCAGGGGGCGAGGGTTTGATCCCTGCTCAGGGAACTAAGATCCCATAAGACAAGCAGCGCGGCCAGAAAAAAAAAAATTAAGTGCTCATCAACATCATCCATGAGACAAGTTCACCCTATCGCCCATTTCAGTGACTTGGTAAGGTCACCCATGGGGGACCCACCACCCACCAAAGTGGGTCATATCATCAGGGACCTCTTCAACACATTGGGTTTGAGACACAGGCATTACAGGCAGATCCACATTACAACACAGGGGAAGCAGGGCACAGGGAGAGACAAAGCAGCATTCTCTCCGAGCCGTGGTTCCACCCGGTATCTGCAGAGACAGCCTTCAAGCCTGAGGTTTCATCTGCCATCTTTTTTTCCAGTAATGCGCTGTCCACTACAGCCGGCCCTGTTGAGTCTTGAAATGTGGCTATTCCAGGGACTTCCTTGGCAGTCTGGTGGTTAAGACTCTGCACTCCTAATGCAGGAGGTGTAGGTTTGATCCCTGGTCATGGAACTAAGATCACCGCATGACGCACAGCGCAGCCAAAAAAAAAATGTGGCTATTCCGTGCTGAGCTATGCTGTGAGTGTTATAAAATAGATACCAGATTCTGAGGTCTTTGTTCAGGAACAAAAAAGAATACAAAATATCTCATTACCACAAGTAAGGAACCCACCTGCTGCAACTAAGACCCGGCACAACTAACTAACTAACTAACTAAATATTTTTAAAAATCTCATTAGTAGCTTTTTAATATGATATTTATTTATTTATTTATTATTTATTTTTGGTTGCATTAGGTCTTTGTTGCTGGTACACGGGCTTTCTCTAGTTGCGGTGAGCAGGGGCTACTCTTTTTTTTTTTAATTAATTTATTTAATTTATTTATTTTTGGCTGCGTTGGGTCTTCGTTGCTGCACACGGGCTTTCTCTAGTTGTGAGCGGGGGCTACTCTTCGTTGCGGAGCATGGGCTTCTCATGGCAGTGGCTTCTTTTGTGGAGCACGGGCTCTAGGCATGCGGGCTTCAGTAGTTGTGGCACACGGGCTCAGCAGTTGTGGCTCATGGGCTCTAGAGCGCAGGCTCAGTAGTTGTGGCGCACGGACTTAGTTGCTCCACGGCATGTGGGATCTTCCTGGACCAGGGCTTGAACCTGCGTCCCCTGCATTGGCAGGCGGGTTCTTAACCACTGCACCACCAGGGAAGCCCCCAATAGCTTTTTATAGTGGTGACACATTGAAATGATGTTTGGGATATGCTGGGTTCAATAAAATACATTGTTAACGTTGATGTCACCTGTTTCCATCCACTTGGCTACTAGATTTAGACTGACACATAGTCCATGTTGTATTTCTCTGGCACTGGTCCAGGAGACCAAGACACCTGTCCTACATCGTAGGATGACTTTCATCCAGGTACCTTGTGGATGAGCCTAGAAGGGCGACCTGTGGTGAGGCTTTGCCACCTGCTGGACACATCCAATACTGCAGCCTGCCTCCTCAGTTCACTGATTTTGCAAATATTCATTGAGTAACCCCTACGCATTGACAACAGGCTCAGTGCCAGGGGGGATGCAGCACTGAACACACTAAGACCACATATGAGGTGAGGCAGGTGGGGCTGGAGGTTCACAGGATACAGGTAAATGCATGAGTGAATATGTCATAAGTTCAGGGGTGATACGTGTGTGGAGGGATAGAAAGGAGAATACGGGACCTACAGAGAGAAGAGCTGCACCTGTAGCCAGGGATGTCTGGGAAGATCTATCTGAGGATTTGACATCTGAGTGGGGGCATGAAGAAAGGGAGGGAGGGGATCATGAACACGCATGTGCAAAGGAAAGCAGGTGCAAATGTTCCCTGGGGTATTTCCAAGCACTTTCCTCTTCACTTTCCTGCTGGGGCCAGACAGCTTCTGCAGCCGCATTTGACAGTTGAGGAAACTGAAGCCCAGGAAGGTGACAGCTGAGGTTACTCATCCCTCAACCCCTCCCCTTCCTTGTCTTGAGCTAACCCTGCTTCCCACTGCAAACAGGCTTCCCTATGTCTTGTGGATACTGGGGACAACCCTGTCACTTAATCACCCTCATGGACACACCCCACAGCTGAGGGGCCAACGCTGAGTTAGCAGATTCCCCACGGGTGGTGCTTCTGGGAAAGCAATTGTTTTCCACATTAAAAAAAAAGAAAAAAAAGACAAAGCTGGCACGTGTATTTTGCCTCTGTCTTTCCATCTTCCCCCTCTCTGGAATACAGCTGCAATAGCTGAATGAGCAGAAGCCACCTTGCAACCGTGAGGACAAATGCCACCAAGAACAGGGGCACCAGCACCCGCAGCCCTGAATTGCCCATCTCGAGATTTCTTGTTGTTTGAGGGGGAAAATACTTTCGGTTCTTTGGAGTGTATATTTGGATGTGGAGTTGCTAGTTCATATGGGAATTCTATGTTTAGCTTTGTGAAGAGCCTATAGGTGAGGTCTTTGCCTGTTCTTGAATTTCACAGACGTCTAAGCTTACGGTAAGTCCTCTTTTTGTTCTGGTTTCATTCACTTAGCAACGTTGGTGAGATTCCTCCCTGTTGGCAGCCCAGCTCTGTATATGGTCCTTGTCTGTCCTTGTCGTGTAGTCTTGTGTTGTACAAAGAGAACAACATCTTGGGTGGATGCGGCCGAAGTTTTGTGAAGTGTAAATTGTTCCATTAGCACAAAATACTGTCTAATTTTAGACCTTCTGATGGGCATATAGGGCATATTCTGTTGTGGTTTTAATTTGCATTTCTCTAATGACAATTGACATTGAATACCATTTCATAAGGTTGTGACTTTTTGGATTGAGTCTTTACCGAAGTGTCTTTTGCCCATTAAACCAAAAAATGGTTGTCTTTTTCTTATTGGTGTGTCTGTCCTTTTTCTAATTGTCAAGGCTATGGGTCCTTTGCTGGTCAATGTTTCAAATATCTTCTCCCCCTCTGTGGTTTGCCTATGCTCTCTCTTAATGGTATATTTTGATGTACATAAGTTCTTAACTTTTACAAAGTCCAGTCTTTCTGCTGTTGTATAATATTCCTTACTTCCCATTTATATTTGCCAAGTGCCAAGGTCTTGAAGACATTCCCCTACAGTTTTTTTCTAAAAGCTTTAGTGTTCTGCCTTTCACACTTAGATTGATGATCTATTTAACGTTTGTGTATGGTGTGGGGCAGGGATCAAGGTTCAGTATTTTCCATATACAGGTCCCTTTGCTGGAGAGGTAATCCTTCTCCAATGTGCAGGGATGCCTTTGGTGTGAATCAAGCAACCGTTCACATGTGGGTCTGTTTCTTTGGTTCCATCAGTCAACTTGCCTGTCCATCCTTGGGCCAAAACCCACTCCCTTAATTACTGCGGCTTTCTAAAAGTCTCAATATCTAATAGTGTAAGTCCTCCAAATGTATCGTTCTTCTTCTAGATTGCCTTGGCTATTCTAGGTTCTTTGTATTTTAATATAAATTTTAGAATCATTTAGTCAGTTTCTACAAAAAAAAAAAAAAAGGTCTGTTGGGATTTTAATTGGGATTGCCTTGACTCTGTAGCTCCATTTGGGGAAGATCTGACATCTTGCGAACCTTCCAACTCCATGGGTATATCATATCCCTTCATTCACTCACGTTTTCTTTTGTTTCCCTCAACAATATTTTGAGTTTCAGTGTCAAGCAGCTGTACGTCTTTTGTCCAACTTATTCCGAGGTGTTTGATGGTTTTGATACTATTTTAAATGGTATCTTAAACACGTAAATATTTCCTTTTCCAAGTGCTTACTGTTAGTATATAGAAATGGATAAGAGATTCGGACATTTCACCAAAGATGCACAGATGGCAAACGAGCGCATGGAAAGATGCTCAGCACCACGTGTCAAAAGGGAAAAGCAAAGTAAACCCACAGCGAGATGCCGTGTCACACCTGAGAACGGCTAAAATCCATACACAGGGATTTCCCCAAGGAAGATGAAGGTGTAGGTCATGTACACAAATGTCCACAGCAGTTTAATTCATAATCGTCCCAAGCTGGAACCCACCCCAGAGCAAACCAGAGGAGTGAATAAACAGACGTGTATCCCCTACTACGGAATAGGGCTCACCAAGAAAAGGGGGTCCGCCTGGACGCCTCTCAAAATAATTGTCCTCGGCATAAGAAACCAGACAAAACCTAGTAAAGATGGCATCCTGTGTGGTTTCCTTTCTATAAATCCTTAGGAAACTCAAGTGAATGTCCAGTGACAGAAGCAGACGAATGGTCGTGTGGGGAGGGGCGGGCGGGGTGGGAGAGGACTGGGGAGGCACGCAGCAGCTGAAGGGGTGTGCACATCACGTGACCGTGGCGAGGCTTCCAGGAGTGTACACAGACGTCAAGGCTTACCAAGTGGTATGCTTTAAGCACGTGTAATTAACTTTATGGAAATCTTACCTCAGTAAAGCTGTTACTATATATATACACACACGGAACCCCTTCCAGACGTGGTGGTTGTTCTGAGACTCTTCAAGAGAGACCTGGGTGAGGGTCAGGAGCCGGTTCTCAACCCAGTCCAGACCCGGACAGTCTTGGGCGGGTCCTGCCCTGTATCCCCTGGCTGAAGGGAGGTGAGGACTGCCACGTGGGAGACATGGGTTGGACAGAACAAATGCTGGCCTTGTCACCAGGGCCCCGACCCCCCCACCCACCCACACAGTGGGCTGGGAGACACGATGGGGGCTGTGGCCAGTGGGGACATAAGCCACACCGTGGTAACTGGGAGGAGCAGGGACAGACAGTATTCGCCCAGCCTCAGCAGAGAGTCCCCTGTTAGCGCCCAGCCTGGGTGCGGCATGGGGCCTGGGGTGATGGAGTCAGGCAATGAGTTTAAAAAGAGCTCCGCCCCCTACTGGCTGTGTGGCCTCAAGAAACTGGCTTCCCCTCTCTGGGCCTCAGTTTCCTCCCCTGAAAGATGAGGCTGGTGGCCACGCCCACCTCGTGGGGTGAAGCAATGGGCACATGGGGAGCACACAGTGAAAGGGGGTGGGTTGAACATGAGTTGCTACTGCAGTTACTTGTTATTTCTTAGAGAGAGGGCAGCAGACGGAGGGATTTAGACTCATCAACTCAGAGTTCACACCCCAGTGGCTCCTGATTGCAGTCTAAGAACCTCAGAATCCAGCCCACCCACGCCCACTTGACAGATGGGGAGACTGAGGCCCCACGAGGGCACAGACTCCCTTGAGACCAGGCCAGGGACCCATCCCCCTGGCCGGGGATCCTCTGGCCACCTCCTTCTTGAAACCGGGTGCCAGTTACCCTGCAAGGCAGGGTAAGGAGGTGGGGGTGGGGTGGGGGACCCGGCATGGGTGGCCACAGACAGGCTGAGGAGGGAGGGCTGGGCAGGCACCAGGTTCAGGCCGATGGCCAGGCCCTGTCCAGAGCCTGCACGTGCTCCTTGGCCAGCAGCCGCAAGGACGCCTCCTCCAGGGTGAAACCGTCCGTGAAGCCTGGACCAAAGGTGTGGGGCCCGAAGGACCCCTGCAGCCCCGGACCCGGGCCCAGGAGGCGCGGGAGTCCCGGCACGGCTGGGGGCCCAGGACCCAGCCAGGGCTCCAGGGGCAGTGGCATGGCGGGGGGGCGGGCAAAGGGCAGTGCTGGGGCCTCGGGGAGCCTCGGGGCTGCCACGGCCCCGGAGCCTGACTCCAGACGCTCCTGGCGGCGCCACTTAGCCCGGCGGTTCTGGAACCACACCTGGAAGCAGCAAGAGAGGTGCTCCTGGGTCAGGGCTGGTGGGGTGAGGCGAGGCCACTCTTTCCTGCTCTGGGCCTCCCAGCCTCTCCAGGTTCTGCCTGCTGTCTAACCTGACCCCCACCTGTTGCAGTGCCAACATATGGTGTTACCTACCCCAAGGAGATGGCTGTTTTGAGAGCAGGATCTCTGCCTCTTGGCCCCCATCAAATCAGCCCCAAAGTCTTCTGAATCCAGGCTCTCCTTGCCTTTCCCTTTGTCCAGGGCCCCTCAGGCTCCCTGGCCTCCCTCCTGGTCTCTCTTGGCCCTTGGCATGAAGTTCCAGCCACTGAGCTCGGCATTTGAGGCCCTTCCCAAGCTCCTTCTCTGCCTCCGCTTCCACCTGCCTCAACACCCAGCTCTGTGGAAATGCCTCCTATTTCACCCCTTTGCACACATTGCTCTGGAGGGCTAGAAAAATGCCCTTTCTCCTTTCTAGATGGCAAATTCTTATTCAAACATCAAGGCCCCAGTCCCACGTCCCCTCCTCCAGGAAGCCTTCCCATGCACTGGGAGGGTTCATACCTGGCACTGGCTCCCTCCTCGGGTTGTTAGGGGGTCCCCTCACCTGCACGCGCACCTCGGGCAGGTGCACCTTGGCGGCCAGCTCCTCGCGGCTGTAAACGTCCGGGTAGTGGGAGGTCTCGAACGCCCGCTCCAGCTGGTGCAGCTGGTACGTGGTGAAGGTCGTGCGGTTCCTCCGGTGCTTCTTCTTGGGGGCCTCTTCGCCAGGCCCTGGCCGCCCACCCTCAGCGGGCCCCTCGCCCGGGCTCAGGAACATGGCTGCTCCTCGCCCTCACCTGGCGGGGCGGCGGCAGGACAGACGGCGCGGATGAGACACGGTAGGGACTGAGGTTGGGGAGGGCGGGGGAGCCCCCGGCCCCTGCTGGGTCTGGGGTAAGATATGGAGGGGCTTCTCCCTCCACTGGGTCCTGCATCCCTTCTGCCTCCCCAGCCTCTCTGTCCATGTCGGATCACCTGACTCTGTCTCCACTTCCTTCTCTCTGATCATTTTTCTCTGTGTCTCTGTCCGCCCCCCCCCGCCCCCCGCTGCCTCTATTTCTCTTTCCCTCTGGAGCTCTCCCTGACTGCCTGTGTCTCCCTTTATCTCTCTGTCTCTGTGTCTAGGACCCCCAGGAAGGCAGAAGCTGGGACACTGCCTTAAGGAACACTTCCTTACCCCCCAGTCTTCTGCCCTAGGGGGCTCTCTTTGCCCCCAGCTCCCACCCAGGCCCACCTGTGCCCACCTGCCCAGTGCTCCCAGCTCCCAGCGGGCCCTCTGACAGCCCCTGCCGGCCCAGCTCCGTCTGCTGCTGGCCTGGCCCAGCCAGACTCGAGGGGGCTGGGGTTGGGTGGAAGGAGGATTAGCGAGGTGATTAATTGAGGGGGCCCCTCCCGCCCAGGTGCTGGTTGCTCTGAGCCACAGAGGGAGGGCTGGGTTCCAGGGGTTGGAGGGACACCATTAGCCTGGGTCTGCCACCCCTCGCTGTAGGATATAAACAAGAGCCTCCCCCTCTCTGGGCCTCAGTTTCCCTAGCTGTAAGACAGCGACAACAGGACTTACCCCATGGGGCTCTCACAGGGACTCAATGAGCTGATGAAAGGAAAGAGCGTCGCACAGTGACTGGCATACAGCGAGTGCTTAATGAATGTCCACTGTTACGGCTTTTTTTTTTTTTATCATCTGGTGTGAGAAAAAGAACCTCTCAGACTCACAGATGTCAACGGGGGTTGAGGAAGCTGAGGTCCCCAGAGGTGAAGGCAATTCCAGTTGGCCCCCTGGCCGCTGTGCAGGGCAAAGGAGTATGGGGCATTTTAGCTGGGTTTTGAGGTATGAATAGAAGTTCACTTTTCAGTCACTCAGTAAACACTTATTGAGCTTACTGTATACCAGGTACTGTTCACAGCAGTGAACAAAACACACAAATCTTGGAACTGGCATCCTAGTGGAGGAGATAGACAGACAGATAATCTGTGACTATATAAGTAAAATATAGCATGTCAGGTGGTCAGAAGCCTGGTGAGAAAACTCAAGCAGGGGAGGGAAGGTTGCTCTTTCAATGAAAGTGATCAGAGTGGGAGATGGAGTACAAGGCTGTAAATTCTGGACAAGACTGGCTGTGAAGGGGTGGGTACTGGGGAGCCATGGGAGGTTGTGGGGCATGGGAGGGGCACAGATGGCATTTTGGATGAGTAGCTATTGTGTGCAAGGTGGGAGGCCAGGAGGATGCTAGAGGCCTGGTTAGAGCAAGGCTGGGGGAGAGGCAGGAGAGAAATCTCGGGGGAGAAAGTCTGAGGAGGAGGGAAGAGGACCGGTATACCCGGACCCTGTTTTTGGGACAGGTGGATGATGGGACTGTCTCTCAGGCGGTGGCCTGAGAGCCAGAGCAGGATCTTGGGAAGCCCCTGAGACTGGTTTGCCAACCCCCTCCCCAGTCCAAGGAGCCTGGGGGCTCAGGCGGGGGTGGGGGTGTGTGCCCTGAAAACAGTGAGGAGGGGCACTGGGGTTGAGAGGGGCAGGATGAGACCCAGGAGGAGGACAGAGGGAGTTTGACCCAGCGGCGGAGCGAGGCGGGAGACCCAGGCCCGTGGATGGACTAGGGAGTGAGTGCAGAGGAAGCAGAGATAAGTCCTTATCTCATCTCTGCTGGCTTTGTATAGATAAGGGAATGTAGGGAATGTTGGCTTTGTAGGGGAAAGGCACACACGGAGAAAGAGAAAGAGATGGAGACAGGCACTCACACACGGCATGAGTGCACACGCTCAGACACTCACATGCAGCAAAGGGTTGCAGGCCCTGGAGAAGTCGGGGGCAGGGGCGAGCAGCCTTGGACGAGGAGGGACGGCCCGGTGGGCAGGGGGCTTGATACCCAAGGGGTTGGCCAGGCAGGGAGGCCCCAGAAGCCCTGAGCCCAGGCTCCTGGGGCCCCTCCAGGCCTCAGCTGCCCCGCCTGTACGGTGGGCTGGGGCTCTGTGGAGTGGGGGCAGGTAATTCCCCTAACGCTTCATCACTTGGAAACGCTAAAGAGCTGCTCTGTTCACAGGCCCCATTTAGCTAATTGGCTCCGGGTGGGTTAAGAGGCGCAGGAGGGATTTGGGTGTTAGGCCCAGGAGGCTTTGGCGATTTAGCAGGATGCGGCTGAAGGTCCAGACGCTGTGTCAGCTTAGAGCACCGGATTAGGGGCAGGCCAGGGCAGTGCGGGGCCACCTTCCATCTGGATTAGGCGGGGGCCAGGCCACTCTCAGCCCCTCCAGCCTCCCACCCTTCATTTCTCCCCCAGGAAGAATCGCTAAACCCCTTCAGGTGCTGGTGGGGAAACTGAGGCCAGAGGGTGGGCAGGGCTCAGGGCGGGGAGGGGGGGAACTGCAGGAGGTCAGCGTGACCTTGAGACATTTCTCAGGCTCCGCTCAGGCAGGGGTGGGGCAGTCAAGGTGGGAGGCCGTGCTGTGGTCTGGTGTCCCCTCACCAGCTCAGGGGGTCCTGGGGAGGGGCCCACACCGAGCTGGCCAGAAACCCCCTCTCCAGGCAACCTAGAGGCTGGCTGTCTGGGAGCGTCATCAGAGAGAGGGTGGCTGACAGTCACAGGTAATAGCTGAGCACTAGCTGTGTGCTCTCAGTCCTTCACTGGTGTGAGCCCTCAGGGTCCTCATGTCTCCCCCGGAAGAGACGCCTGATCATAGAGGAGGCTTTGGGGGCACATGGAGAAGGGCCACCCCTCTAGTTTGCCCAGGACACCCCGAGTTTAGCACTAACACCCCCCATCCCAGACATGCCCTCAGTTTGACGCAGTGGCTCACGGCAAGCCCGGGCCACACAGCTACGGGTCGAGTCAGGATTTGAAGCTGGGGGTGCAAGCCCGGAGCCCCAGCCCCGGCTCGAGAGTGGACGGGAGGGGCAGGGCCTTGGGACAGGCCGTGTGGCTGGCTTTTTTTCAGCGAGTGTTCCCTGGAGTCACCGGGTGAGGCTGTTAGGTCATGACAGGTGGGGGATGTAGCCACACTGGAGCACCCCAGGAGGGGACGAGGGGCAAGGCTGAGGAAAAGAGGATGCCAGGACAGGGGACTCGGATGTCCGCAGCTGCTGGCACTCTCCCACTGTCCTTTGCACCTGGGACCCTGAGGGCTACGGTGGGGTCTTTGCCACCAAAGGAGGTGGCGGACCCGTGGGTGATGGCAAGTGGCTCTACGGGTGGCTGTGATCCCTGGCCTGGGGGTCTCCTGGCCCCATCCCAGGGGAAATATATGCCCCTCTGGGCTGCAAGGTCCTAGCCTGGTGAACCCCTCAGTGGGCAGACAACTGGGCAGGCAGATCACCCCCAGTAAGTGATGGGGTCCCCAGAGTGGTAGCAGAGAGAGACTCAGACACCCAGTCCTTGGAACCAGTCTTTATCCAGGCGCTAAATCTTCACTTCCCTGGGGCCGTGGTGCCCACGGGCTGCCCAGAGCACCCCCCCAACCCCGACACAGCCTGCCCCTGTGATGTGAGCCGGGCGGGCAGCTCGCTGGCCCTGCTGCTCCTCAGGCCTGGCCCGAGTCCCCACCCTGTGCCCCCCACTGTCTCAGTTCTCTGGGGCCTGAGGCCCCGCGGGCAGGGTCAGGGCTCCTGGCTACGGGGCAAGGTGGGACCGTCTGCATCCTGCCCCCCGTTGGGGGCCGAGGCGCCCACGCTGCGCAGCTCCCGGGCCAGCTTCTCAGCCAGTTTGCGGAAGGGCGGCCGGCGAGCGGGCTCAGCCTCCCAGCAGCTGCCCATGAGGGCGTGGATGGGACCCGGGCAGCCCTCGGGGGGCTCCATGCGGTACCCCTTCTCCACGGCCTCTGACACCTCCTTCAGCGACTATGGGCAGAGGGCACGCCGGTGCGGGCTGGGGGTCAGGATCACGACCCCTAGACCTGGGGGGGACCCAGTGCCGCCCCCCCGCCCCTGCTCACCATCTTGGGGTACGGAGCCCGGCCGTATGAGAAGACCTCCCACAGCAGCACCCCGAAACTCCAGACGTCCGACTTGCTGGAGAACTTCTGTGGGGCAGGAGATCAGGGGGAGAGGGACCCCTCAGGGCTTCTGCCCCAGCCCCTGCTTCCTCCAGGAAGTCCCCCTGGGTTGACCTTTAGTCCCAGGTCTCCTCCCAATAGGCTCCTGCCTCTGAATCCGCCCCACCCCCCAACCCAGACTCAGTGCAAGAACGAGGTTATTCTTGCTCTCACTTGCTGAGCCCAAGACTGTTTCAGAAATGAGGAGACCAAGGCCCAGACTGGGGCTAAAAGGAACAATTATGGGCCAAGGGCTTACCAGAGAGGCGGAGCCAGTCCCTTGGAGGTTCAGAGAGGCAAGAGACAGGCCCAGGGTCGCACAGGGGAGCTAGGGTTCCAAGGGCCCTGGGGGGTAAGGGGGGCTCACCCCGTGTTTGAGAGCCTCGGGTGCCGTCCACTTGACTGGAAGCCGGCTGGAGTCCAGCCCCTTCCGCTCGGCTTTGGCCAGGCCAAAGTCGCTGACCTTGGCCACCAGGTCCTCGGACACGAGGATGTTCCGGGCAGCCAGGTCTCGGTGCACCAGCTTCTTGCTCTCCAGGTATTCCATGCCCTCAGCCACGTGCCTGGAGTGGAGGGGTGGCGGGCACGGGGCTCGGGTGCCTGGACCACAGACTCCCAAGGCCAGGCTCCTCCCTGCTCCGTGCCTCGGTCTCCCTGCCCCCGGGAGCCCTACTCACAGGGAAAACTGCAGGAGCTGGGGGGTGTTCACAAGGGCCCGGCCCCGCGTTCGTAGAAAATTCACCAGGTTACCCTGTGTGGGAGACACGGGTGGGGTGAGGGCTGCTGGAGGCTGCTCGGCCGCCGCACCCCGCCCGACCCTCAGGCCCTGCCCCCACCTTGCTCACGTGCTCCATGACGATGTAGAGGCCCTGGTGCAGGATCACACCCAGCAGACGCACCAGGTTCTTATGCTGCATCTTCCTGGGGGCAGGCGGGTGTGGGGTGAAGGTGGCTTGGACCCCCACCCCAGCATGCCCTCCCCTCACCAGGACTCACGTCATGACCGCCGTCTCGTCCAGGAAGGCCTGGGCTGTCACGTCACACTTGATGTTCTTCACGGCCACCTTCTGTCCCAGGTACTCACCCTGCAGGACGGCTGGGGGCCGGTGGGGGAGGAGATCAGGACCCCACAGAGACTGGACAGACACAGGGACATACCCACTCACACTGACCCCCAAGGATGCCGATGCAGCAGTGGGTCCCCAGGCCTGGAAACCGATCCCCTACAAGCTCCAGATCCCTGAGCAAAGAGAATCATCTAAACCAGTCTGCAAACTCCAGCCCTCGGGCCCAATCCAGTCCCAACGTGGGTTTCTGCAAGGCTCGCAAGCTCAGAATGGGATTTTACATTTTTAAATGGTTGAAAAAAGATCAAGAGAAGAATATTTTATGACATGAAAATTGCACAGAATTCAATTTCAGTGTCCATAAATAAAGTTTTATTGGCACACGGCCATGCCTGTTCATCTCCCTGCGGCCTGTGGCTGCTTTCCTGCTACAAGGACAGAGCTGAGCAGATGTGACAGATGGAAAATACACACACTCCAGCCCTTTCCAGAGAAGGTCTATGAGCCCTGATCTAGGCCCCGGGGCCTACCAGGATAATAACTTCAGGCAACGGCATCAAAAGAGAGGGAACAGGGACTTCCCTGGCAATCTGGTGGTTAAGAATAAACATTCCACTGCAGGGGGCGGGGGTTCCATCCCGGTTGGGGAATAAGATCCTGCATGCCATGCAGTGCGGCCGGGAAAAACAACAACAACAAAACAAAAGAGGGACCAGAGGGACCAGTGTGCACCAGAGCCCGGGGTTGTGAAGGGCTCACACCCGCTGGGCGCCTGCCTGAACTACCTTTCTCCTGGCACTGGCTGTCGTGAACCTCCTTTCACAGAGAGGAGCCCTTGGGTTCTCAGCCGCACAGCAAGTAGTTATCAAATGTGGATGTGAATTCATCTCTGGGACCCCCCCCCACCCTCCTTCAGCCCCTGCCAGGCACCCCGCTCACCTCCAAACTCTCCTTCTCCGATCTGCGCTCCCAACGTCAAATGCTGCAGGTTCAGTAACCAGCCGGCTGTCGGGGGGAGACCCGGTCAGAGGGCTGCCAGGTGCCAGCCCCTCCCACGGCAGCTCCACCTGGCGGGAGACCAGGCCGTGTGGCATGCATCCCCACAGTGGCCCAAGGGCGTGTCTGAGGCTCCGCACTCCTGGTACCAGTTATCGGGCGGCCAAAAGCAACAGAGCCCTTCTCTGTTCCATCTGGAGACTGTGTCCTTCCAAGGACCCTGTAGGCTCTTCCTTTACGATCCTTTATCCCTGACCACCCAGGGACACACACACGGGCCAAAAAATACAACAGAGATTGGTAAAGCTTCCAGAACCTTCTGGTAAAGGTTCTGGAACCTTCCAGAATCTTCCAGCGCTCTAAGTCATCATCTGTGTTCCAGCTTCCCTGATCTTTCTCTCAAGCACCACTGTGTTCTTCCCCCCCGCCCCCAGCAGGTTCTGTAGGTCTCCTCCTCTACCTCCCCAAAGCCCCTCTCCAAATCACGAGCCCCTGAGTACAATCAGGCACGGTGACACCAGCCTCCACCCAGGTGCCATCCCCAAGACACTTCCAAGGAGACAGCCACGATCACCAGGTTCAAAAGGGGTGGCCACGGTAGGGCACATGGGCTCTGAGCATGGAGGATTTCACTCCTCAAGGGCTGGAAAAGCATTTCAGGTGAGGGGAATAGAAGACACAACAGTACAGAGGCATGAGAGGAAACGAGGAGTCACACAACCCTAGGGGCTTGTGGAATAGAGGAAGGGCTTTGTAGATGAAGCAGGAAAGATAGCTCGGCCACAGGGGAGGGTTCTGGAAGGCAGTGGAGCTGCCTGAACTCCCTCCTTTAGGCAGGGGAGTGATATGGGTGATTTTCACAGTAGACAGCTGCCTCTGAGGCCACAGGGTTTGGGAGGAAGGAGGACACTCCCTCAGGGAAGAGGTGGTCTGACTGGACTGTCTGAGGCTGGGCTAGGGCAGGGGCAGCCAGGCAGGGAGGGGCCGGATTTTATTTTTTATTTTTTGGCGGCGCCAGGTGGCTGTGGGATCTTAGTTCCCCGACCAGGGAGTGAACCCTTGCCACCCCCTGCAGTGGAAGCGCAGAGTCCTAACCTCTGGAAGTCCTGGGGAGGGGCCAGGTTTAACAGGTGTTAGAACTTGGCCATGGAGGGGGTGTGGGAGGGTGGGGGACGTCGAGGATCTGCCCAGGGTTTCTGGCTCAGGGATGATGGGAACAGAGGCAGGGGTCGGGGTGGGGGGAAGCAGCAGGTGTGAGAACCAGATCAATATTGTGCCCCGCCCCGCCCAAGGGCAGCCCAGGTCTTCTGCCTGCAGAGGCAGGCACAGCGACCTGCTCAGGTGATGTGGCCTTGGCCCTGTGCCCAGGCCCCAGGGCCCTGCCTCCCCAGGCCAGGCTAACACTGAGCAGAAGGGCGGGGCCCCCTACCCTTGGCCAGCTCCTCCTCCGCTGACTTGGTGCCCTGCTTTCTCTTGGGTTTCACCAGCTTCGTGCAGATGGCCCCCTTGTCCTTGCTGTAATGCTGCAGGGTGGGGCAGGGCAGAGGCAGCCATGAGCCCACCCCGTGGGCGAGGGAGCCCCTGCATCCCATCCCCTTCCTGGGGGGACCTCTGGATGGGGTGGGTGGGAGCTGGGGAAGAGGAGAGGGGGTTCATTCCCACAGGACTCTTTAGGCTGGTTTCCATGGGAACAGGAAAGGATGCAGACTAGCAGGAAACAGGAGGATGGGGAGTGTCTTGGCATTGGTGTCAAATTGGAGGTTCCTAGGTGTTCCCAGAGGAGTCACCCCAGTCTCTGGAGGTGGGACCTGGAGGACTCAGACCATGGAGACCAGCCCCTCCTTCTCCCCATTGGGGAGCAGACACCTCTGAGGTCCCATGTCCAGCCAGCCGTCGGGATAGGGTGGAGCCTGGCATCCGTCCCTCTCCGCAATGGGGGGCATGGGCTCTGGGGTCCCGGGCCTGTGGCCGGCCGCACCTCCACCATATCCATGAGGTTGCAGAAGCAGACCGCCTCGTCAATGGTGAGGTGGCCGTCGCGGTGCAACACACGGTAGTGGATGACGTCACGGCCGAAGCTCACGCACAGCACGTAGTCGCCCGGGTGCCGCGCGGACTCTCGCACCAGGAAGAGCCCGTCCTCGGGCGGCTGCAGCTGCTGCACAGCCTCCTGGCCCGAGATCTTCCCGTGGAACCACCTGCGGCCGGCGGGAAGGCGGGCTGGGCATGGCTGGCCGGGACCCGCTGACCCCGCCCCGGTCCCGGTCTCTTCCCCACGACTCACGGCATGAGGCTGAGCTTGGGGTCCGCAGAGAGGGCCTCGCGCTCCCGCAGTGCGCCCGCCGCCAGCAGCCCCTCCTGCCCGCTGGCGTGGTGCTTGGCGCGGTACCAGCTCTTGTTCTGCGGGAAGGGAGCCAGGTGGGGTCGGTGGGATGGTTTCCTGGCGGAGTCCCCTCTCCCCAGGCACACGCCCCCTCCCCACTCACCTCGCAGGCCTCCAGGATGGTGACCACGTCACCCTTGCGGAAGGCCAGCTCCCCGGGCTTGGGGCGCGTGTGCTCACACTTGGTGATGCATTGGGTGCCTGGGGCCCAGCGCCTCTAGGGGGGGGGGGGTGCCGAGAGGGGGAAAGGGGTCATGAGAGAGATGCGGGGTGAGGGGAGAGAGAGGCCCAGAGGAGAGAGAAAGACTGGATTGAGGTAGAGACCACAAACAGCACACAGGGAGAGAGGAGAGAAGAGAGGTCGAGGGAGCGAGCAGCGGACATATCAGAGTCACAGAGCGGGGGCCCAGGGCAGGAGGGCAGGAGAGCAGGAGGGCAGGAGGAAAGGGTGAAAGAAGAGCAAGAGCAAGTGATAGAGGAAGATTGGCACACACCGCCAAGGGGCCACGGGTCAGACAGTAAACCTCCCGCTCCCCATGGAGTGGAGCTCCTGTGGACTGAGCAGAGGAAGGGCCAGGGCACAGGCACCCAAGTTGGGGGTACTCACCGTTGGCATCCTGGCTGAGATGGGTGAGGGGTGCCAGGCGTGGAGGAAGCGAGGGCTCCCCTGGGGAGGGGGCAGAGACCAGCTGGAGAGCCCAGATTCAAGCGAGGCTGGGGCCCCAGGGGCCATGACTACCACTTCCAGCTCAGGCCAGGTGGAGGTGACAGCCAGCCGGCCTCCCCAGGCTTGTAGGGGCTCCCCAAGCCCCTCTGAGGAGGTGGTCTTTCCCTGGAAGAGTTCCTTAGCATGGAGCCTGACCCCACCATCATCCCCAAAGGGAAACTGAGGCACAAGGCAGGCACAGAGCAAGTGGCCAGGGGCTGACTCAGGCCCCAGCAGCCCACACAGTGCGTGGGGAGCTTGGAGCCACCTAATGGAGCCTGGTTCTTCCTCTTTTCTGGTAAGTAGGCAGGGACAGGACAAGGAAATAGAGGATGATTCAAGGTCATTCCTAAGAATCTCTGACCCTGAAGGGGGTGGGGGCCGGAGCAGTGCAGCCCTGCTGGGCTCCTGTGGCCGCCAGCTGAGCCTCTCCCCTCTCCCACCCCACGCCAACCCAGGACGGACAAACAAAGCCCCTCGCTGCTGCTGGGGCCGGGGCATTTCCGCCCCCTGCTTCCCCCATGGACCCCACCAGGTGGCTGGGCAGTGAGACAGGTTGGGAGGGGTGAGTCTCTGCTCTTCGAATATGTGCCCCCAGAAATCCCCAGCCCTACGTGTACTCACACGCATACTGATCCATGTACACACAGAAACACACAGGTGGACACAGGTACCCACAGGCACGCGAGTACGCAAGCAAAAGCAGGTTCTCCTAGAGACAGTTGTGCACACACGTCTACACGTGTGAACACACGCACAGACTCTCGGACATTCGGAAACGTGTGTACCGGCCCCACCCCCCCCACCACACACAAACCCACACTTGAACACCTGGGCGCCAGACGCTGGGCCACTCGGGCACGCAGAGCTACACGCAGGGCCGCGCACACGCAGCTCGGAGACACGCGCACATCCCTCCACGTGGACCCGCGGATACACACACCCAGGGGCTTGCAGACGCGCACACCCGCACCCACAAAAATACCACCCCACCCCACCCCGCTCCTGGTCGCATCTAACCACCCCCGCCCCAGCCGCGTACCGGACGCGCGCCCCGGACGCGCACGCTCGCGCTCGCACACCGGCCCCTCCCGCGCTCGCCCGGCATACCTCCACCCGCGAGCCCTTGGGGTCCCCCCACTGTCCCACCGTCTCTCCCCACCATCCCCACCGGCGCGCTCACCTGTTCAGGGGTCGCCCCTGGGCCGCACCCCGCGCCCGCCCCCAGGAGGGCCCCCGCGCGCCGGCTGCGCACCCCGAGGCGGCCCCGGCTGCACAACTTGGAGCAAGTTGCTCCGCTTCCTCATTTTGGGGGGGAAGGCTGGGATTGAGGAGGTGGGGAGCGGGAGGCGCGGCGGCCTGGGAGGCCCCCGCGGGTCCTAGCGCCAGCCGTACTGCGGTCTGCTTAGCGCGCCGCCGCCACCGGCGGCCCCTCCCCACCCCGCCTCCGAGGCCCCAGGCGCCTCCCGCGAGGCCCGGGCGGGGGCCAGCGGCGTTCTCGGGCTCCACGCCGCTCCCCGGCCCGGCGCTGCGGGGCGCGCACCCCTGCCCATTCCGGGAACCCACACCTTGGAGCGTGGAGCTAGTGCCAAGCGAGCACAGGGAGGGGAAGGAGAGTGAGCTTCCCGTCCGGGGAGGTAAGCAAGCCACAGAGCGCAGACAACACGGTGGACCCTTCTGACTGGGATTCCAACGCCCTCAGTCAACTCCTCTAACAACAAGGATCTTATTTCAGTACCTGGCCCCTGGAGAGGGCTGCTGGTGCCTGGAGCAAAGAAAGCCCTCACAATGTCAACCACTATGAATATCCTTATCATCATCAACGACATTAAGGGAAAATTGGGGCCACAGGAAAAAAATCATCTGGAACTGGAGGCCTCCTGGCAGAGCAGCCATCCTTGGACGGTAAGAATGGGGCCTCCACAGCGCCAACGCAGCTGTGCCAGAGGCAGGTGCTGCCTCCTCCCAGCCTCAGTTTCCTCCTCTGTAGGGCCAGGCAGCACCAGCTTCCAGCTCAGAGGACAACTTGATGAGCATTTGATGGCCTGGGGGCCTGGCTTCCAGCTGTCGCTCTGCGATCTCCCTTACAATTCTTTCTATGAGTGGAGGACTCCGCTTGGACAAGGATGAAGCTGATCTCAGCAGGGTGATGAAGCAAGATGCCCAGAATTTAATTTTCTGGTACCCCAAAAGGCTGTCTGTGTCTCTAAGGTGTCATGTGACTTCTGGCAATAGAGGCCCAATTACAAGAATTACAGATATTATTCAATATCATGCAATATTATGCAACAAAAACTAGGAAACTATGTGTATTAAAATGCTAAAATCTCTGGTTGTCAAAAACAACCACCACTTACCAGAATGTGATACAAAACAAAATGCACGATCCCATTCACATTACACAGGAGACAGTAAGTCCAAGGGGAACATTCCAGAAGGGGACCCTCCAACCGGCAAAGGGTTATTCTCAGTGAAGGAAGCGGGTAGGAGGCGAGCAAGGGGGAGGACGCCTTTCTCTGTGGTGGTGTAATTTACTAATGCTGGCAGCATTTGCAGGGAGGTTTCCTGCTCGTCAGGCTCCCTGTGCTCCATGGATCTGGCTGTGAGATCATCCCAGGGTGTGCCCCAGCCCCCCCTTCCCAGCCACAGGAACTGCTTTGGACCAAGGGGCTAGGGACCCTGCAGCCGGCGTTTAGCGGGGTCACTGGGGGCCAACCATATATGGCAAACCATCAACGCTTGCCCAAAATAGAAATGCAACGTCAAAGTAACCACAGCGGAAACCCAGCAGCACCATTAGAGTCACACCAGCCACTTCAGCGGCCCCAGGCCCACGATGGAAGTCTGCCTGCTCTGCTCAGCAAGGCCATGAGCCTGTGCTTAAGACACCCCAACACCCTGGCACCCCATGGAGACTTTCTCCTTGATGCAGCCAGAGAGATGGGAGGAGGTCGAAGGGGTCTGCTTTCGTTCCCTGCAAATCCATGATACTTGGTGTCTGAGAAACATCGACATCCTCCCCAGGACCCCCAGGGGTCCTTGTCCCACACTCTGGGAGGCTCTTCCCTGGAATGAATAACCAGAGAAACCAGAGGTGTTGAGACTGGAGGACAGTCTTTTTTAAAAAATTTAATTAATTAATTTTTGGCTGTGTTGGGTCTTCGTTGCTGCGCGCGGGCTTTCTTTAGTTGCGGCGAGCAGGGGCTACTCTTCATTGTGGCGCGTGGACTTCTCACTGCAGTGGCTTCTCTTGTTGCGGAGCACAGGCTCTAGGCGTGCGGGCTTCAGTAGTTGTGGCACGCGGGCTCAGTAGTAGTGGCTTGCAGGCTCTAGAGCGCAGGCTCAGTAGTTGTGGCGCATGGGCTTAGTTGCTCCGTGGCATGTGGGATCTTCCCGGACCAGGGCTCGAACCCATGTCCCCTGCATTGGCAGGCGGATTCTTAACCACTGTGCCACCAGGGAAGCTCTGGATGACAGTCTTAAAAGGAGACAGCGTCAGGTGCCCAAAGCAACAAGGGCTGGCCTGGGTGAGGGAGGCCCCCATGGTGTGGGCATGGGGCATGGAGCTGTGCCTGACCCTAGGGGGATAGATTTGAGTCCATGGTTTATTTGGGTCATAAGGGGTGAGCTCCCCGTCTCTGGAGGCATCCAAGAACCAGCCACTTTGAATCACAAAGACGCGTTGGCTCTTCTAGTCCCTGGAGGTGGCAATACCAGTTTCTCCTGTCTCTTGCCTTCTACCAGCCTGAAGCCAGTTGGTAGCCACATCATGGATCAGTCTCCCAGACTTCCCCAGTGCCACGCTCCTCACCCTCCACATTTCAGTCCTGTTGACTTGATTCCAGAAATTCTCTGACCCCACCCCACCCCAGGCAAGCCATGTGGTGCAGGCTGGTGACACAGAAGCCCCCTCACTGCTCTCCTGGTTGCCTCCAGTTTTCCGCCTTGCTATCATACACCTTCCACTGCACCAACACGGGATGAAAACGTGGTTGTGCCCCCCCCCCCACTCCACACTCTATACCCTTGCATAGCTCCCCACTGCCCGAGGACAGAGCCTCAGATGCTCAGTCCGGCACTCAGGGCTCTTCGTGTTCAGCCTCCAGCTGACCCCCCGGGCCTCGTCTCCTGCTCCTACCAAGTATCTCCCAGTCTGGCAGTGCTGAACTGCAGGAGTTTGCCTGGCTGTCCCCTCTGCCTGGGATGTCTCCTACCCCCTTGTCCAGCGGGCATCCCCAGCTCTCGCCATCTTTCTGAAGGCTTCCCCACGCTTCTCAGAGTAAGACCCCACTTCTATGCCCTGAAAGGACAAAACAGTAGCCCTCTTATCTTGCTGTGTGAAGGGCGTGGACCTGGCCTTAGTGACTAAGCCCATCAGCCTGCCTGAGAAGGAACCAGCCCAAGGGAAGCAGAGAGACTGAACCCCTCGGGGAGAATTCAAATGCTTGGATCCAGCCATGCCTGGAGTTCATGCTCTACCTAGTGTTGGAAGCTGGTCTTTGCTTTTTGGTGGCTTCAGGAGGGGGTTTCTACCACTTGCAACCAAAGGGATTCTTAGTACTGAAAATGGGACCAGGAGTTGGGTGTTGAAATGAACAGAATCCGGGCTTCCCTGGCGGTCCAGTGGTTAAGACTCCGCGATTCCAATGCAGGAGGTGTGGGTTCGATTCCTGGTAGGGGAACTAAGATCCCACATTCTGAGTGGCCAAAAAAAAAAAAAAAGAAAAGAAATGAACGGACTCTATGATGTGGAACTGGTGAGTCAGATTAGGTTGCCCTAAACCCAGCTAGGAAGAGGGAACTCCTGGGTGTCCCCTTCCACAAGCTGATAAATCCGCCATCCACCCACCGGGTCAGGTGGCGCTGGCAACAGAGGAGCCCTGATGGACCTACCCCATCCCCCTCCCAAAGACCTTTCTTTTGCTCGTCCAAATCTCACTGTTCATCACCTTTCTCATCTTTCTCCTGTTTTCACTGTTGCAGTTTGCCCAACCCTCCCTTCTCCAAACTCCTGGAGATTATTGGGGCCAATCCTCTCTCTTTGGAATTGGAGCAGCTGAGACAGAGAGGCGAGGCTGCTTGCCCTTGGTCACACAGCTGGCTGGGGCTGAGAGTCAGGCCCGCGGACTCCCCCACTGGGGTTCTAAACTTCTCAAGGGCGGGGCACATTTCTTATTCTCCTTTACTAATACAGAGGAAAATCGTAGTAGGCATGAACAAAGGGCATCATGTGACAGGCACTTTACGTAATGCATCAGTTGGAATTAGGATTGGCTACATGGGGTGGAAGACCCCCAGTGCTAGAGGTTTGAATTAGATAGGAATTAATCCTCTCTGAGGGAGGCAATCCAGGGCTGTGACGGGGACCCAGGCTCCTGCGTCTTCTGGCTCTGCCCCTCTCAGCACTTGAATTTCCACCTCCTGATACAAGATGACTGCTCAAGCTCCATCTATCCCATCTGCATTCCAGCCAATAGGAAGCAGGAAGTTTCAGAGACCAATGGTGCACCTCTTCCCTTTAAGGACTTTTCCTGCAAGATGCACATGACATCTTCCCTTCTTCCCATTGGGTAGAATTTAGCTACAAGGCCAAACCCAGGAGCAGGGGAAGCTGGGAAATATGGACTTCACACTAGGGGCCAAGGAAGAGGGGGAGGCAGGAGCATTGGCCTCCTCTTCCTCAAAGCTCCCAGGTTCACGCCCACCTCAGGGCCTTTGCATTCCTGTTCCTCCTGCCTGGGACACTTCCCCAGACATACCCAACATTCCAGAAACCCCACAGAATATTTCAACCCGCTGACACTTCACACCCCCTTCCTTTGAAGCTCTGTAGAACTACCACGTTCAGACCGAACATATATTTTACTTTATCTTGTTCACTGGCTGCGTCTTCTCTAGAACGTCAGCTCCCCGAAGGCAGGGATTTTGGACGGTGTCATTCACTGCTGTGGCCTCAGTATCTGGCACACAGCACGTGCTCAGAACATACTTTTTAAGCCAGTGAATGTTGGGGAGAGAAGAGGTAATGAGCAGTGCCTGTCACTTGTGAGGTGAGCGCTCTCATTGGACCCATTTTGCAGATGAGAAAGCTGAGGCTCGGAGGGTGCCATGCTCCAGGACATGGGGAGTGGTGGGCTGGGCTTTAAGCTCAGGCCCGTCTGGCTCCAGGGCCCACATACCGGCTGCCCGGCAAGGTGTGGGGCACCCGGTCGACCTCCCAAAGGGAATGCGCCAGTAACAGCTTTCTGGATGTGGAGGGGCAGGTGAGGCAGGGCAGCTGCTGCCAGGTGTGGGGACAGCTGAGCTGCGGGGCCCCAGTGGATCTTCGGCTGAAGCACGCTGGATCAGACTCGGCTGGATCAGACTGCCCCAGTTAACACACCTTTAAATTTAGCTTTCTCTCCCTGCCAGGGGACACAGGGGATTCAGCGCAGGAATACTCCCCTCTTTCGAGGAAAAATGCTTTGCAACCAGAGTGCGGTCTGCTGGGCCATTCTTGACTTGTCCAAGGAAGGGCCTCTTGGACGACCCGCTTTGGGTGCCAAGGGTGAGCTTCAGGCGGATCTGCCTTTGATGGGAGAGGGTGCCTGCTCTTCCCCCATGTCCCTTGGTCCCGTCTTCCTTGTACCAAAGGTGGAGCTGGGCACCTCACTTCCCAGGCATGCTCAAGGGTTCAATATATGTAACCTGGGTCTGTGTCACCTCCTGGCTTGGAACCTTCCCCTGGTGCCTGCTGTGCTCGCGAAACCCAGCTCCCCGCTGTGGCTTGGCAGGCCGCTGTCACCTCTCTGCTCCCAGCTCTCTCCTATTCCTCAAATGCTCCAGGCACCGTCCAGCCTCAGGGCCTTTGCACGTGCTGTTTTTGGCCTCCTAGTGTGTGCTCCTCTCAGCTCTTCGCAAGGCAGCCTCCTTCTTATCATTTCCAACTCCTCCAAGAGACGGTGCCTGACCACTCAGAGGGGCCACCCACCATCAAAGCCCGAATCACTGCCGGTTACCCTGTCTTACTCGCTCCTGTTGATTGCCTTTGACTCACCTTGCTCCCCTTGACAGAGCGTAGGCTCCGTGAGCGAGGGCAGGTACTGGCTCTGGCCTGGGCAAGCATTTATCTCTGGAGCCTGGCACGCGGTAGGCCCTCCCAGAACAAATGAACGCAGACTTGTGTGAGAGGGTAAAGTCAGAGGGACAGCGGGCGATCCACAAGGTACCGGAAGACTTGCCCCTGTGCCCCTGCTCCAGGATCCCACCTTGAGCCTCCCCATCCTGTCCCCCACACCCTCATCCTCTAACGTAGGAGTCAGCAAACTCTCTGTCAAGGGCCACATGTCTTGACTACTCAGCTCTGCCGTTGTAGCTCGAAAGCCACCAGAGAGAGAGAACACAAGGGAAAGAGAAGAGGTACGGCTGCATTCCAATAAAACGTTACTTATGGATGCTGAAATTTCAACTTCATGTACTATACACATGTCATGCAATATTGTGACTCTTTTTTCCCCGCCATTTAAAAATGTAAAGAACCGGGCTTCCCTGGTGGCGCAGTGGTTAAGAATCTGCCTGCCAATGCAGGGGACACGGGTTCGAGCCCTGGTCCGGGAAGATCCCACATGCTGCGGAGCAACTAAGCCCGTGCACCACAACTACTAAGCCTGTGCTCTAGAGCCCTCGAGCCACAACTACTGAGCCCGAGTGCCACAACTACTGAAGCCCACGGGCCTAGAGCCCATGCTCCGCGACGAGAGAAGCCACCGCAATGAGAAGCCTGCACACCTCAGCAAAGAGTAGCCCCTGCTCGCCACAGCTACAGAAAGCCCACGCGCAGCAATGAAGACCCAACACAGCGAAAATTTAATTAATTAATTAAATTTAAAAATATTTTTTAAAAAATGTAAAGAACCATTTTTAGCTCACTGGATGCACAAAATCAGATGGTGTGCGCTAGATGGTGGGTAAGTGGGCTGTAGTTTGCTGACCTCTGGTCTCTCTCTGTTTTTATTTTCTTATAAGTAGGCACATTTTCTAATCTATTTGATCCTGTAAGTGCACTTCTCATCTATTAAATTAAATGTGTCGCTATTCATGGCACATAGTAAGCTCTCAAGTGCTCTCCAAACTACATAAAGCTCCCCGACTCAGCGATGAGTCCCTCGAAGGTATGGATGTTTTATTCTTGTCAAAATTAATAGTAGCAATACTTGTAGAGTGTTTGGCTGTGTGCTGAAGACTGTGCGAAGCTTAAAAAAAACTGTTTTAAACAAAGCACTGTGTGTCTCACTCCCCAAGGGCTGCCACTGCTGTTTCTATTGGCTGTTTCTCTGGCATTTGCTTCCATCTTCCCAAATAATGGTTTACACATCTCTGGATTTACCAGTTGAACATTGTCCACTGATTTCCTACTCCTGAAAGTATAGATTTAGCTCTATTAGGCATATTGCTTTCCCAAAAGTTATATCACAACTTTTGTTTAAATGAATATTCAGTGCTTATGTTATTATATGAAAATATTGTTCACAGTGCAACAGTGTGCACTAAGGAACACTTTTATTTTCTAGGACTTGTTTTTTGATTTTCCTGGAGTTAGTGATTGCCTTTGTTTTTTTGTGTGTCTGTGACTCTCTCTCTCCCCAGTCCCCTCAGGTGGAACTAACTTCTCCACACAGGGGCAGTTTTTGCCCGGCTGTGCTTCTGGCTCCTCTTCTTCAGCTCCTGGGATTCTTGGGATGTAGCTCCAGTTTCTTGGGGTAAGGTCTCCTGTTTCTTGGTTTGTGCCCTTGTTTTGGGAAGGTATACTCCCTGGGCATTTCCAGAGAAAGTGTTTTCCTTCAGCTCTCCTGTGTGATTGGTGGTTTGGCTGAGGACAAGTGTTCTGAGTAGTGGATATATTCCCTTGTCTTAGGTCTTCCAGCTTCCAGTCTTGGGCAGTTGAACAATCTGAACCGTTCTGCTTCCTCATTTTCTGCTTGTCACTCCCTTTCTCTCTGGAAGCTTGTAGAATCTGCTCCATCTTCTCTTTATTCTCCACATCTTGCATTTTCACAGTGTGGGTTTGGTATGGGTCTATTTTTCACCTGTGGTGCTGTACATTCAGTGGGCTCTATCATATCTTCCATTCCTGGCAAACTTTCTTGGATGATGTCACTAGTGATTTTTCCACTTTTAATTTCTCTGGTCTCTCTCTGTGGAACTCTTCTTTGCCATATATTGGGCTTCCTGGATCGATCTAATTTTCTTGTCTACATTTTTTTCTTTTTATCTTCTCATTCTGTTTTTTTTTCTTCCAACGCTTCTGTTGCCATTTGAATTTTGATCCTCAGGTTTTTCATTTCCAAGAGCTTCTTCTGGTTCTTTGAATGTTCTTTTTCAAAAGGCAAATTTAAACTTGTTTCCTGGCTAGTGAACTTTCTATTTGCTCTCTGAGGATAATATATATGCATAAGGTTTTTTTCTAGAATTGCTTTCTTCTGTTCTCATTCTCTCTTTCCTCCAAGTTACTTTCCCCCCCTCTCTTTGGGTTTTGGCCTCTTCGCTGGCTAACATTTATGAGGGGAGGGCTACAGAGCTGACAGGAAGCCCCTCGCCATGGGAGTGGCTTCACTCTGGGGGTAATTGTGGGGGGACTGGCCACTGTTGGGGAGTCCCCAAACATCAGCAGCACCTGTAGGGCTTTTCTCACACATGGAACATGCATGACTTCCATTTTAATCACTGGTTTTCACTCTCACCCGTGCCCTCCATCATGCCCGTGTCCCTGAGGCTATACCTTTCTGGGCAGCAAGTGTTTAAAAAAATGCATTTTATTACTGAGTTCTCCCCACAGCTCTACAAGTTTGCTGCTATGAGTTTTAATCCAATTTTATAAGAGTCTTAGGAGGTAAAGTGAGCACCTGACACCCCATGGCTAATATGATAAAGGGCCACGGAGTCACCCTCACTGCAGGAAGTGACAACTCTGGTTCATCTTTGGGTTCTCCCAAGAAAGTGGTGTTTGCTGATTGAAATTGAATAAATTTCAACATTCTCAATGGGAGACACAGGGAAGCCCTATGGCCCATGGCACATAATAGGTGTTCAATCAACATGTGTTGAATGAATGAGATAATGAAAGAACAGCATAATGAGGATACAAGATGTGGCAGAATGAAACCTAACTGTTAAACGTATGTGCAGGAAAGAATTTTGGAAAATAAGAGGGCACAGTCCTGACTTGGGGACGGTGAATGAGGCTCCTTTGTCTGCAGTGGTGGGGGGAGGTGTGCGGGGGAACTCACAAACCTCTGGTGGAATGCGGTCTTCTACATGGAAGTTTCAAATGCCTTAAAATGTTCATGCCTTTCGATCTTGGGCATCTGTGGAAGGGAGAGAATCCCAAATGTTCAGGAACGTGTTTGCAGAGGTATAATTTATAATTTGAAAACAATCTAAATGTCCAACAGTAGGGGAACAGTTAAGCAAATTAGGGTATGTTCATTTGGTGGAATGTTATGCAGCTATTAAAAATTACATCTCTTCATAGTAGCCAAAAAGTGGAAATGACCCACATGTCCATCAACTGGTGAATGGATAAAATGTGGTCCATCCACACACTGGAATATTATCATCCATAAAAGAAGAGTGAAACACTGACATACACTGCAACATGGATGGACTTTGGGAGCATGATGCTCAGTGAGAGAAGCCAGACACAGAAGGACACACAGGGTGTGATTCCATTTGTGTGAAATATCCAGAACAGGCAAATCCACAGAGACAGAAAGTGGATTCATGATTACCAGGGGCTGGGGAGGGGGATGGGGAGTGACTGCTAATGGGGATGGGGCTTCTTTAGGGGATGATGGAATGTTCTGGAATTAAATATTGGTGATGGTTACACAACGCTGTGAAAATACCAAAAACCACTTAGTCATACACTTTGAAATAGAGTGGTGAATTTTATATTATGTGTATATTAGCACCATAATAATAATGAAAAAGATGTGTCTCCAAAGGTCTCCAGAAGAATTAAATTAGAAAAGTATATCTAAGCACCTCGAAAACACAGTTGAGAAATCAAAGTTGTTACAATGTCAACTGAAGAAAAGGAGGAATCAAAGTCGTATAAACAGCCCATCTGTAACCAAGAGTGTAGAAAATGAGAAAACTGGAAGGAAACACAGAGTATTAACAGTGGTTGACTTTGTTTCCCTTCTTCCATTCTTCTGAAACTTCCAAGATTTTTGTAATTGGAAAACCCAATGCATTAGAATTTTTTTATTGTGTTAAAATAGACATAAAATTCACCATTGTAACTATTTTTAAGTGCACAGTTCAGTGGCATTAAGTATCTTCACATTGTTGGGCAACCATCCCCACCATCATCTCCAGAACTTTCCCATCTCCCCAAACTGAAACTCTGTCCCCATGAAACACTGACTCCCCCTCCCCCAGCCCCTGCCCCCCACCATCTACTTCCTGTCTCTGTGGATTTGACTCCTCTAGGGACCTGCCATGAGTGGAATCAGACAGTATTTGTCCTTTTGTGTCTGGTTTCTCTCACTGAGCATCATGTCCTCAAGGTTCATCTACGTTATTTGTAGCAGGTGTCAGAATCTCTTTCCTTTTTAAGGCTGAGTAATATTCCACTGTATGGATGGACCACATTTGTTTATTATCTGTTAATGGATACTTGGCTTTTGGCTTTTTCCCACATTTTGGCTGCTGTGAATCATGCTGTGGTGAACATGGGTGTGCAAGTATCTGTTTCCCAGTACACTTATTTTTCAGAACTTTGGCAGATATAAACAGGGTGATACCCCCACACACACACCCCTTACCCCGGGCAGCCCTCTCCATCTTAAGGAGAAACATGGGTCCTCTGGCTTGTCCACTCAGCAGAGCCTTAATCCGCTTACCTGAAACGTCTTCTCATTCCGGAAGCCAAACTAACGGGTGACCAGGGAGAAGATGGAGCCAACATTTCCCCAAAGAAGCCTCGGACGGGCTGAGCCGTGGAGATGCTCCCTCTACCACCGAGTGCAACTTATTTGGACCAGGAGATGCAGTGCGTTTTCGTGGCTCTCTTTCTGTGTTACTGGTGACTTTGCAGGTGGAGTTGGCAGATCTGCACTTTCATGTCTGTCTCTCCTGGACTGCCTGCCAGGTCTGGCTCCAGCCCTGCCCACACGGCCCCGCGTCATCCCTCCTACACTCACCACCATCTCCTAGCAACCAGGCTGGCCCACCAGCATCCCGAAGCCTGAGGTCCTGCGTCGCTGTCTTGGGCTGCTTGTCCCCGCTCAGCGGTCCGAATTCTCAAGTGCCTGGTCCCGTGTCACCCCGCCAGCTGCCAGCCTGCTCTGGGGTCCTCTGCCTGGTGGGGAGAGGGCTGGAGAGGAAAGATGAGAAGCAACCGCTCTTCAGGCCTGCAGCGAGCACCATAGCCCAGGTGTCCCATCCATCTGGACCGAGTACATCGCTAACCAGCTGTCTGATTTTGTGGCTGCATTGCCTAAACTCGATGTTCTGGAGTTGCTGAGGCGGGGGGCAGATTTAACTCTCTGTCAACTGGATTGGTTTTACACCACCTGGAGAAGATCACATCCATCTTCCCTAGGAGGCAGGGATGGGATGGTGAGCAGTGGGTCGTGAGATTTCCCGGAGCTGCTACTGCCAGGATGTGAGGAAGGCTCATGGTAGCGGGACAGGGGCTTTCCACAAAAGTGCAGCGGTGATGGCCACCCCTGAATGCCAACCCGTTCTCCCTTCCCTTCATCCTCTTGCCACCGCCTTAGCCAAAGGCTGTCATCCTGGTCGGTACAGTAATCTCCTGGGATGACACCGAAACAAACAAACGGTGTCTTCTTATCTGCTAGGAGGTGAATTCCTCCAACACAGACACCCATCCTTGAGGGTCAGAGCATGGTTTCAAGCATTAACATATTTACTAAACTTGGTCTATTCTAGACCTGGAGTGCCGTCGTAAGGCATATATACTTGCTGCCCGCAGACAGTTCACAGCGTGGGAGCAAGGCAGATAACAAATGATTTTAATCAGTGGCGTGTGGCATAAAGGAAATGAATAGGGTTATGTGACAGGTTGAGGTGTTAAAGGAGGCCTCTCTGAGACCCAAAGGAGGAGAGGAGCAGCTGGCCATACAGGCCAGGGGAAGAGCTTAACAGGCAGTGGGAAAAGCATGTGCAAAGGCCCTGGGGCAGGAAGAAGTTTGGCTGGTTCACTGAGGACCAGCAGAGACTAGTAGGTCTGAAGTGGAGTTACTGAGGCAGAGGGTGGCAGTTGGGTTCTCTGGGGGGGCTTTGTCGGGATTTGGGGTTTTATCTTGAGTGTAATCCTGAGTTTTATCCTGAGGCCCCAGCTGCTGGAGGGTTGAAGCTGCAGAGTGCTAGAGGCTGTGAATGGAGAGCAACAGAAGTGGGACCAATAGGACTTCCAGATGGCTCAGCCCCGAGCACAAAGGAACCCAGAAGGACTCCTCAGTGGTGGTGGTGGTCAGCCTGGGCAGCTGGATGAATAGCAGAGCTGTCGACAGAGATGCAGAGGGAGAGAGTGTGTGAGGGTGAAGCCTCCCCCACATGAGGTGAAGAATGTCCCCCGTGCCCGGTGTGCAGCTGTAGCCGAGGGGCTGCTCTGCCTTCACTCGTGCTGTTGGGGTGCTGCTCCCTCAGGAAGGGCCCAGAGGCAGAGGAGAGCGGCCTGCCCTTCCGGGGAGGTCAGAGTGGTCAGGCACCAGCTGGCTGCTTCTTGTTTCCGGTAGATAATGTGTCTGGTAGAACCAGGCTAAGCTTTGCCTGCATGGGGGGCCGACACTCCCTTGGCCCAGCTCTGAGAAGGGGGTCCTGGCCATCTCCCTGCCCTGGTCTGTGCCCACGGGCATGTGCCACTTCCGCTACGGGCCACTGCAACCTCGCCTGCCTCCTCCCCTCTCTGCCCTCCAACCTGCCCTCTCCCTGTCTGGACCCCCGCCACCCCCTGAGGTTTGCAATGAGAATTTGGGGAAACTGCGGGGGAACTCTTGGTAGAGGGCCTGCAGGCGGAGAGCCTCCCCTCCCAACTCAGCTTGGCTGCCCCCTCCTCCAGGAAGCCTTCGGGTCCCCAACCCTCCCGCTGACGGTCCCGCTGTGTATCTCCTGGACCAGGCCAGGGTGGGTTCCTTGAGTGGCTGTGGGATGTGTGTGAGATGAGTGCTTCCTGGGCTGGATCCCCGGGATTGGGGGTGGGGTCTGCAGAGCCTGGCTCCTCTGCATTCCCAGGGGACCTCAGTGTGGAGATGGCCTGAGAGGCCCACACCTGGGCAGCACCAGCCCCTTGGACCTCCTCCCCATCCATACTCCCAGCCTCAGAGCCTCGGGGAGAAGTTCTGGCTGGTCAGGGCCCCTGCCTGGGGCCCTGAGAGGCTGCAGGAGCCCAGCAGGGTCACTGCACCCCGAGGAAGGACTGCACGGTCCACACCAAGAGACAGGCATATCTCGTTTATTCCCCACCCCCCCAAACTTCCAGGTAGTTCTACGAAGACATTAGATGTGAAGCCACACACAGGCTGTCCCTTAAACACAGAAATGAGCTTGAGACAATCAAGTGACCAGAAAAGATCGTGTCAGCCCAAAGATGGACTTATCTCCTTCAGTGCCACAGGGCAGCCGGACAAGAGAAGCTGTCGCAAAGAGGGAAGTTTGGACAGATCGGGGTGGGGGCTGGGCAAGGGTGCCTTCATGTCCACCAGTGCCAGGAGGCGCCTGATTCTGTGCCCCGCACCAGGCAGAGCCCCCAGACTCCACTTTCAAGGGGCGGGCCCTGGACCCACATTGGCTGCACCTATGCAAGGAGGACGGGAGAAAGACAAGGCAAACCCAGCCTCGAATGAGGCATACAGAGCTGTTCCTCGTGGTGCAGAAGGCCCGGAGTGGCACGGGGTGCAGTGCCATGGGGGTCACAGATACTCCGGGGGTCAGGGGCATGCCCAGCCTGCATGCTCATCACCCTTCGGCCCTGTGGCCCTCCCATGGCTGGCTGGGGGACGAGCCCAGCTCAGGCCCTGCAGACCTCTGGCCGCGGGGCCGTCTCCAGGCTGGGGAGCTGGAGGCGGCAGCGTGTTTGGAGACTGGGCTTGGGGACTGAGGACCCCGGCCTGGGCACACTCTCAGGCTTGGCCATCACCCCAGATCCTCCCAACCTACCTTCCGGGGACAGGCTTCCTGATGTCGGACCCCCAGGGGGCTTGCCCGTGAGATTTCAAATCCATGCACGGCTGGTGTGTCCTCACAAAGCCATTTAAAAACCCACACCCTTAGTAGGCCACAGGGTGAGTTTAAAGCTAGCAAGAAATGCCAGGGTTTAAAATTGTGCTGCACCTTCTCGCCCGGGTGAAGGCAGGCCTTGGGGCGCCAGATGAAGAGATTTTGCTAATGATTTAAGCACAAGTGTCTTTAAAGAAATCTATGGAACATAACTGCAAAGGAAAACAGGACTGCCCAGCGTCAGGGGTGAAGCAGCCATTCGGTGGGGCGTCAGGTCCCGTTGGGGAGGCGAGGCTGCTCACACGGGCCCCTCTCTGCCCCGCCGGCCCGCTTCCTCTGGCCGGCGCCCTCCTCGGCCTCGGCCTCGCTTGCCTCCCGTGGCCTCTTCCGGAAGCGCGCCCCAGGCCTGCTTTTGGGGGGCGGCAGAGGGTCGATGCCCAGGATCTTGTGGATCTGCCGGAACGCCAACATGCGCAGGGCGTGCTGGGGGCAAATGACCCGTCAGGACCCTTCTGCCCGCGGCCTCCTGGCCCGCCTCTCATGGCCCCGTGCGGACTCAGGGGCTTGCTGGGCATCCTCGACACCCTTCTAGCAACTGCAGAGCTCACGTCACCCTTGGGCGTGAAGAACTGTACTGGGAGTTGCTTGCGCCAGCTGGTGGTGAGTACTGTGCCAGGAAGCCCCTCGGAATTTCAGCTCTTTCTCTCCTCGCTACAGGGACCTTAGATCCTGCCTCTCCAGGTTCGGCTCTGATCAAGAGCAATTTGACTCTTTCCACTGAAGGCCATTCATAAATGTCAGGCCCAGTGCGATTTCTGTACTGCTGGGAGACTTGCTTATAAGTAAAAATTTGCAAACAAAAGGGAAGCCACAGACGGGGTCTCTGCTTTGGGGCCTGAAGCTCTTTAGGCCCAGCTGGAGGCCTTGGCTGGGTGTTTGCAGACCACAGGGCAGGGTTGGGGAGGACAGTGCCAGCCAAGGAGGCCCCAAGTCTGCGCCTCATCACGGGAGTAGCTTTGTTTCTGGGCCAGGCTGGCCCTGCCCCCGAAGCAGTCCTGTCACCCACAAGCCACCTGTCTCTGTAAGGGAGGGGGTGGGAAGGGGAGTCCCAGACCATTTCCTGGGATGCAGCAAAGAAGCGAATGGGGGCTGGGACCTGGGTCGCCCACAGCCAGGTCGAGCTGGCCTGAGTCGGGGAGCCCCGTCGGCTGGCCTCCTACCTGGGCACTGGCCGTGATGTCCTCCCGCTCCTGGAGGGTCATGGACCCGAGAGCGTCCATCTGGTCTCTCTCGCAGGGATCCTGGAGCCCCGGCCCATCTTTGAGAGGGGAGGTGGGAGTGGCAGAGAAGGAGACTGCACCCTTACGAAGGCGCCACTGCGGCTCTGCAGTGCTGGGGGCTCTGCACCTGGCCGCCTCGCGCCCACGGGCCACACCGGGCCTCTCCCCTGCCAGTCCTCCCTCCAGCCCCACACGCGTTCAGCAGACCTCCTCACCGCCTGCGTGTGTGTGTGTGTGTGTGTGCACACGTGGGCGAGCATGTAGTTACAGAAAAGGCTCACACCACGGGCCAGTGTATCATCCTCTTCTTCCACTTAAAATGCTATCGTCCCATGTCCCTGAAATGACTGGAAAACACCGTTTTGCATCTAACATGTCACGCGGGCCACATGCATGCTCTCCTCCTTCTGCTACCGTGAAGGACATCGTGGTGAACATCTTTGTACAAAGCCCATCATGGAATTCCTGTTGTTTCCTTCGGAAATGTCCCCCCGGCTGTCCCTGGCTCCCCAGAGAGGGTGGGTGTGCCATCAGAGGAGCGTGAGAGAAGGCACGGACCCCTCCCCTCCAGCCTCCACCCCGCCTCTCCTTCCAGCTGGTCCACACCTCCGCGCGGCTCCCTTGAGTGGTGACATGTGTGTGCACGTCTGTGTCTGCTGTCCTGCCTGTGCTGGACGTGGTTCTTGAGTGTTCCTAAGAGGCTCCTCTGCGCTCCCCCGTCCCCCCGCCCCCGCCATGGCCCTTGGTCTCTGCCACGTGCTCCAGGGTCTGGGCTCCCGGCCGACGGGGACTGACCTGTCAGGAGCGTCCCCGAGGCCACGCACTCCAGGACCCGTCTCACGGCGTTCCCGGGGCTCAGGGGCCCCTTCGTGCTGCTCAGAGCCTTCTCCACCAGCAGCTCCATGGCCTGGGCCGGGTGGGGACAGAGAAGGAGACCCGGGCCTTTGAGGATGGTGCGGCTGTGTGGCCTCAGCCAGGTCTCCAGGGGACCGGGGATGTGAGGCCCCCCTCCCAGCTCTTCCCCTCACACCCACCCACCCCTGAACTTCTACAAGGAGGGGGTCACCGGGGCCTTGCCACCCTGGTGTGGCCTTGGGCGGGTTTCTCTCAGTTCTCTAGGGAACTCTCTCGCCTAGTTTTGACATCAGCAAAATCCCATAGATGGTAACATTGCAAACCAGTGTCATGAGGGTTAAAAGAAACTCATTCTCCATGACCCGAGGTTCAGACAGTGAGGGCCATGAGGGTCACAAGGACTTGGGGACTCACGCAGGCTTGTCCCTACCTCCAAGGAGCCCAGGGCCGGAGCTGTGACCGTCATGGGGGTTGCATCTATACTTACAGGGAAATGGGCTCCGGGGAATGTGGGGCCCTCCCAGCATCTGAGTGAACCCCTCTTGTCACTCAGCACAGAGCCACCCACTGTGCCATCCACCAGGGGTGGTGCTGAGAGTGGACGTCTCCCCGGTCCATGGGCAGGAAGCCGAGGTCCGGGTGGGCACCAGAGCCCTCACGAGCAAGGCCAAGGGTAGCTTGGGCTCAGGCGGGAGGGGTCCAAGAACCTGTCTTTGGGTGTGGGAGCCGATGAACTGGCAGCAGAAGGCTGCACATAAGATGCACGCGTACCTCCAAGTTCAGGGCACTCGGCCTCCTTCCCAAGGATAATGTCGAAGGTGAAAGGCTTAAAAACCTACACATCTGCGCTCTCTGGGGGATCAGTGGGTGTGTGATGGGAGAGGGACACTCAGAGACAGGCCTGCCGAGGGGCGCACAGATGAGATGAGATCCTGAAAGACGGGGCAGGGGGGCCCACGGAGGGCAGGAGCTGGGGGTCTCACAACACGGCAGCTTGGGGATTTGGGGGACAGGGGGCCTTCGCATCCTCTCCCCGCAGAAGGGCTCGGGGCCTGCTGACCGGGGGTGTCAGGGCCGCAGGGGACCACCCCTTCAGAGGACGTGGGTCTGCACCAGGCTGCCTGCCCCCACGGGGGCCTCTGCACTGTCACCTGCAGGTCTAGGCAAACACCCCACCTCTTGCTGGGGCGCCCTTGTATTTGCACGCTTCCTGATTCTGCCCGCAAGGTTGTGGGTTCCAGATAATGCAGTCAAATGAGACTGTGTCTGTAGCAAGCCTCACCCTGGGGCCAAGGGACCCCGATATGCCCCACCGCGATCCACCTCTCCTGGCACTCAGACGGACACCAGCCCTTTGTTGGAAAGCTGAGCGCTGAACCAGGAAATGAGGCTCAGCCTCCCAGGGCTGTGGCCTATCAGGGGTTGGGGGCTTCCTAAAGCAGGGCCAGCCCCCTGGCACTGCCTTACCCAGTCCGGCAGGGCCCCCCAGGTGGGCACACGCTGGCAGAGGTCCCGAAGGACCCTGATGACGATCACACAGGGCTGCAGGCCACTGGCTCTCGCCTTCGGGGAAAGAAGCACATGGTTAGCTCCAAGGAGCTGTAAGCACGTGGCCAAGGGGGGGATGTGCATGGGGCCGAGGGAACAAGGGCTGATCCAGGGGTAGCGAGCCCAGCCGGGGGTCCTGTCCTGGCAGTGGAGGCAGTGAGGGACTCCGGGAGGCATGGGCCGGCCGGCCTCACAGCTGGCGAAAGGAAGCAGACTCCATTCCCAAACGGCCCACGGCTGAGCCCTAGTGCCGGCCGTTGCGGCCCCCCACCCCCAGAGTGGTGGTCACTCCTTTCAGGTTCCCGACCCAATCAGCCAGGATGCAACCTCCATCAGGTTAGTGCTGGGCGTGGACACGTGGGTCGAGCAGCCGGCCAAGCAACCGCCCCACCCACGTCTGTCTCTCATTTGTACTGGGAGCCCGCTCTGGGCCCGACCCCTGACCTGGAACCACTTGGCGTGGCGGAGGGCAGCCAGCGACTGGAGGCACTTCTCTGAGCTCAGGACATCTCCCGGGTCAGGCGGAGGCGCCGCTGTTCCTTCTAGAAGAGAAGGGCACATGGGCCAGGCGCCCCTCTCCCTGCTCCCACTGCCCGGGCCACGTGGCCGGGCCCTCAGGTCCCTAGGCCTCTTTGCATTTATCCAGAAGACACATGGTTCTGCTCGCTGGCCCTTTCTCCGGGATGCTGCAAGGACCACGGACATCCTCTCCACGAAGATCCCATCTCCTCCGGGTTCTGCGCTCTCACGAGGAGAGAGCTCCACGCTTGTCACCCGGTGCCATCAGCGCTGACTCCCTTGGTTAGCAAATCACGGTTCAGATGGAAAACTATGAATGAAGCTGGATTTCCAGAAACTTCCGCATGCATAATTAAGAGGGAGACAGCGGGTCAGGTTTGAGCACACGCCATCACGGGTGACCAGGGCCCTGTGTCTGGGGAAAATTCTGGCCTGTTTTTGATTCCTTCTTCTTCTTGCTTCAGGAAAATTCTTCTCCCCTTATTCTGCGAGGTCCTGGTGTTTTAGGTCACAGGAGGGAGCAGAGGTTTCTCTTTCACCCATAAACCCCCCAACCCCCAGGCCTGGGTCTGCTCCTCTGGGGCTGAGAGCAAGCAACAGAGGAAGCTGAAAGCTCCCCTCCCAGCAGCAACCAGCAGGGCGGGGACATCGCAGCTCTTGGGGGCCCGGGGCTCCCTCGGAGGGGTTTCCAGTTCTCTAGCCCCCTCCAGTCCACCTCTTTCCATGGCCTTGGACTTTGAACCCTTTCCGACATTCCCAATCCCCGCCTCCGAGCAAGCCGGAGCAGGGCCTCCACCTGGAACTGAAGGGCATCACTTTTTCTTCCCACTGTATTTATTTTCAGATGGCACTCTCTTTATGACAACTGGTACAGCTTTCCACTTACGGTTCAAAGGCTCTCCTCTTTAAAAATTTAAGAGTCAAAAAGGAATTGATTCAGAGGAAAGCATCAGTGGTTCGTGGCCCTCAGATCTGACAACAATCATGAAGGGGGTCCAAGAAAGACTGGAGTTTGGGAAACAGTCTCCAGGGCTGTTCCAGGAGGTTCCACGGCTGGATGAGACTCGGGTGCATCCCCATCGGCTTGGCCTGCACCCTCCCTGTTGGCTGCCCTCTGGCCTCGCCCCCCACCCCCTCCCACTGCCTCAGGCAATGCGCATCTGTCTCAGGTCCCCAGGCCCCTGTCTTGCTGGGGGATGGGGCACAGCTGGTCTCCTCTGGCACAGCCAGGAGGGATGGGAGGAAGTGCTCCCTGCGCACATGCCCCACAGCTGAGTACTGAGCCACTTGACACTCTGCCCCAGCTCTCTACCTCCCTTCCTCTGCAGCCCCAAGGCCCAGCTCTTATCTCACCAGGGCATCCGGGCTGACGGAAGTGCCGGAAACTGGCTGTGGCAACCCCTCCACCTCCTGTCCAGAGCAGAGGCGGATGCTGCCCTAGGCCACCGGGTGTGTGGAGAGGAGGGCTGGACGGAAGGGCCCTGACGCACCTCGGTCTGCAGAGGGGTCCTCCCGCATCAGGGGCGAGGTGATGGACACAGTGACCTGTATCCTGGGCTCCTCGCAGGAGGAGATGACGATGTTGGCTTCAGGGTCGGAGGAGACCTCGTACTTGTCCTCTGTCACCATCTACGGGGTGCAAATACAACACAAGGCCTCATTACTCTAGCTGAGAGGCAGGACGCGGTTGGGTACCAGGCCCCATGCTGGGTGTTCTGGAACCTCCTAGGGACACAGACACAGCCCCAGCCTCCAGAAGTGCACATGTAGAAATGCATACAGACAGCAGACCCAGCATCAAGGTGCCTTCATATGTAAAAACACCCAAAGCTCAATAACAACAAGATCAGCAACCCAACAGCAAAAAATTGGCAAGTGGGGACTTCCCTGGTGGTCCAGTGGTAAAGAATCTGCCTTCCATTGCAGGGGACTCGGGTTCAATCTCTGGTTGGGGAGCTAAGATCTCACATGCCGCATGCCACAACTACTGAGCTTGCGGCCCTCAACTGGAGAGCCCACGTGCCCTGGAGCCTGCCTGCCACAACTAGTGAAGAGAAAACCCGCATGCCACAACTAGAGAGAAGCCCGCGTGCCGCAACAAAGATCCCGCATGCCTCAGTGAAGATCCCGTGTGCCGCAACTAAGACCTGACACAGTCACAAAAAATAAATAAATAATAAATCTTAAAAAAAAAAAACTGGCAAGTGATAGATAGTTTGCAGAAAGAGAAACCAAAGTGACCCTTTCTACATAATGACAAAAAAAACCTCCCATGGCAAGGGAGAATCACGTTAAAACTAGAATGGGGTACCATAGTCAGCTGTAGGAAGGACAAAGCTCAAGAGTCTGAGGAGGCGCTGGGCTGGCAAATCCATGCGTCTCTAAACTGCTGGTGGAGGCTGACCTGGCCACACTCAGCAGAAGCCTCCAGGCTCATGCCTCAGCCCCCGCGACTCTGCCCCGGGACGTGCTCCCACATGTGTGGAGCAGTGTGTGTACAAGGTTCTTCATCTGCTGCAGCCTCACTGGTAACACAGAACACTGGACACAACCTAAATGTCCAACTACATGGAAGGACCCAGCTAGTTATGGACAAGCGGCAATAGAATACTCTTTGGCCACAAAAAAGAATGAAGCTCCCTAAGTAAGAATATGGAATGTGACCCAAGAGATGCTCTTCAGTGAAAAATGCAAAATCCTTCAGTTGGCCCAGCAGGCTACTGTTTGGGTAATGAGGGCAGAACGATGGTTTCTCAGGACACTGGACAGGGGCTGCCTCCAGGCAAGATCTGAGGCCCCTCGGCTCTGGTACCCACCCCATGGCTGCCCAGGGTTCAGCCCTGCCCCAGCACACGCATCCTTAGGACCCAGCCTGCGCTGGCTGCATCACTGGGGGATACCCTGAGGGTCAGGCCCACTGCAAGCAGAGCCTCCAGACAAGCCCCGCCCTCTCGGCAGATCTCTCTCCCCTCCATTTACACCCTCTCCGGCTTGTCACTCTCAGGGGCTCAGGAAGAAGGGACCCCTTGCGCACAGTCATCAGAACTCCGACTGCCATCCCCGATTACCAGCCTCCCGGGGAGACTGCACAACAAAGGCGGGTTTGGTGCAGTGACCCAGTGCCTGCATAGAAGAGCTTTACTGTGTCCCTCATCTTGCTTTGGGGTCCCCCGAGACACTTGGCCAGGTAATGGCTAGGAGGGTCTGTCTACACAGCTGGGAGTGGGGGGCACTGCCAGCTCTCCCGTGGCCTTAGCCATCTTCCCCATGGCCTCATCCATCTTCATGGGGCTTAGGGCTTTGTCTTAGCCACTGGGCTGCAAGGTTCCGGAGAACAGGGCTTGCATCTGAGCCATCTTTGCAACCCATACGGTATTGAGCAGAAAACTGTCATGTCGTGGGTGTTCAGGAAACGAGTGATTAAATTGGTGAAGTCGGAGCATGTCACTCCCCTGCTTAAAACCCTCCAGTCTCCCCATTTCCCTGAGGAGGCAATCTTACCTCCCCACATGGCCTTCAGGCCCAGCTTGATCTAGGCCTTTGTCCATTCGGGCACGCATCTCCCTGGGCCTCCTGCCTCTTGGCCTCTGCAGGTGCAGGTCCTTCTATGTGGAACACTGCCCACCCCCACATCTTTCAAGGCCTCTCCTCATCTCTCAGCTCTCACCTCACCTGCTCCATCTTCTGTCAGGACACACACCTCCCACAGTCCTGTCTGAAGTGGCCCCCACTCTCCCCAGGTGCTCGCTACTTGACATCAGGTTTTAATTTCTCTACAGAAGATAAACTGGAAGTTAGCTTGCTCTATGTTTGTTTATTGCATTTCCTGACCAGACTGGGAGTCCCAGAGGTGAGCCTGGGTCTGCCCGGCCCCCAGTGCTCACTACATGAGTCGGAGGAACGGTGCTGAATTCTCTCGGGAAGGGCAGCAGACACATCAGGAAGAAGAAACCGCCCTGGGAACTGAGTATTTTAATGGAAGATGATCAATTTAAATCATGACATGATTTCACTCTTCTCCCGGTTACCATCTCGCTTGAGAAAAGCTTTATGACAGGGACTTCCCTGGTGGCGCAGTGGTTAAGAATCTGCCTGCCAGTTCAGGGGACACGGGTTCAAGCCCCGGTCCGGGAAGATCCCACATGCCGCGGAGCAACTAAGCCTGTGTGCCACAACTACTGAGCCTGCACTCTAGAGCCCGTGAGCCACAACTATTGAGCCTGCGAGCCACAACTACTGAAGCCCACGCGCGTAGAACCTGTGCTCCACAACAAGAAGCCACCACAACGAGAAGCCCGCGCACCACAACGAAGAGTAGCCCCCGCTCGCCGCAACTAGAGAAAGCCGCGCGCAGCAACGAAGACCCAACTCAGCCAAAAATAAATAAATAGTTTTATTTAAAAAAAAAAAAAAAAAAAAAAAGGCTCTATGACAACAACAGGAACTGCTCTGGAGGAGAAAGTCCGGCCGACCCCCAGCCCTGTGCCTCTCTAGTCTCATGAGCCTGAGTGTCTGTCCTGTGGATTTCGTCCTGTCTGTGCTCCGTCCCGGCTGGCTGGGCTCTGCTGTGGATGTGACGGAAGTAACCGTCCTCAGTGACCGGACATTTAGAGCGTTTCCAGGCTCTACTCTCAACCCCCTCTGTAAAGGAACCCTCAAGTTCCACCACTCTCTCCTTGCGCCAGTTTCTAAAAACAAACCGGTTTGTGTCCAAGCCGCGTAGAAGCCACGCGATGCGCGGCCGGGCGCCTCACCGGGAGCTGGAGGGGCAGCTGCTCCGTGACTCTGCGCAGCAGCGCGCGGCTGGGCTTCTGGGAGCAGAGCAGGATCAGCTGCACAGCCCTGTCTCCCCGCAGGAGGAGGCCCTTCGCCAGCAGGCCGACCCGCATCACGCCTTTCAGGATCCGAGCAGAGGGGCCTGGGCGGCTGCCGAGACAAACCCGCAAACGCGTGGGCAGAGGGTGGGGAGGAAGGGTCCCCTGCTCCTGCACGCAGGGCCGCTTCCTCATCTGTAAAACGGGAGCACGGCCCTCCCCAGGGGCACCTGATCAAAGAGCCACGAGGAGACAGATCTGGGAGAAGTGCTTGGAACCGCCGCTAGGAAGTTGTGTTGCTCAGCAGGGCTGGCGGCCGTCACCGTTTCCTAATGAACTGCATTCTGGAAGAGGCCACCCGCGGCCACCCCCAGCGGCGCCCTGGTCCTCAGCCAGCAGGGCCCCCTTGTCGGTCCTTTTGGCTTCATGCTGCTGAGCCGCCTCTGTGGCCGCTTCGCCCCCAGCTGAACTCCCCCGAGGCCGCCGGCCAGACGCTCCCTGCCTCTCCCCGAGTCGTGTCCCCACCTGCACTGCACCGGCCTGGTCACTTTCTGCAGGTGACTGCCACCACCGCGTCCTCCCAGCAGCCTCCCTCCCAGTGCTGCCCCTCTGCAGACTGGGGACACCGAGCTTCCTCCTGGGGTCCGAGGTCCCCAGCCTGACCCCTGGGCCGCCTCGCCACCGCCCTCTCCTTCCACTCCCTCCCCAGGAGGCTCATCCCACCTGGACCACTGCCTGGGGTGCCCTCACGCGGTGGCCCTCCCCACGGCTGTCACAACACAAATGTCCGCCCCTTGGCTCTCGAAGCTGCCACCTGATCCTGCCACTCCCTGATCCCCACTTTGCTGTTTTCTTTGTGACACTTCTCAGGATACGAGATAACCTAATTCTGTAATGCATTTGTGTATTTCTCTGTGGTCTCTCTCCGGACTGCAAGTGCTGGAGCCTGGGATGGTCCGAGGGGACCTGGCCACACCTGAGACTCTACGGGACCAGGACCAGATCCTTCAGGGGAAGACAAAGCAGAGAGGCGGGGAACCTGCAGATAAAGAGACTGACAGGTTGTCAATCAATTTGGACCCTGATTCAACACCAACTGCAAAACAAAAAAAAACCCTAAACAAAAAACTGGAAATTTCAGCACTGACTGGATATTTGATGGGGTTGAAGAATTATTGTTCATTTTTTTCAAGTATGATAATGGTGTTCTGGTTTTGTTAAATGAAAAAGAGTCTTGTTTAGAGACATGTACTCCACCCTCAGGCTGATGCCTGATATCGTCTTTAACCGCAGCGGTCTGTCCAGGAGGGGGGTGGGTAGAGAGCAAGTGAGTCATCCCTGGTTTAGGGATGGTCACTTGGGCCTCGTCACCTTTTGTGTGTGTTAGAGAATTTCCATAATAAAATAGAAAAAAAAAAACAAACCAAACATACTCTTTGCGATAGTTAATAATGGAACATCCACGACTTCCCTGGCGGTCCAGTGGTTAAGACTTGGCGCTTCCACTGCAGGGAGCACCAGTTCAATCTCTGGTCAGGGAACTAAGATCCCACATGCCCCAGGGCTACGGAGCCCACGCACCACAACTAGAGAGTCCTCGCGCCGCAACTAATGAGCCTGCACACCACGACTACAGAGAAGCCCGCGCACGGCAACGAAGAGCCCACACGCCGCAACGAAAGATCCCACATACTGCAACCAAGACCCCACATGCCGCAACTAAGACCAAACGCAGCCATAAATAAATAAATAAAATATTTTCAAACAAACAAACAACAAAAAACCCAAAACACGAGTACAGGGAGAAAACGGGAGCAAAACTGCAAGGGGCCTTTTCCTTCAGAATACAACGGGGTAGGGGTTAAGGGAGGGCCCTCCTTTCTGCCCGAGGGGCTGCGCCTGCTTCCCCTTCCAGGCGGTGAGGAAGGCCCACTGTCCCGGGGAGGCAGCTGCGTTCACGCTGAGGGGCGAGTGCATTTCGTTATGACACCTGGTGACCCACGAGTGGCTCGCATGTTCTTGTCGGGGAGCAAACACTGTGGCAGGAAGAAGCTACTGGTTCGAATCAGCCAGACACAAAAGGACAGATGCTGCATGATTCCACTGGCGTGAAACGTCCAGAACAGGCCAAGCCGTGGAGACAGGGAGTGGAAAGGTGGGTGCCAGGGGCAGGGGCAGCGGGTGGCCTGGGGAATTTCACGGGACGGATTTCTGTTTTGGATCATGAAAAAGTTCTGGAAATGGACAGCGGTGATGGTTGCACAACCTTGTGAATGTACTTAGTGCTGCCGTAGTGTACACGTAAAAATGGTCACGATGGCAAATTTTGTGTTATGAGTATTTTACCACCAAAAAACCCCACAAAAAACCTTAAAAAAGTAAATGATGGCATTCCCTGGCGGTCCAGGGGTTAGGACTCCGCGCTCTCACTGCTGGGGACCCGGGTTCAATCCCTGGTCGGAGAACTAAGATCCCACAAGCTGTGTGGTGCGGCCAGAAAAGTAAATGGATACAAGGCATCAGGACTTTCCATCTTGCAACACTCCTGGCAGCTGGAAAGATGATTCATGCGGACGCTAGGCAACACCTCCTGCTCCAGGAGAATCACACTTACGTCCGCGTTATGGGTGAGGAAACAGAGGGGCTAATCCCCTGTGAACTACATTTCTACACATGTCTTCGACAGGAAAAGTAACTTCTGGTGTTAGAACAACGGCTCTCTCCAGTTGGGACTACAATTCCCTGTGAGCCTCGGGGCTCCGGCTCTGAACCTCTCTTGGGGAGTTTTCTGGAAAGCCCTGGGCGTCCAAGGGCTCGAAGCCACCTGGCAGTGGAGCCACCTCTGTCACCCCGGGCCCCCCCGGACAGGAGGGCGATGCCCATTACCTGCACTCCCCGCCCTCTGGCTCTGGGCGTGCGGAATCCTCCTCGGCCATTGTGTCGGACACCAGTTTGAGGGCGCGCTCTGAGTGGGAGACGGCCTTCTGGATGGCCAGGAGCTCCTCCTCTGTGGGGTAGATGGCGGCGTGCTTGCACATGACATGCCGGTCGTCGCTGGACTCCGGCCGCCTCATGGGCTTCGGGGAAAGGCACACGTGTCACGTCACGGGCAGGTTGAGAGGCCCCGGTGGCCCGGGGGACGCGGGGGGCCCGGAGTCAGGCTGGCTTTGAGAGGCAAGTGGTGGCCGGAGAGCCAGGCAGAGGAATGAGAGGGTCCACAGGGGAGGTGGACCAGTGAGAACCCCAGGGCCCCGATGGCTGTGGGGAACTTGGGCCGACTGGGGGGTCCAGTGGGCTCCCTGGGCAACATTGTCGAATTTCCGAGCCAGAGGCCCCGAGGCAGCTGGTGACCCCCTCCGTCAGCAGGGTGCAATCCACAGTTCCCATCCAACCCGGCCCGCCCCCTCGGATGGACAGACACCCAAAGGCTCCCAAGGGATGTGACCACTGGGGCCTCAGGAAGCTTTAAGGGATCGCTGTGGCTGGAAGTAAGGCCCTCAGCCCCCTCCAGTCCCCAGCCCCTGAGGCATTCGGACATCAAGATGAGACCACCACCCACCAGAGGCTTGGCTGTGGACAACCCCGGCCTGCTCCTGAGGGGAGGTGCATGCTGGTCGGGCGGTGAGCGTCCCGAGCGTGCCTCCTGCGCCTGTGGCGCCTCTTCTAGCCACCTCTTGCACAAGCCGTAGCGCCTGCTGGGGTGGCAGGGACAAGGAGCCGTGAGCGGCGGCGGGACCCTGGGCCGGTCACGCGGGAGAGCGTGGGGAGCCCCAGAAGCGGCTCCGCGTGCTGCCTCGTCCGGCCGGGCTGAGCGCAGCTGGCGGGGGAGGGCCCTGAGGCCCCGCACCTCATCTCGTCATGCTGGCGCCGCAGCTCCCCCAGACGCTGCTTGCTCAGCTGCCGCTGCTTCCTCAGCCTCTCCTCCAGCAGCTTCCGAACTCTCGTGCTGGGCTTGTCCGCAATCGGAAGATCGGGGTTCACTTTTTTCTGGGAAAATAGGGGACCTTCGTTCAGATGAGAATGCTGGGGGTGCCACCTCCTGCCAGGTTTATTTTTTATTTTTTTATTGTTTGGCCATGCCCCACGGCATGCGGGATCTTAGTTCCCCAACCAGGGATCGAACCCACACCCCCTGCAGTGGAAGCACAGTCTTACCCGCTGGACCGCCAGGGAAGTCCCTCCTGCCAGGTTTAGACAACAGTGAGTTTCAATCCCCAAAGTGTCAACACTCCTCGTCCCCAAAGGCCATGGCAGGAAAGGGAACCACAGCGGGGAACAAAACTATGACCGACTTGCAGAGCGGCAGACGTGACGTCCGCCACTGCGCAAGCCAACCGTCCACGCATCTGACAGAGGAGCCGAGGGAGAAGGCACCGCAACACGGAGGCGCACCCGCGGTCAGTGGTCACGCATGCTGACGGACGACTGAACGGAAATGCTCGTCCCGATCAGAGTAACCCAGGGAAACTCCGTTTGTGTGGGATCCAGATCTATATATTCTAAATAGCATTGCCAATTCGCTCACTGGGCTTTTTCCTTAGTACTTAATTCTATCACTCAAAGAGTGTAGTGTTGTCTAAGGATTGGTCACTGGTGGAAACAACACAAGTGTGCTTCAGCGGGTGAAACACACACAACGTGTCCCTCCACACACGGGAGCATCTCTCAGCCAGGAAAAGGGGTGAAGCACTGACACTCGCTACACCGTGGACGGACCCTGAGAACACGATGCTCAGTGAGAGAAGCCAGACACAGAAGGACACCCAGTGTGTGATTCCACTGATGGGAAACGTCCAGAACAGGCAGATCCATAGACACAGAGAGTGGGTTCCTGGTTGTCAGGGCCTGGGGGAGGGGGAGGGGGTGGCTGCCAATGCGAACGGGGCTCCTGACGGACTGTTCTGGAACTAGATGGAGCTGCTGGTTGCACACTCTGTGAATGTAGTAAAAGCCACTTTACATGGGTGAGCTGTGTGGTGTGTGAATTATATCTCAACAAGGCTGCTGAAAAGAGGAAATATCCAGAAGCCATTGTTTGTCATGAGGAGAGTCACAGTGTGTGCTGTGCACAAGCGTACACGGGGCCTGATAGTCAAGTGTGTCTAAACACACATGTGCATGCATGCCCCGGCAAACCTGTGACAAGAAGGCATCGTGAAAGCAGCCAACGGTCCCTCTGGCTGAGCCCGGGGTGCTGAAGGGCCCAGGGGCTCCGACTCACGGGGCAAAACGTGTGTTTTGAGACGTGAGCCAAGATGTCAAGAGCACAGACGCTCACCCCCAGCCAGGCCCACCAGACGCCCCCTGCAGGCACACCTTATACTGCAGCCGGTGCCGCCGCCCCCTCACGTGCATGTCCCGGGCATTGGGGTCATTGAAGCTGCACTCGCACAGCTTGCAGTGGAACCGGATCACTCTGCCCTCCTCGTTGCACACCTGAGACACAAGGCACGGCTGAGCGCCGCCCACGGCCCCCACGCGTCGGGTCTGGGCTCCAGCAGGGCACCTCCTTCCCCCAGGGCCATCCAGGCCGGGTGCTGGTTTCCTGTCTGCCCAGCGGTTTACGCTTTCAGAGGAGTGGCTCTTCACCAGCGCGCCCTCCCAGGCCCGGCTCCCCTCTGCCACCACCGTCCCGTCCTCCCTTCCCCTGTCCCCCCAATCCCGGGGCTGCCACCAGACTGGCAGGAAGCCTGCCTGGTGTGGCTACTTTGCAGGGGACAAAACAGAAGGTGCTGAGTTGGGTGAACAAAAGCACGAACACAAGCACGGAAGAAATGCCCACATGCACAGCCCAGGAGGCACCCGGGAGGCTGGGACTGTGGGCTCGTAGGGAGGGGCTCAGAACCTGAGCTCCACAAAGCCCCAGGCGTGCAGGTGGTGCTGTGTGGGGCGCACACTGGCTCCTGTGCCCGAGGATCACGTGCCCGTGGGTTTCCAGGACACAGATCCCTCCTGCCACCTTCCTTGCCGCAGGAAGAGGGGCTGCCCGGTGGCAGGAAACGCCTCTGCCTGTCTTGGGCCTTCCTTCTAAGATCTGAAGCCCAGCACCCGGGCCTTCCAGTGAGATCCAAGGGATGCTGGCTCACTGAGGTCTTCCCGGGGCGGGTGTGCAAGTCTCAGGGGGAGAACTGGGACGAGGCCTCCAGGCCCGGCTCCGCAAGGTCCTTCTCCTGGAGCCCAGGGTGAAGCAGGGTGAGTTGATGGCTGGACGCCCAGCACTTACCTCCTCCACATAGCCTGGGCCCACCGGCTGTGCGTCACAGCACGTTCCAGAAGCTTCCACAGAGCCTCCTTGGGCGGGCAGTTCTCCGGGCCGCTCTGATCTGGGGTGTGCCGGTTTCCCCTGGGGGGATCTGCTGTCTGCCGCCAGCAGCGCAGGAGGCCCTGGAAGGAAGAACCGCGTGACTTATAATCTGCTCCAGCCAGCAACCAGGGTCGGCTTCTGGTCCGCCAGCACGAAGGGTACAACTCGATGCCACCGGGTCTCCCACTGCCCCCCTCCCCCTTCCGTGACGTCAGCCAGTGGGATCCAGAGTCTCACGAGACCCCTTCCCACCAGCCTGGGTCACGACTGGGAGAGCGAGGCCCTCACGGCGTTTGGTGCCAAGGTGGACGGGTCCACAGGGAGGCGCAGGTCGTAGGCCCCTCTCTGAGGACAACCGCCACTGCTGCACAAGTCTGCAGCCCTTAGTTAACCAACAGTGGAACATCAGGCAGATGAGGGTTTACTGAGCCTCAGAAGGGAGACATTTCTTTGTCACCAAAACCGCTTTACAGTTTGATCTTCAACATCACGTGACGGTTCAAATCTCAGGCCTGCCGAGGCTCAAAATAAAATAGGCCCCGCCTCCCACACAAAGCGTGGTGGTAGAGGGCAGAGACTGGGCTGGAATCCCACCTCCACCGCTCACCGGGTGGTCCAGAGCCAAGTGCTTTTCCTCCCCTCCCCTCGGTTCTTCCATCTGTAAAGTGGGACTAATGACAAACCTAGAGCCGTGGAGGGTGAATCAGGCACGTGGAGTGAGTGCCTGACATGTAAGCCTATTTACCCTTGAAATGCATGTCCCTCGGCAGCCGTGACTGCCCAGGGGTCATAGCAGGTGCGGGTGACACACGCTCGAGGGAAGGCAGGGTTGGAGGTGGGGCTGCGAGGAACCTGCCTGGATTTCCCGGGGCCCACCTCACTTATCAGAGTGCCCGGTGTGAAGGGGGCTGCTTCCAGCACGTGGAAGGCGGCAGCCCAGGGGATTCTCCAGGCCTAGGGCCGGCTTCGCAAGTGTGGCCAGCACGCAGCTCAGTCCCAAGCTCCACGGGAAGAAATGGAAGCTGCACTGGTTCTGCCCACGCTTCCCCAGGGTGGGCCAAAGGCGGCAGAAGGCACCCCGCCGGTGGGGATCTGGGAGAGAACCACCCCCTTCATAGGTCCTGCCTCCCCAGAAGTGATGGCCGCACGCACACCGCTGACTGGACCATCCCGTTTCTGAGGCTCGAGCTTGTTAAGGCAGGGCAGGGGCTGTGAAGCGCAGAGACACGTACCCATGTGTGAGGCCTTCGAGGCGGCCGGTCTCCTGGCTGGCGCTGGCCTGCTTGGGGCACACATGCTGGGGCTGGCAGGGGCCGCGGGGGGGCTCTCTGCGGTGAGGGGGGTGGAGGCCGGCCGGCTGGTGCTGGTGGCCTGGGCCGAATTCGCTGGCGCCGGGTCCATGCTGGGAATGGGCTTCCCCAATTTGGTGTGCAGCTTGAAGACCTGGAACAGACCCAGCCCCCTGTAAGGGCTGCTCAGGCCTGGTCAACCTTCCTCAGGGGTAGGAAGAGCACCTCACCGGGCATGGGGGAGCTGGCAGACTGTGGAAGTGAGGGCGGTGGTCCACCCTGTCCCCGGGGACCCTGCCCCTTCCCCCTGCTCCCACTTAAATGCTTTGGGAAGGGCCTTCCTGAGCTGTCTCCTGCTTCTAGGCCCCCACTACTCCTGCATATGGGGGACCTATAACTTTGACACCCCTGCTGGCTTACACAGACCCCCTTCCTCCAAACTCCACCGCCTGCGCTGAGAAGCACGGCTGTTTTCTGCATGCCAAGCACCAGCCCAGTGCCAGCCCCAGGTAGAAACACAGTGTGTGTAGAGCACCTGCTAAGATGGACACATGTACGTGTCCACGACACAGATCCATGTTCGGTATACGTGGGTGTACACGTCCATAGACACACCTCCACATTCTGCAGGAACTCACATACATGTCCAGGGACACAGATCCACCTAGGATACAGTCACCCACCCTGTCCTCGGCATGCCCCGCCGCCAACAAAGGCACTTAATTGCAAAAGTTCCCATTGGAAAGGACTGTTCCACCACCCCCAGAGTCTGCACTGACGACCGTCTCGGACACCTTCTCTGGCTCTAAGTCTGACACTCACGGCTCAAACCTGCCCCCCACGCCGGGGCTGGCTGCAGGGCCTCCTGACCCCAGAACGAGTCCCAGCCTGTGAGCTGTGACACCCGCAGCCCACCCCGCCTGGGCCCAGCTCTCCCGCCTGCACCCCTGCTACCACCAGGCCGGCACGTCCCCTTTTCCACGCCTCACTGCTCCTTCCTTGGTGGGTTTTGTGGGTTCACGCAGGCATTCGAGAGCCTGTCCCAGCTGGGCTGGGGAACGAGGCCCTTGATGAGCAGGGGGAGAAGACAGATCCTCAGGCAGGCGCTCGGGGAGGCCCAGCCTGCAGCGGGGGCTGGAAGGGGGCTGCCGAAGGCAGGGTGTGAGCAAAGGCCCGGGGGCAGGAGGGAGAATGGCCGGTGATCTGGGGCAGCTGGAGGGGGTTCTGTGGACGGGGCAGAGAGAGGCAGCCACGGGACAGGGGCCTTCCTAACCCTCTCACTCTAAACCTCGTGGTGCAGCTCAAAGCAGGCGTCCAGCCAGGAATTCCCCCTCCTCCTGTCCTCAGCGCACACCCAAAGGGTGAGCATCACCTTGCAGGTTCATGATGCCATTTGGGGAAGGTTTGCTGATTTCCAAAAAGCACCTCTGGACCATAGAAAGAGGGCATAGGGAGAGGGGCCCTACCTTCTCTCGGGTGGAGGAGCCCATTCATTTCCTCACAATATGACATACTACAGGCATTTTTAAGCCCACAGGAAAACGTTGATATTAAAATAGTAATAAATATGACAAATGCTGATATTAAATAATTTAGTATCAATGAAAACTTTGATATTAAAATATTAAACCTTACTACTTTAATTTGATTTTTAATAAATAAGGACCCCAAATGGAATATACCATTTGATCTCATCAACATACAAACTCTGGTTCACATATACATGCAGACACACCCAAGGCCAAGAACATTTTCCTCTGGGGTCTGGGTACGAGCTGCCCTGCTCCATGCTTCTGTCCAGGGGCAGATGTGACTTTTATAACTGGGAGAAGGCGTTTGGCTTTGGAGGAAGGAGGACGCGTGGGCCTGCAGGGAAAGCCGCTTCTCGTGGGTGGCTGCCCACCCCCCGTGTCATGGGATGCCCCTCTGGGTCCCGAGTGGGCCGGGGCCTGTGAGGGGCTCCTACCTTCTGGTGCTTGGACCCCCGGATGTGGGCGGCATAGGCCTCCGCCCCGGTGCAGGACACGGCACACAGGTCGCAGTGCAGCTGCGCCTGCACCCCTCGTGGGCTGCTGCTGGGCTGGATGCTCATATTCTGAGCCGCCTCTTTCTTTTTGTGCTTCTGCCCTTCCAGGTGCTCACGGTAGGTCTGCCGGCAGAGAGCGAGGGCAGCCTGAGGGGGGTGTGCCCACCTGGCACCGCGCCTTCCCCGTCGCCGCAGTTCACGGGAGGCCTGATGTCCCCATCCCTCTGTTCACGGCCTCCTTTTAAAGCCCAGTCAACAGAGAGAAGACTCAGAAGCTCGGACTGAAAGACATAAGGTTGCCTTCTCTTTTGTTTTTTCTAAAAATCAGTGAGTTTCTTCAAGCATCCTCAAAGGAGCACACATTTAGTTTCCGGGGCTGCTTGAAAGAATATTCCGGCTTTTCAGAATCTGACCTCAGAAGCCAAGCAAGGATGCGTGCTACTGGAACGATGGGGGACACACTTCACTGTTAGAGCACTGCTCCCAAACCGCGGGGTCCACCTGGGGGAGGTGGCCACGAGGCACAGACCCACGCTTCCCGCACCGCGTGCCCGAGATGTCTGACAGCGTCTGGCACACGACTGAGCTCTCACGGGGCAGCCCTGACTTGTCTCTGGGAAGCCTTAAGATGAGGCAAAGTGGGGCTGCTAACCCAATGCCCTCTAACCATGCCAAGAGTCAACATTCCGCGGAATAGAAATGCCTCTGGAAAATACCAAAGGCACTGGTGACGTTGGCTGGCTCTGGGGGCAGGGACAGGAGTAGGAAGGGTGCTCTCGGAATGTAGAAATCTGTGGGGTTTTTTTTTTTGGCTGTGCCTTGTGGCATGTGGGATCTTAGTTCCCTGACCAAGGATTGAACCCATGCCCCCTGCAGTGGAAGCGCAGAGTCTTAACCACTGGACCGCCAGGGAAGTCCCAGGAATCTGTGTTTTTACCTAAGCCACAGAACACACACACACGCACACACACACACACACACACACACACACGCACGGACATGACGTAAAAGCCTGTGGGCCGGAGACAAGCCTGGAAGGATATACACCAAGGCGCCAACAGTAAACTACTTCAGAACACACTTCGCAGAGTCTGAGCCCGTAGAAAGAACAAATGTTCGCAGTTTATGCCATCACGATGCCTGACTCTCCGTCACAGACACGGACCAGATGTGGAATGAGAAAAAACCCAGAGGAGCATTAGAAGGAGGCCTGCCTGGCGCCCCGCGGCTCCTGAAGCCCACAGCTGCCCTGGCGGCCCCTCGCTTGGCCGGGACGGAGACCGCACCGCCAACTGTGCCGTCCTGGACTCAAAGACAGGTGCCCGGAAAAGAGGTAGAAGTGCTGCCCCCGCTGCGAGAAGGCCACACCAACCAAGTCCTTCCGATGCAGATGGAGGCCGTGTGTGGCTGCTTCCACGTTAACCGTGTCTCAAGCGGCGCTGGGTGGGCGCGGGAGGGGTGAGCAGGAAAGGGCAGCACGGGGACTCCGCAGAAGCACCCGGCATCTCGGTGGTGGAGGCGGATGTGCGAGCCTGGGCAGGTGATGAGCTCGCATGGAGCAGACCACACGCATGCACACGCACGTGCACACAGGCATACACAGGTGCAAGTGAGACCGGTAAAACCTGGGACCTCTGACTCAGTGGACGGGTTCAAGGCCAACATGCCAGCTGTGATAGTGACTGTAGTTTGGCAAAACGTCAGCACCCGGGGCGCTGGGTGAGGGCACGTGGGCCTCTGCGCGGTGTTTCTTACAACCACCTGTGAAACCACCACTACCTCAATGAAAAGTCCAACGAACAAGCGCTGTTAACATTACCAAAAAGCTGGGAACAACTGGAGCTGACACGTCTGCGTGCCAGATGCTATGCCAAGTGGTGACACGCTTGGGGAAACCCGGTCCCACGGGGAGACGAGGCTCAGAGAGGCCTCGACACCCACTCGGGTGATGCTCACGTGCCCACGCTCCGTCACACCCCACGGCCATGGGGAGCGTCACACCCTTGCTCAACGTGATGCCACAAAGAGTCTAGAATCACAGGAGCAGACCTTGTATTGGACTGGTGAGAGGAACCAAGAATCCTCACGATGCAGTCCTGAGTGCGGGCCGCCTGGCCCTCATCCCTCTGCCAGGGAAGTTGGGGCTGAATGAGGGGTTCTGGGCTCCTCCCACACCTCTATAGCCTGCGATTTGGAGTCTCTGCATGCCTCCACGGTGCCAGCTTTCTCTCAGATTACTAAGAACAAGACAAAGTCCACACGGGGTGTTTTGTAAGGACCAGCCCTAGCGTCTGATGATCTTTGCAGGGAGCGAGGTGGGTCACTTGCGAGCGTCGTTGGGGAGGTCCTTTGCTTAGACAGCAGTGCACTCGCCCGCACGCGCGCCCGAACATGCTGCTTTTACCCGCCTGCGGCCCTGCCTACACGGCCCTGTCTGCACGGCCCTGCCTACACGGTCCTGTCTGCACGGCCCTGCCTACACGGTCCTGTCTGCACGGCTCTGCCTACACGGCCCTGCAGCAAAGGTGCACTGTGACCAGCCGCACCTACCGGCCCTCATGTCCAGGAGGGTGCGCTGAGGGCCTCCGTGCTGCAGGTGGCCTCAGGGTGCAAGACCACGCTTCTGCGGCCAACAGCCAGCGCTGGGCCCGCTCTCGTGTCTTTCACAAGAACACCAGGCAGTTTTAAGGTTATGCTGATGCGCACTTGGCATTGCAAATTAATAACAGGCAACGACCCTTCTGAGGGTCTTTTGAGCAGGCAACGACCCTGACCTCTGGCCGGTCGTAGGGGGCAAGGGAGGGCTCTCCCACCCGTGGGGGCAGGAAGGCCTGCCCAGCGTGGGGCGGGGCCGGCTGACCTGGGGACCAGCACAGCTGATCTTGCAGATGTCACAATAGTGAAGCAGGAGCTGCTTGGGGCCACCCCTGGGTTTCGGCAGCTTGGTGGCAACTGGTAGCTTCTTGGCGAAGCTGTCAGTGCAATGGGCACCGGGACTGCTTCCCGAGCCGCCCCACAGGGACGAGTCCACGGGCTTTGGGAGCGGGGGCGGCCGCATCTGTGGGAGGAGCAGCGGGGGGTAGTAAGGACTGATGGCTGAGTACGGGGATGTGTCATAGCCCGGACAGCTTGGTCCTAAGAAGCGGAGAGAAAAATGAGAGGGGGAGATGGGTTGGTTTTGAGGAAAGGACCACATTTATTTCGGCAGCAAATAAAAGGAACAGCCTGCACTTGCATGCCTGCGGGGGAAACCACCATCTTACCAGTGTACGGGGCGGAGGCCGGGCCGAACGAGGATGAGGAAGGCAGCGTGGAGAGGGAGGAGGCCGCGGGCAGAGCGCTGCTCGCAGGGGGGTAGGTGGAGGTGGAGGGCGAAGTGCTGGCCAGCTGCCCCGCCTCGGCGGTGGGCACCTGCGGCAGGGGCTGAGCTTGGTTGTACCCAATGCCACCGTAGGCTCCTTGGGGCCCTGGAGAGCAAGCACAGCCTCTGCAGAGCCACTCCTGTGACACCGGGCCCAGGGAGCAGAGAAAGCGTGACCAACACGACGGCCCGGCTGCCAGGAGCTGGCACGGCCTGGGTGCAACTTGCTGTGAAGCCCGGGTGTCTGAGCCGCGCTGGAGGCCGGAGCCCCGGGCTCTCCCAATCTCTAAACTCCAAGTCCTCAACAGAACCCACCTCCTTGGAAAACACTTCCAGCCCCACCTTCGTCTCTCCCCCATCTCTCTGTCTGGGTCTCTCCGCCCCTCTCTCTCGCACACACAGGCCCATTGACTAGTGGAGACTTCGGGGCGTATCTGAGGGGACAGCCCTGAGACCCACGCTACCGCTGCACCTCCTGTGAACCTGACGTGCTTGAAACCTGACTTTCCTGGGGTCCCTCCCGTGTAAGCGAGGCCCGTTTGCCCCCGCCCTGACCCTGCAGAGACCCACCCACCTGGTGGGCAGAGTGTGGCCGTGGCCATGGCTGGGAGCTGAGGCTGGCCAGCAGCAGGTGTTGGGTCCCGTTTGTTCTCGTAGCCACCAGCGGCTGTCAATGGTCCATAGCTGTAACTGTCCTGTGAGAGGGTTTCCATGGGGAACACAGAGCAGGAGAAAGGTGCTCAGGGTGGGGCAAGGCCCCCTCCTTGCCCCCTGCAAGGCCTGCATCCATGTGGTTCCCGAGCTCCTGCTCTGTACCAGCCTCTGTTTTGGGACCTGGGGACGCAGCGACCAGGGAGAGGCATGTGGCCTGCTTCGTCAAAACTGATGCTAATGTCTGAGAGAAAAAGTGCTCTGAGGAACATGCAACGGGACAAGGGCTGCCAGGGATGGCTCGGAGGAGGAGGCAAGCGTGTGGAGACTGGGGACAAGGCTCCTGGCCAGGTTGGCAGGGAGCAGAGGCCCTGGTGGGGGTCAGCGAGTGGGCTGGCAGGAGACCCGGAAGCTGTTTGGAGCAGAGGACTGCGAGCACCAGGGGAGGGGCTGGGGGGGCAGGCGGGGCCGGGGGCGCTGGAAGGGGCTGGGGCAACAGGAAGCACGGCTGGATTCTGGTTCACAGGGAGATATGAGCTGTTGCGTGGACCAGGGACTAACTGCATGGAGGTGAGGACGGAACCAAGAGGCCAGGAGGAGGCCCTGGGAGCAGGACAGGAACTCAGGATGGGAGGTTGGGAGAAGTACCAGAGGTCCTGGGGAAGCAAAGGGGAGTAAAGGAGGGAGGGGACGGAGCCAAGTGGGTACGAGCTTGGCCGAGCAAATCAGGAACAAGCTGTGGGTGACAGAGGCTCAGGGGGTTGGGCCACATGGAGCGTGGGACGCCCTGGCGATTCCATGTGGAAACACAGCTGCCGGATCTGCGGTCCTAGAGCTCGGGGTCAGGAAGGGGGCATCGTCAGCACCGGAAAGGCCTGGGAAAGAGGGGAAAGTTCCATCCCCTCTAAGGGGGATGTTCCTACAACCCTCCTACACTGTTGTTGGGAATGTACATTGGTGTAGCCACTATGGAAAACAGTATGGAAGTTCCTTAAAAAATAAAAATAGATGGGAATTCCCTGGTGGTCAAGTGGTTAGGACTCAGCACTTTCACTGCTGAGGGCCAGGGTTCAATCCTTGGTCGGGGAACTAAGATCCCACTCTAAGCATCAGGAGGGTGATGGCCCGTCTGGATTGCATTTTCAAGGAAGGACTGGTGCTGGGCAGAGAAAAGTCGGGCTGATACCTGGTAGGAGGGAGCCATGGTGGCCGCCGGCACAGGCTCCTGGGGCTGGCCGCCGTAACCGAGGTCCTGGCCGGGGTGGGGCTGGTACCCGCCGTACCCCGCTGGAGTGATGGGCCTGGGTGGCTGGGCGGCCTCGGGAAACGGGATCAAGGCAGGGCCCAGTCCAGGAGCAGGCTGAACGGCCAAGCTGGTTCCAGCAGCTGGGACGGGAAAAGCCATTGGAGGCTGGGCGCTAGAACCACAGATAAACAGACAACCCAGCAGCGTTAGACCCTGGCATTCGAGAACCTGCATTGAGCACAAAAATGCCATCTGACACTAGACATCAGCCACTTGGATGCCTCCAGTCCAAGACCTTTCTTCTGTGAGCACAGGCGCCATTGGAAGCGCTTTTCATGAATTAACACAATCTCACAGCAACCCTGAGTGCTCGGAGCCAGCCTGGTCCCCATTTTCGCAGTTGAGAAAAATCATGGAAGGTCGATTAACGCTAAACTAAGAACTCTTTACCTATAAGAACCAGCTCTTGCTTGTGGTTCGTTCTGCAGGAAGCCCAGAGCTGAGGCCTTTTGTCTGCCTCACGTCATCCCTACCTTCCTGCCCTTAGAGAAGGCACTGCCAGCTGTCTGTATGTCCATCTGTTGGTCTGTCCCCGCTGTCTGGAAGATGAAACTCTGAGGACAGGTGACAAGTGCCGGATTCAGACCCAGATCTTTCTGATCCCCGCGCTCCTCACTCCGCTAAATATCAGTCACCCAGTAGACAGTCCTCAAATGTAAAAGTCCGTCTGTCGGGGACGGGTATTGGCAAAGAGTTTAGCCCAGTGCCAATAAGAATCATGTAAGAAAGTTCCTACAACCCTCCTACACTGTTGTTGGGAATGTACATTGGTGTAGCCACTATGGAAAACAGTATGGAAGTTCCTTAAAAAATAAAAATAGATGGGAATTCCCTGGTGGTCAAGTGGTTAGGACTCAGCACTTTCACTGCTGAGGGCCAGGGTTCAATCCTTGGTCGGGGAACTAAGATCCCACAAGCCGCATGGAACGGCCAAAAACTTTAAAAATTAAAATAAATAAATAAATAAAAATAGAGCAACCGTACGATCCAGCAATCCCAATCCTGGATACATATCCAGAAAAGATGAAAACTCTAATTCAGAAAGATGTATGCACGCCAATGTTCACTGCAGCACTATCCACAATAGCCAGGATGTGGAAGCAACCTAAGCACCCATCGACAGAGGAATGGATGAAGAAGATGTGGTTTATACATACAATGGAATATTACTCAGCCATAAAAAAGAATGAAATATTGCCACTTGCAGCAACATGGATGGACCTAGAGATTCTCATACTAAGTGAAGTAAGTTAAAGACAAATATTATATGATATCACTTATATGTCAAATCTGAAAATAATACAAATGAACTTATTTACACAACAGAAACAGACACACAGACATAGTAAACAATCTTACGGTTACCAAAGGGGAGGGGAGGGAGGAATAAATTAGGAATATGGGATTAACAGGTACACACTACTATATGGAAAATAGATAAACAACAAGGGCCTACTGTAGAGCACAGGGAACTATATTTAGTATCTTATAATAACCTATAACGGAAAAGATCTTTAAAGAAAATACTGAATCACTTTGCTGTACGCCTGAAACTAATACAATATTGTATATCAACTCTACTTCAATTTTTAAAAGAAGGAAGTTCCCGCAAACCCTGTAGGGCAGGGGTCCCCAACCCCCAGGCCACAGCCCGGTACTGGTCTGCGGGCTGTTAGGAACTGAGCCGCACAGCAGGGGGTGCACAGCGGGCAGGAGAGCGAGTGAAGCTTCATCTGCTACTCCCCGTCGCTTGCATTATTGCCTGAACCGTCCCCTCCACTCTGGCCATGGGAAATCTGTCTTCCACGAAACCGATCCCTGGTGCCAAAAACGTTGGGGACCGCTGCCGCAGGGGATGAGGCAAGGCGTGTGCGCAGCTCAGAGGCAGGCAGACCTGAGTATAGAGGGACGACGGCTGGCAGCACTTGTCCACTGGCACCTTCGCACACATTCTGGGCTGATGCTAGACTCACATGTGATGCTTGCAGTGTCATTCCTGCCCCCCAAAGTGGCTCACTGCCCAGTGGGGAGGGCCATGGAGAAATGGGGACAACTTGGGGGGGGTGTTATCCAGGCCATCCTGGGGGCTGAGGGACCCGCCAGGGAGAGAGAAGCGCGCTGCTGAGGGTCAAGCAGAGCCCGCTGCATCGGCCCTGCCCATCTCCTAGCCAGCATCTCTTCGTCCTCCTGGCAGCCAGAGGGGTCCGCTCAAAGCACAGACCTGACCACCTCTGCCTCCTGCTCAGAACCCTCCCAACGCCCTCTGCCCCCATCCCCTCCCACACCTGCTCGCTCCCTTCCTCACTTCCTTCTGCAGCCCTTCCTGAGCCCCTGCTGGAGAGCAGCAGGGCCCTGTAACCCGTCATCCTGCCCCCTCAACCTGCTTGATTTTCCCTCCCAGCACCGCCTGACGCAATCCTTCCACCAACACGAAGCCACAGGAACTGAGGTGGGTCCCAAGCTATTTGTCGGCACGACAGTGGCACCTGGCACATAGCAGGTGCTCAGGAAATATTAGTATGGCCTACAGTCAGGCATTTGGGAAATGGTGGGTGGGAGCAGCCCAATCGCAGGTGGGGTCCTAGCCCGCCGGGGTCCCAGGGATCTTCTCCTCGCATTTTCACATGGTCTCCCTCTATGTGTGTCTGTGTCCTAATCTCTTCTTCTTATAAGGACACCAGTCATATTGAATCAGGGCCACCCTAATACCTCATTTTACCTTAATTATCTCTTTAAAGACCCCATCTCCTACAGTCACATTCTTTAGTTAGCAATGAAGCCCTAACCCCTAATACCTAACACCCAAATATGAATTTTAGGAGGACACAAGTCAGCCCATGACAGAGTCATTATTGTAACAAAACTCAAATGACATGAAAATCTTGATTACACAAACATCATTCATGCTGAACTGAAAGCACCTAAAATACATTTTACAGAATATATAATCATTTATAAATTAGTATGTTTTTACTTTAGTTAAGACACCCAAACATCATCAGCCCATCACCAGAATGCCCAGACACGCACAGTAATGATAACCTTTGATGTTCTGACAACTGTAAACCTAGCATCACTCTTTTTTTTCTTCTTGGTCATTAGAAAGGTATATTTGTTAAGGTAGGTGGGACAGAACATACTGTATTTAACTTTTGCCAGTTTGGTCTATAATGTTGAAATATTTAGACATGGCATGCTGGCTTCCATTTGTACTTTTGCCCTGGGCCTCTCAAACTGTGAAGGCTATTCATTTGTTTGGCTGTATTTCATTTGCCTATTTTACTATTGGTAAGTAGTTATATTATATATCAGTTTCTATTGCAGAATTAAAAATTACCCCCAACAAATGTCAATTGGTACAGCCACTATGGAAAACAATATGAAGCTTCCTCAAAAAATTAAAAATAGAACTAGCATATGATCCAGCAATTCCACTTCTGGGGATTTTTCTGAAGAAAACAAAAACACTAATTCAAAAAGATTATGCACCCCTATGTTCACTGCAGCATTATTTACAAAAGCCAAGATATGGAATCAATCTAAGTGTCCATTGATAGATGAATGGATAAAGAAGATGGATAAAGGAGATATATATCTTTATCCATTTGTCTAACGACGGATACTTAGGTACACACACACACACACACACATATGTATGCATGCACGTGTACTCGTGCACGACAGAATATTACTCAGCCGTAAAAAAAAGAATGATATCTTGCCATTTGTGACATGGATAGACCTACAGGGTATTATGCCGAGTGAAATAGGTCAGACAGAGAAAGACAAATACCACATGATCCCACTTATGTGAAGAATCTAAAAAATAAAACGAATGAGTAAACATAACAAAACAGAAACAGACTCATAGATACAGAGAATAAACTGGTGGTAGCCAGAAGGGAGGGGGTTGGGAGGATGAGTTAAGTAGGTGAGGGAGATTAAGAGGTACAAACTTCCAGTCCTTAAATAAGTCAGTCTGAGGAGTGTAATATACAGCATGGGGAATATAGTCAATAATACGGCAATACATTTGCATGGTCGCAGATGACAACTGGACTTATCGTGGTGATCATTTTGTAATGTACAAAAATACCAAATCACTATGTTACACACCTGAAACTAATAGAATGTTGTAAGTGATTATACTTCAATTTAAAAACTTACCCCCAACGATGTGGCTGCAAACAATAATAAATATTTACCATCTTCACAGATTCTGTCGGTCAGAATTTGAGAGTGGCGTGGATGGGCTCTGACTCAGAGTCTTTAAGACGTTGCCAATAAGAAGTCAACTGGGGGAATTCCCTGGCAGTCCAGTGGTTAAGACTCCACGCCCCCAATGCAGGGCACGAATTCAGTCCCTGGTCGGGGAACTAAGGTTCCCCATGCTGCACGGCACGGCCAAAAAAAAAAAAAAAAAAAAAGAAGTTGGCTAGGACAGCATCATCTGAAGGCTCGACTGGCGTAGTGGGGATAGTGAGATCTGCTTCTAGGATGGCTCCTTAACATGGCTGGTGCTTTCCCAATGCTGCTTGAGTGTTCTTACCACATGGCGACCAGCTTCCCCCAGAATGAGAGATGCCAGAGAGAGAGAGAGAGGAAGGACCAGGTGGAAGCTATCCTTGTAATGAGCCTCAGACATCACATGGCATAACTTCTGCCACATTCTGCCTTAGAAGTGAACCACTAAATACACCCCACCCTCAAGGGGAGAGGATTAAGCACCATCTTTTGAAGGGAGGAGTGAATTTATTTATGGGAATATGGAATATGAATTCTCTTAATGAATACTGAATATGAGAATTTATGGCAATATTTTTAAACCACCACATGCTATTCCCCATTTTCTACTGTTACACATGTTCTACGTATGTTCTGTATATGCTTTCTTGTGCCAGCTTCCCCTCATGGCTTCTTGTCCAGCCTGGGTCCCACACGACCTGCTCCAAACAGGGCACAGCTGAGGAGAATGGGGTGAGGATGGCTGCCTCAGATCCATAAGGATTTAACCTGGAGCTGGGGCCACCTTCTCCTGAGTCACATGGGAGAGGTGTGGACCAACCCAAACCGGCAAGGAAAACGGATGGGATGGGCTTTGGGAGGACGATAAAAAGCCATGCCGTTGAAGCCACTCAGAAGGCTCGACAAAGGGGTCTGAGCTGCCCAAGCTGCAAGGGCGGGAGTGCTGGAGTCCAAGTGTGAGCGCAGACCTGGAACTCTCTGGACTCTGAGCCCTGCTGCCTCTGCTGGGTAAGAGGCCATCAGGACTGCAGTGATGCTTTCCTTCTTGCCTGGCTTCCCAGCGTGCCAATGGCCTCCACCTCCAGAAGGGTCTCTGCCCCCAGTCCTGAAGACCAGCACACCAAGTGGTGCCAACTGAGGGTGCTGAGGCAAAGTGTCTCCTGCGGTGGAGGGCAAGTCTTGTCCTTTAGCTGAGGGCCTGAGGGAGTAGAGACAACCTTGGGGCTTTCTTCACCTGCTCCCGCAGTGACCCAGCTCAAGTCAAAAGCTGTGTCTCCATCTGGTGGGGGGCCCACCTAGGGAACCAGTGAGGCGGGCAGTTGTTGACCTTGTTCCAGGCCAGGAGATCAAACAGCCTGTTCTGTCTAGGGCAGGGTTTCTCGATCCAGGCAATGCTGACATTGCAGCCCGATCACTCTCTGTAGGGGACCATCCTGGGCACTTTGGGCTGTGGAACAGCATCCGTGGCCTCCACCTGCCCAATGCCAGAGGTGTCCCCAGTTCAAACAACCACAGATTTCCCCAGACACTGTCCGGGTGAGAACCACTGGTCTAGGACAAGCCCAATCCCAGGGCACCAGCTCTGAGTCCCCAGCTGCAGATGGGCAACGTCATGTGTTGGTTTACAGCTGATCCAGACCCTACTCCAGAAGGATCACCGGAACACTGCGGGCTACCCTGTGACTCGGGATCAGGCTCGAGACAGCACATTTGCGGGCGTAAACTAAGAATTCAGGACATGTTTTGGTTGTATACGACCCTGAGTAGTGATGCTTATGCACCCTGAGGTTTGAAGACCACTGAGCTAGACCAAAGTCAAGGACAAAAGGAGAATCTGCCCACAGATGGCTGGGCGTCCAAGCCGTTTGGTCTTGATGTAACTCAGTGGTGGGAAATCTCAGGTGTTCCCGTGCCCTGCAGGGTGACTCCCGTCAGTTTTATTACGAGGGCCTGCAAACGTCACAGCTGTGAGCAGACTGATTGACTGTGAGGCGTACAGGGTCAGGGTAGATATCAGCTTTGAGTTTTATGTGGGATGCTGAAACGCCCTTGATCTCACCGGAGGTCACCCCTGCCCCCTTCTACTCAGATGACAGGATGAAGCACCTCTCCTGTGCAAACAGCTGAGACGCTGGGGGAGGGGCGGGGGAGACAGAGACACACAGTCTGGAAGAAGTATGGATGTGCTGACAGCCCAGCAGGCAGCAGGAGCCTCCCCCTCCAACCCAGAGCCTGAAAAGGCCTCACCTATGAAGAATACTGGGATTCCAGAGAGGGGCTCAGATGCAGCCCCCTGGGCTGAGAGAAGGGCCTGGCACACACGTGGGAAAGGGAGAAGAGCACAGGGGCTGACAGGGGAATGGCCCTGTGTGCTGAGGGACAGAGGAGGGGTGGGTGACAGGAGGCTGGATGGTGGGCTTGGGACTCTGGGATGCCAGGCAGAATCCGAGTTTTATCCAGTAAACAATCCGGAGTCACCACGGTATCTCAGGACAAGATCTGTCCTGTTTTAGGATGCTAAGGTGCTGTGGACTGAGTTGTGCCCGCCCCCCCTCAAATTCACGTGAAGCCCTAACCCCAATAAGACTGTGTTTGGAGATAGAGCCTTTAAAGAATTAAATGAGGCCATAAGAGTGGGGTCCTAATCCTATAGGACTGGTATCCTTATGAGAAGAGACACCAGGGATGCCCACACAGAGGGAAGACCACACAGGGACACAGGAAGAAGGCAGCCATCTGCAGGCCAAGGAGAGAGGCCTCAGGAGAAACCCTGCCAGCACCTGGATCTTGAATGTCCAGCTTCCAGACTGTGACGAATACGTGCATTGTTTAGGCCACTCAGTCTGTGGTGTTTTGTTATGGCAGCTCGAGCAGACTAGACAGGTGGTGATGGCTGTAGAGTGGAGAAGCTGAGGGCAAAGCTGATAGGAGACACACAGAGGCCACTTCAGGTCACCTATGCAAATTTCAGCCAGGTCAGCTCCCGGTGGTCGAGGGCTTTGCAGACACCCAAAACGGGGCTTGCAAAGCAGTCAAGTAAACGTTTCATGACTATGGTCAAAGTGGTAGCTGTGACCCCAAAGGGAACAGTAGGCCCACCTGAGTAACTGCTCAGGGCAACACAAAGCTGTTTGTGGTCCGGGAGCATGACGTGTTGCTTGGCTTTTATTTAGCTAAGCAAGCTCTGCGGAAGTGGAGCATGGATGCCCTCAAGCTGGGGAGGGTGCACGTGCCATGGGACTCGTGCCCTTCTCAGGAGAGGGCTCAGCACAGTGGAGCCCAGACGGAAGGGATAAAGGGAGAAATGGAAGGGATTTAAAAGAAGGCTAGGCCAAGTATGGCCACATCTGCCCACTGCCTGTTTTTTGCACAGCCCATGAGCAAAAAATGAATTTTGCATTTTTAAGTGGTTGGAGAAAGTTAAGAGAGTACTATTTCATGACACGTGAAAATTATACAAAACTCACATTTCAGTGTCAAAATATAAAGTTTTGATGGCACATAGCCATGCCCACCTGTTTATGTATTGCTTTCAGCCACTTTTGCCCTATAGTGGCCGAGCTCTGTAGCTGCAACAGACCCAGTGTAGCCCGCTGTTGTGGACTGAATGTTTGTGTCTCCCCAAAATTGTTATGTTGAACCCCTACCCCTCAATGTGATGGTGTTAGGAGGTGGGGCCTTTGGGAGGTAACTAGGATTAGATGAGGTCATGAGGGTGGGGCCCCCCGTGATGGGATGAGTACCCTTATAAAAGTCACAGGAGAGCTTGCCTCCCCACTCCGCTCTCCTCCAGGTGAGGACACAGTGAGAAGTCAGCATTTGCAACCCAAAGAGGGTTCTCACCAGAACCCAACCCTGCCTGCACCCTGATCGCAGACCTCCAGAGGAATAAACTCCTGTTGTTTACAAGCCACCCAGACTGTGGTACTTTCTCACAGCAGCCTGAACTAAGACACCCCTGGAATGGAAAATATTTACTCTCTGACCTTTTAGGAAAAGGCTTGCTGATCCCCAGCTTAAAACAGCCATCGTTTATTTTGTTCCTAACTCTGTAGGCTGGGCTGGGCTGCATCTGAGGTCAGCAGCAGGCAGCTCCACTTCTGGAGGGCAGCTGGCTGTCCAACGGGCACTGAAGCCCTCCTCCCTATAGTATCTTCTCCTCCAGTGGTCCAGCTGGGGGCCCTTCACGTGGCAGGGTCCCCCAAGATGGAGAGGACGTGTGCAAAGGCTCTGGAGGTCTACGCTTAGAACAGGCATGAACAGGATTGGCAGCTCGAACAGATGTTACACCAGAATACCATAGATTGTGTGGCTTATAAACAACAGAAATTTCTCAGTTCTGGAGACTGGGAAGTCCAAGATGAAGGAACCAGCAGACCAGTATCTGGTGAGAGCCTGCGTCCCGGTTCATAGATAGCCATCTTCTCACTGTGTCCTCAAATGGCACAAGGGGTAAGGGAGCTCTCTGAGGTCCCTTTCAAAGGGTACTAATCCCATTCACAAGGGACCCCACCCTCATGACCTAATCACCTCCAAAAGGCCCCACCTCCTAATGCCATCAACTTGGGGGTTAGGTTTCAACATACGAATGGGGGGCGGGGGGTGTATAAACCTTCAGTCTATGGCAGTATCTCTTCCGCTGCAATCTACGGGCCAAGGAGGAACACAAGGAAGCCCAGGCTCGAGGGCCAGGGAAATGGATGTATTGATAATTTCTAGATGGAAAGAGCTGCATGGTCACAGTGGAAAGGGCGTGGATATAAGAAGGAACAACATAAAGGACAGGGGTGTTTTGGCAACCAATCTACCACATCGAGGTTTTAGGAGTTGAGCTAGCCAAAAAATAGCTCATAGGAGAGACTCCTCAGGCATGGCCCATATGGTTGTCAAAGCCTAGGTAACCTAGAGCAGGGGTTCTCACCTGGGGTGATCCTGCCCCCAGGGGAAAGGGGGTGATATTGAGGACATCTGTGGTTGTCACTTTGGGGGGCTCCTGGCATCGAGTAGGTGGGGGCCAGGGATGCTGCTCCACACCCCACAGCGCCCAGGACGGCCTCACAGAGAACAATCTGAGAAACTCAGACCTGCAAGGTCGGGGTGCCCAGGGTTGGGGATCAGGGATTAGAGCCTAACATTTAAAGGTAGGGGGCATGAAGGTGAGTCAGCAGCAGAGGCTATCACTCCCGCCCAGGCTCCCTGCCCCAAGTCTGAAGGGAGAGTCCCCACACCTCTTCTCCAGCTCCCTTTGGTAAGAGGTCAATTTCTAATAGCCTTTTTCTAGGTCCTTTTACTAATGAGATGAAAGCTGTGACTCCCTGGAAATGGCACAGCTTTGCCGGTAATCACCTGGGGCCTCACAGGCCCCAGCTTAAGAATCTCTCCTTGAATGGGAGAGCAAAAAGCATTTGCTGAGATTAAAGGCAAAGTTTACGTGCCCCTGTGTGGTGTGGCGTGTTCCCTTCTCTCGGAAAATGTAATAAATCCTCATTCAATGGCAAGATGGCCCCTGTCGTCAGTCACCTCCATGCATGAAAATCCTGCAGGCACAAATGAGACACTCCCTTAGAGCAAGGTTAAGAGAAGAGGTTGAGGACGCGAGGGTTCTGCATGAGGACCAAGGACCAAGATCAAGATCAAGGAAGAGCTCACAGAGGTTTCAAGCTTAGGAACTGGGAGGAGAGCCACAGTCCAGCAGCTGGCATGGGAACAGGAGCCACACCACCTGGCTTCCAATCCTGGCTCTGGCTCACCGCGGGGCCTTGAGCGAGTCACTTCTTCTTTCCTCGTCTCAGTTTACTCACCTGTAAAATGGGAACACCTACCTCTCGGGATGTCGTGACAAACAAGAACTCACGTGCTACAGTGCCTCGCACAGGAGCTCACAACGCAGCCCAGAGTGGCCAGATCTTCCCATTTTAAATGATACCAGAAATCTTTGGAAAGTCTCCCAATTTTAAAATACTGGCACCTAACTCAAATATAGCAAGTAAAAAACCCACTGCACGGGCCGAAGAGAGCTGGTGTGATAATCAAACATGGTCTGCAGGCTACCAATTCTCAGCCCCGACCAAGAGCAAGGAGTTGGGAGTAGTTGTTGAAGAACAGAGTCACACATTTACTCTCGGTGAAGCCTCCCCTCAAGCAAGGGGCCTAAGCTTGTGCTGCTGCCGTCTGAAGTCACCTGCTGCTCACGGGAGAGGGTGCCGCTGCACCACAAGGCCCAGGGCCGCTGTCCCCATGACAACAAGGGCCCGGTGAGTGCCGCCTGCCTGGCAGGGAGAAGAGCTGAGGCGGGAAGCTGGGGAGAAAGCACGGGCACCTGTTGGCTCAGGAAGAGTGGGACTGAAGCACATCTGTGTGACGCAGACTCACAAGTCCTGGCTGCCATCCTTGTCTTTGGGTCGCAGGATTTTTGGTCTGAATTTTGTTTTGGAGAGTCAGGCTTCTTTGGGTGCATCGTCTAGATAAGATTTAAGAATGCAAGGCTGGCAAGACCCATGGATATGAGCTTGTTCAGTGAGTCACCTAACTGATGGGGACACGGAGGCCCGGAGATGGAAGGGACTCGTCTGGGGAGGCCACATTCCCCGACCCAGGAAACTCTCTGGTACACGCTCTGCTTGCTCCTAAAAGGCCAATCGTAAGGACACATTGCACCTTGAGTGTAGACCTCACTTCAGAAGGGCGCATCTGAGGAATCTACAGGCAGGTGATGAAATGTCGCAGGGATGGTCAGGAGGAAAGACAAGTCACTCTGGGTTTGCTGTAACAATGATCTCTGTTGCAGACTGCTTTCAAAGAATCATTCAGTGAGCACACAAACACAATCAAAACATTTAGAGTATAAGAAAAAAAAATCAAGTGGAAGAAAGATTTTTGTGGAATCACAGTGCTGAGAAACCTTACATAGTGCTTTCTTTTTAAATCATGGACTCTTCCTTCCAGGGCATAGCTCTTCACCCACTTATCTATCAACCCTCCTCCTAAGGACCCCCACCCCCACCCCAATGGCAGAAACTAAACCAGAAGGAGGGGTTAAACCTGAGTGCCTAGCACTTGGAAATCGCAACCTCAACGATCACCTACTTTGCAGTGCTATGGGGAGAAAACCTCGGCTCCGGCATCCTGACCTAGCTCAGTTTCCCAGGTGCGTCTGTGACTACTCACAGGGTTGAGGAACATTTGGAGCTTAGACGGTGCACTGTGAAGGGCGATACCCAAGGCTAACATGCGCACTCAAGACATTCATCAGGGAGGATATTTTCAAACCCGTTTTACTGGCAGTAAGATCACATTTGTTATTTTGTGGGTACACGCATACATATACACCCAGAGAGGTGACTTCATTTGGCACTTCAGTTCACAAGGTTTTTTTTTTTTTTTTTTGGTACGCGGGCCTCTCACTATTGTGGCCTCTCCCGTTGGCGGAGCACAGGCTCTGGACGCGCAGGCTCAGCAGCCATGGCTCACGGGCCCAGCTGCTCCGTGGCATGTGGGATCTTCCCGGACCGGGGAACGAACCCATGTCCCCTGCATCGGCAGGCGGACTCTCAACCACTGCGCCACCAGGGAAGCCCCACAAGGGTTTTATTTTATTTTTATTTTTTGCGGTACACGGGCCTCTCACTGTCGTGGCCTCTCCCGTTGCGGAGCACAGGCTCCAGACGCGCAGGCTCAGCGGCTATGGCTCACGGGCCTAGCCGCTCCGCGGCATGTGGGATCTTCCCGGACCGGGGCACGAACCCGTGTCCCCTGCATCGGCAGGCGGACTCTCAACCACTGAGCCACCAGGGAAGCCCCCCACAAGGGTTTTATATTCAAAACATACAGCATACCATACATTCACTCCCATAACAATTCTGATTTTTCTAACAGTTTTTTTTTTTCCACGAAAGCCTTATATGCACTCTCCATGTTAAATATCCATTTCAGACCCAGGTACTCCCGGAAGACATCCTGGAAAGGGATCTGGAGAACTAAATCCTTGGGCTCTTGAGAAGATGATGCAGAATTTCATTCCCTTACGCCCATCTGCAGCCTTCTTTAAAATGTAGTCAGGAGTCTCCAGCTCCCAGTCAGGGCCAGCCTAGCTCCTCAAGACAGAGCCACTGGGCTGCTTGGTGTTCCCGAGGCAGGGATTCCAGAGACTCGTGAAGGGAGTTTCCTGAGCGTTGAGGGTGAGCCATGTTCTGTTTGGCAGTGGAACTCCCAGAATTCTCTTCTGTCCTTCTGAAAAGGAACGTGGTGCTCACATGGAAGGTGGCTGCATAGTTAGCCCCACTGGTCAGATGCTTAAGAATGCCATCTTGTTGATACATGCTGGTTAAGCTAAAGAGAAAGCATTATGTACACTCGCCCTCCCCAGAAGCAGTGCAAGTGAGAGGACGCCCAACCAGGATCAATACGGCCGTGCCTTTTTGCTGCCATGAACCAAATAGGTGAAATGCTGTTCTGGGCAGAGAGGGCTCATCCGTGGTTCCAGCCCTCTCCTGCTGCTTTAAGGGGCAGAAAAACCTCCACAGCAACATCTATGCTGGTCTAGCACATGGGCCTCTCGTGTCAACAGAGGGAGGTGGGACTAGACAGCCAGTGTGAGTTTCTCATAAGCAAGTACAACAGACGTCGAACCACCAACCCTGATTCAAGCAATGACATTCAAAATTTAAAAGAAGCCACTGGCTTTTTTAAAAACATTCATTCCGGGCTTCCCTGGTGGCGCAGTGGTTAAGCATCCGCCTGCTAATGCAGGGGACACGGGTTCCAGCCCTGGTCCGGGAAGATCCCACATGCCGCGGAGCAATAAAGCCCGTGCGCCACAACTACTGAGCCCGTGTGACACAACTACTGAAGCCTGCGTGCCTGGAGCCTGTGCTCTGCAACAAGAGAAGCCACCGCAATGAGAAGCCCTCGGCAACTAGAGAAAGCCCGCGCACAGCCACGGAAGACACAACGCAGCCGATAAATAAATAAATAAAATCTATTTTAAAAACATTCATTCCAAGAGTCTTAGACATTATAGTTCTTTCTGTTCCCAGAGAGCAAAACTCACAAGGAGTTAACCTCAGTCAACAAAAGTGAGTTTCCAAACTACAAAGTGCTACAGAACCAAAGTGAAGCAATTCTCAATTCTTAGTCAACAGTTAATTTAAATATGCAAGCGGACAGTGATGTGCTGCAAATGCAACTTACCTCTGGGGGGAAAGAAAACCTGCCCAAAGCACAATATGTACCAAAAAAAAAAGTCCCGTTCCCCCAAATATTTACAAATGAAGTTTCTAGCTAGAAAAGTCTGGCAAGCTTAGAATTACCCTCTAACGCAAGTATAAGAGAAAAGGACAGGCAGAGAATGTCAGTTCCCAGCTGGTGTGCAGATACCACAGTACAAGGGACAGAACAAGGGAACAATTACCCACCAGTTAGACCTTGGGTGTACCAAAAGCTTTTCCTACCAAGATTCTAGAATACCCTATGAGTAAAGAGCACACTTCAGATTTAAGGTGTCACAGACATACAAAAAAACAAAAGAAACAAGCAAAAAATCCCTGCGTTTTGTCAAAGCTTCCTAATTTTGTTTTGAATTAGACAGCGTTTCTCACCTTAGATGAATAAGCTATCTGAACAGCTCAGAGCCGTGATGAAGACAAAAACTGGTATTATCTTCTTAACATACACGCAAAACCCCACGACCTTCTTAATCGACTAAAACCAGTCAAAAAGGAGGGCTCCTCCTTCTAGCTGGAATACATACTATTCCTTTTAATTATCAAATGTATCTATAATGTCTTCTACATTATCCTTCTGTGATTAAGCTTTTAAGAACAGAAAGCAAGGTCATAAAGTGGAAACAGGTGTCATTTGGCTCACAGTCTGACTTTGGTTCTGGTATTTAAAATTTGGGGGATTTCACGTAGGACAGGGAATTGTGGGTTCTCTGGGAAACTGGGAAGACTTGCCACTCTGGGTTCAGTGCCACGTGTCAATGACAGGTGGTAGGGTGGGGTGCACACGCTGTTTTGATCCTCCCCTGACAGACCCTCTATCCTCTATCTTAGACGGTATTCACACATGTACGTGTCTGCTCCTTACAAGACCATCTGCAATCCCTGATCTGAAGGTTCACAAACTTTTGATCTACTAATAAAGAATGAATAAAGAATGAATATAAAGTAATGAATATAAAATATAGACTATAAAATAAGGAATGAATACGAGGTTTATAAATACCCTTTCTACACGTTTCCCTTACTTTTTAGGACTGCTCAGTTATTCATCCAGATCAATGGTCTTTGTCTCCTTACCTCCAAAACCACATAAGAGAACACCAATCATACTCACATGAAAAAAGAATTTTAAAGGATTATTTGAAAATGCTTTTAAATTTGATGTATTTGTTCTGATCATTCTAAATACACACATTGGTAGATCCAGACAAAAGACAAAATATAAAATAAAACTTTAAAAAATTCAGAAACAGAATATGTTGAGGAAAAAAATCTCTATTAGGAATTAACTTATGCTCTGATGTTGGTGAGTTGACTTTTAGCTCTAAAATGGATAAAATGAAAATTCAAAATCCACACTTCAAAAATTTTAAATGTACCTAATGTACGTGTGGTTGGAACACAGATAGTATAGTTCTGTCATTTGAAAGGTTTTCCTTAAAATATGCTGAAATCAGGTCTCGCCTGCAGCTGAGAGCCTTTCTGAGATGGGTCTTTAAGAAAACAACAGCAGGCACACTGTAAAAGGAGAACTCCTGTGCCTTGCTTTCCCAGGGTCCGCCTCCAGTCAATCCCATCGGGGAGTACGCGGGAAGTGCTGCTGAGGTGCAATCATTGTCAGGACTGCTTCAAACACAACTACAGGTTCCCACGAGCCCCACTCTCCTGCTTTTGGGTGTGGTGGCAGGTGCACCCCAGTCCCTGAGGCAATGACACCAGATTCTCTCTAGCAGCTTGTGTTTCTGGGACCTAAGCTCAGGGGACAGACAGGCCTTGGAGGGTAACGTTCACTCTAGAAGGGCCTGGAGACCAGGGGGTCAGAGATGGGGTGCAGGCAACAGAGGCTGGCCTGGGTATGACCAGGACCATTCTGAATCTGGTCGTAGCCATACCTGACAGGGCAGCGGTCTCCTACCTGGGTGGTGTTAATGGGTGATTTTTCATCTGGCAGCACTGGGGCTGCCTATGCTGCCCCCCATGGCTGACGTGGGCTCTGTTGCCTTTCCCAAGCTATCTGTTGCCTCTGGAAGAGATTATTGAGAGACATGGCTTGGGTTATCATTACCATCCCCATGACACTGGACCAGATACTTCCTTAGCCTCCCCACTCTAGAGCAAGTAATTTTGCAAGGTCTGAAGAATGCGGCCCTAAACCACAATCTGACTAGGACCCAAACGAAAGGGGCAGGATCCAGGTGACAGCGTAAAGAATGGCGGAACCCAGTCTCTGCCAGCAGGCCCCACTGCTGAGCGGCTGCATCAGGCTAGGTCTGCCACCACGAGCACCTCCCCAGGCTCGGGCATGCCCTACCATGGGGCAAAGGCACGGCCTGGGAGCCAGGCAGCCCTCATTCCTAGCCAGACACCACCACTCACCACCCTGGGGATCCTATACCAGTTACTGCACCCCGAGCTTCGTTTCCTTATCAGCAAAATGGGTATCATTAATACCTAGCTCACAGGATTACTGTGAGGACTGGACGAGATATCAAGTGCTTGGGACTTATTCAATACAGAGAATCAGTAACCAGCACTTCATATTGTTATCCACCACTAACAGAGTTTGATGGGGTTCCAATCAGGCTTCCAACTTCCTGATATTCTCCAGATGAAGGAATGCGGCTATTAACATTTATGCCAAAAGTTTATTAAAATAGAACTTCTCCTGATGAGAAATCAAGTATTACACCAAAACCCAGTAGCTGTCTTATTTAGGTTTAACAAGGATGCAAAGGTAGAGGTAGCCAGCTACACTAGATGGGTAGTATTTTGACAAAACTGCTAGAAAAGGGAAATATTACAGTAGATCTGGCCCACCTGTCACATTCCACCCCCGGGGACATCCACCATACAGCTCTGAGCTCTCAATGCTTTCATTACCAACTCGACTTAACTCACACAGAGCTCTGCTGGATTTCTTGAGCAGCTCTCAGCCTCACACCTGAAAACTGCATTCAGTGTTAATTAAACACACTGTCAGATTCAATTTTCCACATGGGATTAATCCTTAATTCTGAACACGTGCAGCACTAACTCTAAGTCTAAAAAAGCTTTATGAGATTTAAAAGACCACCTAAAGTAAAATAAATGAAAATCATCATTATTTACAAGTAATTACAAACTTTTCTTATAACTTCATGAGTAAGTGTACATCCGATTCTTACTGAACAACAATTTAAGAACAGTTCCAATTCCAACCCTATTTATGGATGACAATGTAAGGAATATTACTATCCAGGGCTATGGTTACCAATTTTAAAAGCCTATGCAAATTTAAATACCTATGCAAAATTCCTCTAAGAAATAAACTGTCGTCTTTGCTTTGGCAATGCATGAAATGGGCTTTGTAAATACTGTTGTCCAGTATTTGTCCATAAAGTTGGTACTCACAAAATCTGTTACCTGATCAGTTTTTCCATGGCACATTATGTAAGAAATATATACTTTAAAAGCAGCTGAAGGTTTCAAGCAAAAGTTGTTTCCCCCAAAAGAGAATGTCTAGTTAACTTAAAGCTATTCAGACAACGCAGATTATCTTGTTTCAAGGTTTTCTGAGACTAAAATTGATTTTGCTATGATTCCTATCGGCATGTGGGATCTTCCCGGACCGGAGCACGAACCCGTGTCCCCTGCATCGGCAGGCGGACTCTCAACCACTGTGCCACCAGGGAAGCCCGATTCCTATGTTTTTGATTTAGTTAAATCTACTCCTTTCTCAAGGAATAACACACACCCTTGGGGACAATTCTAAAGACACTGACTAATTTGACATTCAGTTCGTGGTAGTTTAACATCCTTAGTCACATGTGTGTTTACTGTATCACCTAAGTCATCAGAATCCAGACAAGAGCTGTGCCAAAGTGTTTAAATACCTTAATTCAGGTAAATGACAAAAACATCTGCTGAAGGCCTGCAATTACCTGTTTTACCAGTTAAGTGCTCAAACTTCTCCTCTGGAAGGTAATCTTAATAGAAAACCTAACATTCTAGTGATTCTCCGCATCTCACTAAATAATGCACCGGAGAAAGAGAGAAAGAAAGAGAAAGGAGAGAGAAAGGAAAGAAAGCAGTGGCAGCAAGCAGGCAGAGGGGCAGAACATTTCCAAAAGGGTGTGGTCTCTGACAGCCTAGCCTAGTCCTGCTGCTGTAACTAAGCACTGGCAATAAGAATGCTGTACCACCAAGGATGATGGTAACAGGGAAGGATAACATAAAAATGTAACACTCTGCAGCCATTCTTTCCCTGACCAGCCAACACTACACCTTTCAGACCACTCTGGATACAGAAAGCAGGAAGAGCTCTCAACTTCCACAACCCCTGGTTCCAAGGCCTGACCGAATTCCTCCTGATCCCACAGGAAAGAACACAGCAGCACCACAACAACGGGGTTGAGGGAGGGGTGGACACTAACTTTCCACTAGCCTTACCTATTTTCAACGTGCTGAATGAGAGCATGAAACAACCCTAACAGGCCTGTGGTGCAGCAGGCACCTGTCGCTCAGTTATCTAAGGGGCGGTTTGAATCCAGTCTGTGAGAAACTGGCCCAGGAGGAGGTTCTGCCAGGCTACCAGTTGGCAAGTGACACCAGGGCGACAAAGGAAAGTGGGTAGGGGAGCACCTTCCCCCAGGGATGGCCGCTCTGCCTGCATCCCCGCCTGGGATCTGGTCTGGAGTGCCAGGTTGAAGGACTGAGACCGCAGACAGGCTCCAAGAAGAAGCCCTGGAGAATGATGTGCATGTGTACATTTGGGGTACAGACACACCCATGTGTCTCTACCCACAGAGCCCTCCTTCCCCAGGCTGCTTCCCATCCCTGCCCACCCCCATCCCTGGCTCTTCCCTAGGCCCCTGTCTACCAGGAGATCTTAAAATATCCAGTCGCCTCCTCCACTGAGTTTCCAGGTCCCTCTACCCTTCCTTACTGTTCTCCCTCCCCAGGAAGCCCCAGGTGCCCACTCTCCTATTGGGTCTCAGGACTTCGCTCAGGTCAAGACCGCTACGCCATCAAGTCTCTGCCCGCCCCTCCAGTCAGGCCTCTATCCCCCCCCCCCCTGCCCCCGCCCCCCCCCCCCGTCACCCTCTCAGGTCTCCGTGTTCTCTAACACCCCCTCCCCCCATCAGGGTTCTTACCTCCAAACCCCACATCCCCCTGCCTGGCCAGGAACCCCTCCAGGGCTGTCTTCCCTCCCACCTCCACTCCGCTCTCCCTCGCCGAGGTCTCTGCTCCACCCTCTGCCCCGCCAGGTGCACTCCCAGATCTCTGTCTTCTCCCCACCCCCACCCCAAGTCAGGAGGCTTGACCTCCCCGCCCTCCGTCCTTGGCCCTTTCCCCTCCCCCAGTCCGGCCAGGTACCCTCCCAGGCAACCCCACCTCTCGTCAGATCTCGGCGCCCCCTCAGGTCCATCCCCGCGACAAGCCCAGAACCCTCTCCCACGTCAGGAGCCCCTCTGCTCTCCCCGACAGTTACAACTCGGGGCCGCGGCCTCCCCGGGGCCGGGGCAGCGCGGGCGGCGCGGGGGCCATTACCTGTACTGCGAGCCGGCGCCCTGCGCGAAGCCGTAATAATTACTCGCCGCCATCTTGGCTTCTCTACAGCGCGCCCGCTGACCCGGAGGCGCGAAGGGGCGGGGCCGCCGGCGCGTGACGTCATCCGGCCCGCGCCCAGGCCTCGTGCCGCTTGCGCCCCGCCACGCGCCCCAGGCCCCGCCCCCCGCGCGAAGCTTGCGCCTTCTCGCTTCCTAGTCTGCGCCTGGGGGCGTGTCTTTGCCTCGAGCCCGCCCCGCCGCAAGCCCCGCCCCTTGCTTGGAGCTCCCACCTTCCCTGTGAGCGCCCAGTATCCGGGGTCTTTGGCTCCACCCCCTCCTTCCCGCCAAGCCCCAGATCCGGCCCTCTCTGTTTCCGTTCAAGCCCCGCCCCTCGCCGAAAGCCCCGCCCCTTATCGGATTCCCCTCCTTCTCTTTAACCTCTCAGCTTGGGGATTTCTAGGCTGGAAGTGATTTTCCTTTTTGTGCCCTCGGGTGGATTTGGTTGCCCCGCTGACCGTTTCTGGCTGGGTGAATGTGGCCCTACTGATACGGCCAAGTCCTGCTTGTCCCTTCAGCAGCCCCCTGGGTGCCAGTCTTTTCGTGGAGCCTTCTAAGGCTCCAGTACCTAAAATTCAGTGGCTCTAAATTAGTGCTTCTCAACTGGAGTGTTTTGCCCCCAGAGGAGAGTGGGCAGTGTCTGGGGACATCTGTGGTTGTCACGACTGGAGGTGCTCCTGGCATTAAGTGGATGGGGACCAGGGGTGCTGCTCAATGCCCCACAGTTCCCAGGAGGGCCCCCACGACAGAGAATGACCTGGCACCAACGTCAGCAGTGCCAAGGTGGAGAAACCCTATTCTAAGGGTAATTCATTTTGAGGGCTATTTCTTGACCCACTTACTATAGGCAGGGCCATCTTGGGGGGGGGGGTGCAACAGTAAGCTGCATGGCACCAGTCCTCAAGAACTTAGATTCAGGGAAGCAGATCATAACCAAACTATTACAATTAAGGTAGTCTTTGGTTAACAACAGATTTATTGAGATATAATTCATGTACCATACAATTCGCCCAACTAAGGAGTGCAATTCAGTGGTTTTTAGTATATTCACAAAGTTGTGCAACCATCACAACTAATTCCAGAACATTTTCATCACCCAAGAATAAACCATGAACTCTTAACAGTCACTTCCCCACCCCCACCCCAGCCCCTGGCCACCATTAGTTTGCTTTCTGTCTCTATGGATTTGCCAGTTCTGGACATTTCCTATAAATGGAATATTAGTCAGCAATAAAAAGGCATAAACTCTTGATACACACCACAACTTGGATAAAGCTCTAGAGAATTATGCTGAGTGGGAAAAGTTCCATTTACATAAAATTCTTGAAAGGTCAAAAATCATAGAAATGGAGAACATATTTGTGATTTCTAGGGGTTAAGGACATGGGGAGGGGGTAATGGGGACTGGGGGTAGCTATAAAAGGGCAACATGAGAGATCCTGTGGTGATTGAAATGTTCCGTATCTTGACTATGTCAAAAGCAATAGTGCTACTGCATTATACTATAATTTTGCAAGATGTTACCATTGGGTAACATGGTGGAAAAGGGTACATGGGATCTCTCTGTGTGATTTTTTACAACCCCATGTGAATCTACAATTATTTCAAGTTTTTATATTAATTTTTTAAAGGCAAAAAAAAAAGAGTACATTTACCAACCGTGGTGGGGTGGTGTTCTTTTGCCACCCTTTTAAGCAGGCACAGGGCTAGTTAATTCTTGGATGGAAACCATGGCAAGCCCAGGGTGCCAAGGAAAGCCGTATGGGTGATTTAGTGGATGGCATTCTTCCATTTGTGTCTTAATGACCATGTGTGGCCACAAGAAACAATCTAGTGCGTCTGGCAAACGCAGCTCTCCTGCCATGCCCTGGCTAAAGGCCAGCGTGGTAATTACACATGGCCTCCCTCCAATTCCCTGCAGCTCTAACTAGATAACCCAGGCTGCATGCCTTTTACAGAAGCAGGTCTGTTTTGATGTTTTCTCTGGTTGCATAATATCTTTTCTTTCCTGTTATTTGCTATAAGCATTGTGCTAAATGCTTTACATGCATAATCTTATCTAGTCCTCACAATAGCCCTCAGAAGTAGGTATAGTTGATTCTCATTATTGGCAGCAGTTCTGTTCTATAAAGTTGCTGCAAACACTGAAATAGCAAAATACTGACCCATTGCTCCTAGGGGAAATACAGGGTTAGGTTCCTGCAAGCCTCTGGTCACAACATTTTCATCAACTGATCAATACATAACCTTGTGTTACGTGGTTTTTTTTTTGTTGTTTGTTTAAAGGCTTCTTATTTAATATACATTGTAGATTCCTTAACATTGAACTCACATTCCAGAGCACTATAACTCACACCTCAGTGAAGCTTATCTAACATGCTTATTTTCTCCATAAGGGCACAGCACAGCCTTCTTGTGCTAACAAACACTAGACAGCACTTCAGCACCATGTGTGGGGGCCATTATAAATAGCCAAATCACCAAAAAAAAAAAAAGCACAAAAATGTTAAAAGCACGGCACTAAATAGACCCAAAAAAGGACAGCTGTTTACAGCCTAGGCTGGAATAAACATCATCTGGTTCAACCTCAGCTGACAGCACATGCACTCAGATTTTTTCACTTCTCTGTGTTGTCTACAAATGACCCTGGAAGCACCATGAGTATTAATTTTGGGGGTTACAAATAAATTTCAGCCAGTAGGCAAATTTACAAATACTGTGAATAATGAGGATCAAATGTATTTGTATGAATCCCCTTTGCAAGTCAGGAAAAGGAGGTTTAGTAATTTCATTGCCTCAACAAACTCCACTGAGAACTAACTTCGTTTCAGGTATTCTTCTAGGGCAGGGTTTCTCAATGACTGCACCATTGATATTTCAGACTAGATAATTCTCTTGGGGAAGGGGCTGTCCTGTGCACTGTAGAGTGTTGAGCAGCATCTCTGGTCTTTACCCACTCGATGCCAGAATCACCTCCATCCCCCAAGTCATGATAACCAAAAATGTCCCCAGACATCACCAGATGTCCCATGGTGGGGTAAAATCACCCACAGGTGAGAACCACTGGTCTAGGGATTAAAGATATAGCAATGACAAAATGAAACATCTCTGATCTCAAGAAACTTACATTCTCGGGGAATGGGGCTGGGGAGTTAGTGTTTCATGGGGACAGAGTTTTGGTTTGGGAAGATGAGAAAGTTCTGGAGATGGATGGTGGGGATGGTTACACATTGTGAATGGAATTAATGCCACTGAACTTTACATTTAAAAATGATTAGCATGGCAAACTTTATGTTATGCGTATATATTAATATATATAACCACCATTAACGATAAACCAGACGACAACCAATCTTGGTTCACGCAGCGGCTCGGTGGCGGGCTGCAGCACCACGGACAGCTCCCAGCGCGCTCTCGGAGGAAGAGCTACTGCTTTACAAATGTCCTTCTGTTCCAAATGCTTTTCTCCCCTTTCTTCATCCATCCAACTCCTACTCACTCCTCAGCGCCCAACCCACACGGTCACCACCCCTGCCCCACTCTGAGAAATCTCCCCATGTGCCCCCCAAGCCACTCTGCTCCAAAGATGTCAGCCCAGACTCCCTTGCCCATCTCCTTCTCCGAGTGGGAGTTCTACGAAAGCAAAAAGTCTTCCTCACGTTTCGGACCCCAGCGCCCAGTACTAGAACAAACCTGGATTTCCCGCTCAGTGTCTCTTCCCAGAGCGCCACGTCCTCCAGCCAAGAGGTGCAAAGTCCAGATCTTGTGCTGGAGTCTCTGGGCTCTCCTTCTCTGCTGTGGGGCGGTTGCCTTTATGCCTTTGGCTTGGAGGGGGACCGATCCCGATGCAGTGAGTGGGGTAGCCACGTGAATAGATTGTTGTCTGAGACCCACAAGGGGAGCCAGCGTCCGTGCATTCTACCTGCATTTCCCGAGCATCTCCTTTGTGACGCGTGCTACTGCCTTGGCACATTACAGTGTACGAAACCAACCAAGTCTCTTTTGAAATTTCTATTCCAATGGGGGTGTGTGTGTGTGTCCTAGAATAAACAAAGAAACAAGTAAATAATCTCAAATAGCGGTAAGTGTTATGAAAAAAGACTCATCAGGTTCCTCAATACCGTAAACACAGAATTAGTGTATGACGTAGCATTGCCACTCCCAGGTATATACCCCAAAGGACTGAAAACAGGGATTCAAATAAAACCATGTACACCCATGTTCACAGCAGCACTATTCACAACAGCCACAATGTAGAAACACTTTTTGTTTATCCACTGGTGAATGAATAAACAAAAAGTGGCACATGCATACAATGATATATATGATTCAGCCATAAAAATGAATGAAGCACTGACACACATCACAATGTGGATGATCCTTGAAAAATGATGCTCAGTGAGAGAAGCTAGACACAAAAGATGGCATAGTAGATTATTCCATTTATATGAAATATCCAGAACAGGCAAATCCACAGAGACAGAAAGTGGATTAGTGGTTGCCAGGGGCTGGGAAGGGAGACGTAAGAGACTGCTTAATGGGTACGGGTTTCCATTTGGGGTGATGAAAAAGTTCTGGAACTAGACAGTGCTGATGGTGGTACAACACTGAACATACTTAATGTCACTGAACTATACACTTTCAAATGGTCAAAATGGTAAACTTTACATTATGTGTGTTTTACCACAGTAAAAAAGAAAAAAAATTTTTTAAAAACTGAAAAACAAATCAGACTAGATAATGGGATGGAAGATGATGGAGTGAGAGGCAAGGTAGGCGGTGAGATTAGGAAAGTCCTCTTTGAGGAGATTACTTCTGAGCTGACACCTGAATAATGCAAACATCTGGGGGAAGAGCATACCTGGCAGAGGGAGCAGCTTGTGCAAAGGCCCCGTGGTGGGAATGAGCCTGATGTGTTCACAGAACAGGCGAAAACCATCACAGTGATTAAGAGGGGCAGGAGGTAACAACAGACGTCCATTCCTACTTAGGATCATGTATTGATATTAGTTTCCTGCCATAACAAAGTACCACGAACTAGGTGGCTCAAAACAATAGCTTTTTTTTTTTCTCTCTCTCACAGTTTTGGAGGCCAGAAGTCTGAAATCAAGGTATTGGCAGTGTTGGCTTCTCCTGGGGGCTGTGAGGGAGAATCCATTTGGTGCCTCTCCAGCTTCCGGTGGTCACTGGCAACCCTCCATGTTCCTTGGCTTGTCGATGCATCATCCTGACCTCACATGATGTGCCCCCCCCTTCTCTTCTCTTATGAAGTCACTTGTCATGGGATTTAGAGCACATCTTAAATCCAGGATGATCTCATCTGGAGATCCTTAACTTAATTCCATCTGCAAAGACCCTTTTTTCCAAATAAGGTCACATTCACAAGTTCCAGGGGTTAGGACATGGACATATCTTTGGTGGGGGGGGGGCACCATTCAACCTGCTACCAGTCTAAAAATAAAAACAGCAACAGCAAGAAACACGCATAGAACTTTTCTCATGCTGCGGCACTGTGCCAAGCACCCTCCCTGCATCACTTCATTAAATGCCGAAAGGCCAGTACCCTAATGTTTCCATTTCACAGATGAGGAAACTGAGGTCCAGGAAGTGTGATCACTTACCCAACCAAGTCCCCAGCCAGTGGCTGAGCCAGTGTCCCGATCCACTTATGGTTTGATTTCAGAGGGTGCACTCTTAACTCTATACCATTCTATGGTCTTCCAGGGCGGGGCTGACGCACGCACACCTGCAGGGGGCGCCTTTCCCTCGGAGGCCCCGAGCGAATGTGTCTGAGAAGGTTCTGTCTCCCCAGCCCCCAGCCCGGTCTTCGGCCCATGGCTCATCGTAAGTGGTCGGCTGAAGGACCCATGAAATGGGTCCATGAGGATATTATTTCCTCCCTCCCTCTTAATCTAAGGAATGAGGCCATCGCTGCCACTTATTTATTTGTTCCTTGTTTTGTTTTTAAATCTGTGATGCGCCATCAGGAAATCATTTCCGCTTCTGCCCCTGGTGAGGCTCTTGGAAATGCTCCCCTCTCAGCCAATGGAGAGCACCGATTCTGGCAGGGGGCTGTGCTTTTTGGTCAGCCCTGCCCCCATCCACCCACCCTGCACACAAAAGCAGCATAATTAACTGTCTTAAGGAAGCCGAGCCTCCGCCAGCTGCGAGCTGGCAAGAAGAAAATACCTCGGAGGCACGAGGACCAGGGACGCAGCCGCAGCCGAGCGAGGGGGAGCCGACCGCTGACTGCAAGCTGTTCCCCACCCGTGGACAAAAGCGCCCATCCGCGCCCGTCGCATTGCCCTGGGTGACCTTCCTTGGATGCGGAGTCCGCGCCAGAGTGCATCTTCCTCGGATGCTCTGAAGGCGAGGCATGCCCGGCTGCATCCGCCCAAGGCTCTTCTTTGTTTGCGCGTAACCGGGAGAGGCCGCGGAGGTAGCCGGGACTCACGCGGAGGTGAATCCACTTTCTTTCTCCCCGCCCTGCCGAGGAAGATTGTCCGCAGGTATCCGCTGCTACAAACCCCCTTCTGGCAGATGGGGCGGGTGGGAGCAGAGAACCAGGGTCTTGTGATTCTTGGGATGCTACCAGCTCCATTTTACCCCACGCGGAGAAAAGCATCCGCCCCACACACACCCCCACAGTTCACCTCCCATGCCCACCGTTCACCTGGATGGCAGAGGATTGCACCATTTCCGGGACGTGCTTAGAGATTAGGCAGCTCAAACCCTCAGCCCCTCTCTGGGACGCCTCCTGAGAGACCGAAATGTACACGTCCCACCTCTGTGCATTTCCTATTTATAACGCCGTGAGCGGATTTGGAAAAGGATTTGATAGATGTGTACGTAAAAGCTTGCCTGTGGGGTGGGGAGGAAGGGAAACGGTTGAAGACAGAGATTCCTCCTCCTCTGCCTGAACTTGTATGTGATGTGCTGATAATTCAGCACCACAGCGGGAAGGCACGCTTCTCAGCTCCCCCTCGCTGCCTTATTTGCCGTCCTCGAACGTGAAGTCGGGATCAGGGGGCGGGAGCGTCCGGGGCCCTCCGGTCACCCACCCACACCCCTCATTTAGAGGATCGTTGGGCCAACATGTGTGTCCCCAGTCTCAGCTGTGGGTGGGGTGGAGGTGGGTGGTCCTTTCTGGGGGTTGAGGTCACACCCAGCTCAGGATAAGGAAAACAGACGCAAAGACCACTCCCTTCAGAAAGGAAATGAATTTCCATTGATGGGAACTTTCGCTTGCAGTAAGTTCCTGGGCAGTTGTTGCCCACAGCATCAGGAAGACATCTCCCTCTCTCTCTTTTCCGTACTGCGTCTTACTGTCCCTCCTCCATGAATGAATGACGACATTCAGGGCAGTGACAAGAATGGAGTGAGAAACTCTCACTGAAGTGGGGGAGGGTCGAATTTCAGACATCCCGTCCCCCCTGCCTGGCCCTCACCTGTCTCCGGCTCCCTCTGAGCCCCAATCCCAAATGCAGACCCTCCATCCACAGGGGCTTAGGTCCAGCGAGGGGCTCTGGAAGACACACCCAAACTAAGAGCCACCCACCGGCTCTAGAGGGGCAGCCGCAGTGAGTGGGGAGGGGGGAGGGGCTGGAGGCGGGACCTTAGGTGCTGGCAAGTGAGGTTGACAACTTCTCAATCTCAGATCTATGGACATTTGGGGCCGGATCATTCTTGGTCATGGGGTACCATCTGGGGCACTGTAGGGCACTGAGCAGCATCCCTGGTCTCCACCCACTTGATGTCAGTAGCACACCGCCACCCCCACCCCCACCCCCGCACTTGTGACAACCCAAAATGCCTCCAAACATTGCCAGATGTCTGGTGGGGGAAGGCAGAATCACTGCCCGTTGAGAACCACTGGTTTAAAAGCTCAGAACCTGCACTATTAGTTGAGTCATAAGATCCTGGGGGATCCTTTCTAGACCAATTCTTTCATTCACAGGCAGGGAAACTGAGACGGCGGAAGTCTGCCATGCCCCAGGATAGACCCAAATTCAGTCCCACTCGGCAGTTCTCACCACACTCCCAGACAGCCCAGCACTCAAGCCCCACCTAGAGTGCTGCCTCCACCCCATCCTTGCCCCCAGCTGGTTCCTGGCATTTTGTGGTTGGTACAAATGATGATCCTGATTTCCAGCCCCAGGCACTTTCCGCACTTCCTTTTTCAGTCCTAGGGTCAGTTGTCAGGACTTGCTTCTTCGTTGGGGGAGGGGAGGGGACAGAGGGGCAGGACAGGTGGGCTGCAGCAGATAGAGGTGGGTTGGCGTTAACCAGGTCTTGTCTGAATGTCAATCCCAGCAAGGAAGCTTAATTATATCAGTCATTAACACTAAATGACTAAACGTCATTTAGTGTAAATGACTTTAATTGGATTTATTGCTTCCTAGTTGAAGTCCAAGGTAAGGGAGGGATGGTGAACCTTGCAGAGGATGGATTTCAGAGCTTCAAAGGGGGGGGTGCTTTTAGCTGGAGGCTCAGCCCCTCCTTTGGTTTCAAACTCCAGACCCACATGGGTGTTCAGCTTTCTATGCCTCTGTTTTCTCACTGGTGAAATGGAGAAGCCTCATGGGGCTGGGCAATGGTTCAATAAGACAATGGACACAAGAGCTCTTTGCAGATCCATCTCTGAAGTTCTGTGTGTGAGCGGGGAATTGTCATTATGATTGTCCAGTAAAACCTCCATCCACTGCCCTCCTTCAGGATTCATCCTTGCTTCAAGTCGGTCCTTTCTTCCCAACTCCCATGGGGACCACTGAAGCCACACTCCGGATGGAAAACGTGGACGTGAAGGAAGAATGGCAGGACGAAACTCTGCCCAGGTACAGCTCCCTAGGTGTGCGTGTCAGACGTGGAAGGAGTGGGCCCGACGCTGCTCCCAGGTGTGAGGCAGAGGCACCCCAGTTGACTGGGCCAAGAGCATAATTGATATTTGCTGAATTATTTAAGATTGATTTCCCACCTCCCTACCCCGCCCATCCCTGCCCAAAGTGCCAAAATAGCTCCCATTCCCACACTATCATAAGAATTCTAAACATTCTTCTAAAACCATCTCATGGGCGGTTACAATATTCTTACCTGGGTTCCCATGAATTCAGGTAACAATGTGTTTTTACCTGCAGCAGCCAGAGGGACCCTGTCATACCCCTTAAAAGCCCTGGGGCAGGGACTTCTCTGGCAGTTCAGTGGTTAAGACTCTGTCTTCCTAATGCAGGGGACCCGGGTTCTATCCCTGTTCAGGGAACTAGATCCCTCATGCCACAGCTAAAGATCCCGCACGTGAATGAAGATCCCGCGTGCTGCAACTAGGACCCGGCGCAGCCAAAACAAAACAAAAGGCACGGTGGCTTCCCTGGTGGCGCAGTGGTTGAGAGTCTGCCTGCCAGCGCAGGGGACGTGGGTTCGTGCCCTGGTCCGGGAAGATGCCGCGGAGCGGCTGGGCCTGTGGGCCATGGCCGCTGAGCCTGCGCGTCCGGACCCTGTGCTCCACAACGGGAGAGGCCACAACAGTGAGAGGCCCACATACTGCAAAAAAAAAAAAAAAAAAAGGCACGGAAACAGATTCTCCCCCAGAGCCTCCAGGAGGAACCAGCCCTGCCGGTGAAACTGATTTCAGACTTACTTCTTTTCTAGATTCGTAAGAAAATACATACGTGTCGTGTTGTTGTTGTTTTTATTTTTTATTTATTTATTTTTGGCTGCGTTGGGTCCTCGTTGCTGTGCACAGACTTTCTCTGGTTGCGGCGAGCCGGGACTGCTCTTCGTTGTGGTGTGCGGGCTTCTCATCGCGGTGGCTTCTCTTGTTGCAGAGCATGGGCTCTAGGCGCCCGGGCTTCATACGATTGAATATGCTGAGTATTTCACATACTTGTTTACAGTCTGTTCCCCACCATGGTACCCACGAGAGCAGGGGCCTTTGGTTTGATCACAGGCATACGGCTGATGCTCAGTGGATATTGGGTGAATGGATGACGGTCATTGGTACGAATTCAAAATTGTAGGAAGCAAGCTGTGCGTGCTCACTGCTGAGATACTTATCTCTCTGTATTCTCCTCTGGCGAGGCGTTGGGTAAGAGAAAATATAGTCAGCACAGGCTCCCCTTAATTCGTCGGCTGGATGCAACTGCTCATCTCCCTCCCACTTTTTTTTTTTTTTTTTTGGCCAGCTTGCAGGATCTTAGGATCTTAGTTCCCCAACCAGGGATCGAACCCGTACCCATGGCAGTGAAAGTGCAGAGTCCTAACCACTGGATCGCCAGGGAATTCCCTCTCCCTCCCACTTTAATGCAAGGAGTTTACGCACAGGAGATGATGCCCAAGAGTTAGTTGCATAACCATCCAGGAAGGAAGAGTCAAAGGGACTGGGCATATTCACCCTGGAAAGGAGAATTTGGAAAGGATCTCAGTTGGTGAGGGTGCTCAGGGCAGAACAAGGGTGATGGACAGGCATGAAAGGGATGCAGGTTTGAGTCTAAAGTGGACTCTTTGGACTCAAATGATCCAATCTGTGCATGCTTTGTACGGCCAGCCGGCCCATTCAAAAGCAAAATGGGCTGATGGGGGAGGTCTGGAGCTTCCTGTCCACCTGTCCCAGGAGAAGCTGTGATGTCAAGGGCATCACCCCCTCATTTGAGAATCTTTAGTCCTCTCTCCAGTCTAGTCATTTTCAGTGTCAGTGTTTCACGCACATCCTCATGATTCTTAAAGCGATAGATGGGGACTTCCCTGGTGGTGCGGTGGTTAAGAATCCGCCTGCCAATGCCAAGGACACAAGTTCGATCCCTGGTCCGGGAAGATCCCACATGCCGTGGAGCAACTAGTGCCACAACTACTGAGCCAGTGCTCTAGAGCCCACGAGCTCCAACTACTGAGCCCACGTACTGCAACTACTGAAGCCCATGTGCCTAGAGCCCATGCTCCACAACAAGAGAAGCCACCGCAATGAGAAGCCCGTGCATCGCAACAAAGAGTAGCCCCCGCTGGCCACAACTAGAGAAAGCCCGCGCACAGCAACGCAGCCAAAAATAAATAAAATTTAAAAATAAAAAATAAAGTGATAGATCCCCACCTCAGAATAGCCGAGAATCTCTTGTCTGCACAGTACCGTTGTCTTCAGGAAGACAAGTATTTCGGGAAAGAGACGGCGACTTCATTGGAGCCGACCTCCTGTTCTTTCACTGTTAAAATGTTCTTCGTTCTACATTCCCTCTTATAAGTATTTCTCTTTAACTCAGTACAAGGAGTGCTGATGCCTGGACTTGTAGAAAGGGGTCTGATGACACCCGGACCTGGCAATTTGGGCGAATTAAGGACTGTTTTTATCAGGGGCTCCTGATATGGCTAGGAATGCTCCAGAATGGACAAGAGCCACCTTGGGGAGCTGTCCCTCGTTCCCAGCATGGGAGATCTGTTTCCTCCCATGGAAAAGGTGGAAACAGATGGGATGATCTCTGTGGGTTCCTTCCAGCATCAAACACCCGGGGTTTGGAGGCATCTCCAACCAGTGTCAGCATCATTTACCCTGTGGTCCCGTGAACCCTGGCCCCTGTCCGAGACCAAAGCGTCCCTCGGTCTGGACTTTGAGAACCTTCTGATTCAACCCTGCCTGCCCGGGTGGCAAACCCCAACCCTTCCTGGACATAAAAAAAATTCTCTGATGACAGCACAGGACTCACCTTGCTCACTCTAATTTTATTTCAAGCAACACAGCGGAACCAAGAGGGTACGAGCTGTGGAACCGGACAGCCGTGGGTTCAGATTCCAATTCTCCAGTGGGCTCGCTTGCCCACCTTGGGCAGCTCTTCGAGCATCTTTGTGCCTCAGTTTTCCTATCTGTAAAATAGGGACAATCATTCCTGGCTCACGAAGTTGTCGTGAGAAGTCGATGAGGTATGAGTTGCGAGGCAGCTGAGCCAGGCTGTCTAGATGCAGAGGGCTGCCCACGGGACTTGCTGCCCTCAGCCTCATTCTTATCAGCCTGTACCTTGTTCACTCTGGTTCCTTTTTCCCATTCCCCCATAAAAGAGACCCTCCTCTCCCAAGCCTTGTTGAGACAAAGTGGAGCTGACTGCAGCTGCAAATGTGAATTTCAAGTGAGTTTCCCCAGCTGCAGAGGGTTCCTCTCCCTTTTCAGTAGTTCAGTGTTTGCAGGATAGTGGCCTGGCTGTGCAGCCCTGGGGTCAGGGACATGCCTTTGTCAAGGCTGTGTCCTCCTCGTTCTGGGAGAAATGAGTACAGCTTCTTATACAGCGTCCAGCTGCAGCTCAACATAAGCACCTCTGTCTGATGCCAGACAACCCACAATTCTATTCCTTCGAGATCAGTGATCCCTTCCTGGGTGGGATCCTCGAGCTGCCCCGGGTGTGTCCGGGTGCTCGCCCTGTGCCCACAGCCCCCTCCTGCTGCCATTGCCTTGCGGCGTCTTCCTGCACCTCCTGCTCTTCTGCAGGTACCTGTGGACCCTGGCTGAGAGAGGGCAGCCTGGAGACGATCCATCTACCTGCCTTGCTTCCACATTCATTCATTCTAGTGATATGCACCGACTGTATGCCAGGCCCTGGGTGAGATGCTGGGGACACGTGGAGAACAGGAGAGCCGCCCTTGTGGGGTGTTCACAGTCTGGCGCAGAGACAGGCGGTCCCTTATAACCTCACAGACCAATGAAAAATTGCAGCTGGGTTCTTGGCACCTGGAGAGCGCCAGGTGGGGTCTGACTGGGTTGGGGACATTGGGGGAGACGCTGACCCTGAGCTCTGAAGGATGAAGAGGTATGAACAGGGGAAAGAGGCTGGGGGTAGGGGTCAAGCATTCCAAGCAGAGAGAGCAGCACGTGCAAAGGCCCTGAAGCCAGCGGAAGCAGATTGAGGGACTGAAGAAAGGTTGGGTGGGGAAACTGAGGACCAGGGTGGGAAAGGGCTTGGCCCGGGTCTCACAGCTAAGGAGAGGCAGGTACAGGGTTAGATGTCTGAATGGTGTCTCAGCCTGCTCTGCCTTCTATAACCAAGTGGTCGCGGGTTTTGCTTGTAACTTTTTATTCTTTTTTTTCCTTTTTTTTTTTAATTGGAGTGTAGGTGATTTACAATGTTGTGTTAGTTTCTACTGTACAGCAAAGTGAGTCAGTTATACAGATACATATATCCACTCTTTTTTATTTATTTTATTTTTGGCTGCATTGGGTCTTCGTTGCAGTGCATGGGCTTCTCATTGCCGGTGGCTTCTCTTGTTGCGGAGCACGGGCTCTAGGCGCACGGGCTTCAATAGCTGCGGCACGGGGGCTCAGTAGTTGTGGCACACGGGCTTAGTTGCTCCGTGGCATGTGGGATCTTCCCGGACCAGGGATGGAACCCGTGTCCCCTGCATTGGCAGGAGGATTCTTAACCATTGTGCCACCAGGGAAATCCCTTCCACTCTTTTTTAGATTCTGTTCCCATATAGATCATTAAAGAGTATTGAATAGAGTTCCCTATGCTACACAGTACGTTCTTATTATTTATCTATTTTATATATAGTAGTGTGTATGTGTCCATCCCAATCTCTCAATTTTTTTTTTTTTTCGGTACGCGGGCCTCTCACTGTTGTGGCCTCTCCCGTTGCGGAGCACAGGTTCCGGACGTGCAGGCTCAGCGGCCATGGCTCACGGGCCCAGCCGCTCCGCGGCATGTGGGATCTTCCCAGACCGGGGCACGAACCCATGTCCCCTGCATCGGCTGGCGGACTCTCAACCACTGCGCCACCAGGGAAGCCCCCAATCTCTCAATTTATCCCTCCCCCTGGAACTTTTTATTCTGACATAGTCCCAAGCTTAGAAAAAAAAACTATAAGAATGGTATAAGGAATATCTGTAAACTCTTACCCAGATTTGCTGATTGTTAAGATTTTACTTCCTTTGCTTTATCATTCTCTCCCCCAACCCCGGTCTTTCTCTTCTGCCCTGTCTCTCCCTGTGTCTGTCTGTCTCTCTATCTATGCTCAATCTGTTTGTATCTGCCCACCCCTGCACAGGGCAGGCCAGGCAATGTCCCTTCCCCAGCCCAACACACGCACAGAGGTGATTTCCTGTTGCCCAGCTCAGCAGTCCCTCATGCAGGAGCCGTGGGTTTAGGCCAGGAAGTGATGGCAGGCTCTGAGCAGCCTTAGCATCTTCTGCCTTCCTCAACTCCGCCATTCTCTTTCCTGTGCTCCAGCGATGCCGGGCTATCATAGCAGGATACCACACCCCGGGCAGCTTCAACAGCAGACATTTATTCTCTCACAGCTCCAGAAGCTGGATGTCTGAGATCGAGGTGCCAGCAGGGTTGGCTTCTGGTGAGGGCTCTCTTCCTGGCCTTCTCACTGCATCCTCACATGGTCTTTCCTCTGTGCTTGCATGTGCTGGGGGAGCTTTCTCGTGGCTCTCCCTCTTCTCGTAAGGTCACAGTCCTAGGGGATCAGGGCCCCAACCTTTTGTTTTTTTGGCCATGCTGCACGTGTACACAAAATGGGCATGTAAGTTGTCTTCAGTCTCAATCTGAAAAAAAGATGCCTTTTTAAAACCTTCTGACTTAATCTGAAGCTTGCTTTTTTTTCTTTTTTAAATGGAGGTGAAATTTACATAACATAAAAATAACCATTTTATTTTATTTTATTCTGTGCCACGAGCATGTGGGATCTTAGTTTCCCAACCAAGAGGTGATGGTGCTGGGGGAGACCAGAGCAAGATGAATGGACAGAGGTGTTGGAAATTGCAGAGAAGGAAAAGGGGCAGATTTATCTGAGTATCTGAAACCACCAACGTTGCCAATGGATAATTCTTGAATGCCTTTCAGCAGTTCCCTCTCTGGTTCTCCCGACTTAGCTCTGCAGGAGTCCTGTGATAAGCCCCAGTGCTGCTGGCCCTGCATTGAGCCCTCGAAAAGCCTACTTATGCCCAGAAAGAGTTTTTGCTGTTACCCTGCACCAGAGGTGGCCGCCGTCAAACAGAAACAGAGGCTGGAAAGCCCTGGGTGGGAGACTGAGGCAGCACAGCCGATCTTAATGCCGTCAAAGCCCTGGGGCACCAGTTGGGAAGCAGGAGGCATGTTCAAAGGTCCTGAGGCCCACAGTTTATTCCCAATTCCCTTCTTTCACACTGTGAGTAACATTAAGCCAGACGCTAGGATCTGAGAGTGGAATTCGGTCCAGGAGCCACCTCTGAAGCCAGAACTATTGCAATAACAGCTGATTCCGGGTGACAGGTGTTTCTAGATTTTGGCCTTTCCCCGCCACTTACATAATGTGCCCTCACTTGCTCCTTCCTTCAAAACCCTTGCTGAGGGCTGCTTCTCCCAGGTCCAGGCCCGTGACTCACCAAAGCAAGAGAGGAAGAGGCACTTCCTCCCCTTCAAGGGCTCACAGTCGGCCCAGGAAACAAGCAATTAGCACACAGTACCACAGATTCAGTGCTAAAGGAGGCTTCTGAGGCAGGATGCAGGAGTGGGGTGGATGTCAGATTCAGATGGGGCCTCCTGGAGGACGCTGACCTAGCCTGAGAGGCTGAGCAAGTTCACCAGTCAAAGAAAGCAGGAAGTGGACCTCTAGGCAGAGGGGGTGGGATGTGCAAAGGCACTGGGGCAGAGAGGACCTTGGCATGGTAGGGGATGCGGTAGGAGAGAAATTTGGATTTCACGCTGAGAGGGCGTGTGAGTTTCCCGGAGCTGCCATAACAAAGTACCAAGAACTTGCTTAAAACATAAGAAATGTTTCCTCTCACAGTTCTGGAGGCTAAAAATCCAAAATCAAGGTGTCAGCAGGGCCATACTCCCTATGACGGCTCTAGGAAAGGATGCTTCCAGCCTCCTCCAGCTTCAAATGGTGGCCGGCAATCCTCGGCCTGCCTTGGCTTGTAGATGCATCACTCCAATCTCTGCCTTCCTCCATCTTTTTATTTTTTAAGCTTGTGTTTTTTTATTTTTACTTTTTAAAATTTTTATTGGAGCACAGTTGATTTACAATGTGTGTTAGTTTCAGGTGTACAGCAGAGTGAATCTGTTATACATATACATATATCCACTCTTTTTCTTTTTTTTGGCTGCGTTGGGTCTTCATTGCTGCATTCAGGCTTTCTCTAGTTGCAGCAAGTGGGGGCTACTCTCCATTGCAGTGCGCGGGCTTCTCATTGCGGTGGCTTCTCGTGTTGTGGAACACGGCTCTAGGCACGCGGGCTTCAGTTTTTGCAGCACACAGGCTCAGTAGTTGCGGTGCATGAGCTCAGTAGTTGTGGCTCGCGGGCTCTAGAGTGCAGGCTCAGTAGTTGTGATGCATGGGCTTAGTTGCTCTGTGGCATGTGGGCTTCCCAGACCAGGGCTCGAGCCTGTGTCCCCTGCATTGGCAGGCGGATTCTTAACCTCTGCACCACCAGGGAGGTCCTGCATTCTTTTTTAGATTCTTTTCCCATACAGGCCATTAAAGAGTATTCAGTAGAGTTCCCTGTGCTGTATAGTAGGTCCTTATTAGCTATCTCTTCTGTATATAGTAGTATGTATATGTCAATCCCAGTCTCCCAGTTTATCCCTCCCCCCCGACCCCCTGGTAACCATAAGTTTATTTTCTACATCTGTAACTCTATTTCTGTTTTGTAAATAAGTTCATTTGTACGCTTTTTGTAGATTCCACATATAAGCGATATCATGTGTTTGTCTTTCTCTGCCTGACTTACTTCCCTCAGTATGACAATCTCTAGGTCCATCCATGTTGCTGCTAATGGCATTATTTTGTTCTTTTTTATGGCTGAGTAGTATTCCATTACATATATGAGATTTATTTATTTATCCATCCATCCCTCTGTTGATGGACATTTAGGTTGCTTCCATGTCCTGGCTATTTTAAATAGTGCTGCAGTGAACATTGGGGTGTATGTATCTTTTCGAACTATGGTTTTCTCCGGATATACGCCCAGGAGTGGGATTGCTGGATCATATGGTAGCTCTCTTTTTAGTTTTTTGAGGAACCTCCATACTGTTCTCCATAGTGGCTGTACAAATTTACATTCCCACCAACAGTGTAGGAGGGTTCCCTTTTCTCCACACTCTCTCCAGCATTTATTGTTTGTAGATTTTTTGATGATGGCCATTCTGCCCGATATGAGGTGATACCTCATTGTAGTTCTTTTTCTTTAATAAATTTATTTATTTGTTTGTTTTTATTTTTGGCTGAGTTGGGTCTTCGTTGCTGTGTGCGGGCTTTCTCTAGTTGCAGCGAGTGGGGGCTACTCTTCGTTGCGGTGCGCGGGCTTCTTATTGTGGTGGCTTCTCTTGTTGCAGAACACGGGCTCCAGGCACGTGGGCTTCAGTAGTTGTGGCACGTGGGCTTCAGTAGTTGTGGCACGCGGGCTCTAGAGCACAGGCTCAGTAGTTGTGGTGCACGGGCTTAGTTGCTTCGCGGCATGTGAGATCTTCCCGGGCCAGCGCTCGAACCCGTGTGCCCTGAATTGGCAGGCGGATTCTTAACCACTGCGCCCCAGGGAAGCCCCTCATTATAGTTTTTTTTGTTTGTTTGTTTGTTTGTTGCGGTAGGCGGGCCTCTCACTGTTGTGGCCTCTCCCGTTGCGAAGCACAGGCTCCGGATGCGCAGGCTCAGCGGCCATGGCTCACGGGCCCAGCCGCTCCGCGGCATGTGGGATCTTCCTGGACCGGGGCACGAACCCGTGTCCCCTGCATCGGCAGGCAGACTCTCAACCACTGCGCCACCAGGGAAGCCCCCCTCATTGTAGTTTTGATCTGAATCTGCCTCCATCTTCACACAGCCTTCTCCTCTGCGTCTCTGTGTCCAAACTTGCCTCTTCTTACAATCATACCACTGATTGGCTGTAGGGCCCACCTTGCTCCAGTATGATGTCATCTCAACTTAATGCTGTCTACAACAACCTTATTTCCAAACAGGTCACATTCCCAGGTTCTGGGAGTTAACACCTGAATTATGTTTTGGGGGGGATGCAAGTCAACCCACACCAGAAGAATAAAGCCACACTGTACACCTGGTGGATTAGGGGGAACCCCACTTTTTACATGGGTTTCCCAGCACAGACTGAAAGCCAGTGCTGCAGGGAGCCCTCTGGATCCACTTTGAGTTCGTGAAGGGGCTTCAGCTCTGCATTAGCTGAGGCCTTCCTGGGGCTTGTGGAAATAACCAGGTCTCACCTGACCTTGAAAGCTGCAGCCCTGTGGACCTGTGGGGTTTGTTCACATGAGCCGACTGGACACAAGGGGGCAGTAGAGGGCAATGACCGGATTCAGCTCTACCTCTGTGAGTGGTTCGCTCTGCCCTTGGGCATCTGGTTTAGCCTCCGTTTCCTCCTCTGTGAAATGGGCTGCTACCTGCCTCATAGGGATACTGTGAGGAGGAAACAAGATGATGATGCCGTCAACATTCCAACAGAGTGAGTGCCCTGTCCGTGGGGGTACAGTACGGTTCTAGTTGATTCTAGAACAACAGGGATTACAGCCTCAGACTGATGGAAACAGGGAAGGCAGAGTAAATGAGGGGAAGGAGCCGGAAGGAAATCCTGACACCCAGGTGAGCAGGGGTGGCGGACAGTCAGCTCCTGGTGGCGGTTACCATGCACGAAGCGCAGATCTGATTCAAGAAAAGACTGATATCTAGACGTATCTCTGATTTGACAGCAAATTTAAAATGTTGTGAAATGCTGTGTGGGCAGGATAAAACTAGGGGTGGTGCATCAGCTGTCAGCCTGCAATTTCAGAGCATGATTTTGGGTAACCTTGCAAGTAGGTGGTGTGCCTCCTGTACTCCCAGATCCCGGACTTATTTGTGAGTTACCAGCTGCCCTCCCCATGTTGAGAGCAGGGGTGTCAGCTACGGACCAGAGGGAACAGAGCAACGTGTACACGAAATGGGCGTGTGAGTGGTCTTCAGTCTCAAACTGAAAAAAAGATCCCTCTTTAAAACCTTCTGACTTAATCTGAAGCTTGCTTTTTTTCTTTTTTAAATGGAGGTGAAATTTACATAACATAAAAAGAACCATTTTATTTCATTTTATTTTATTTTTGGCCGTGCGGTGGGCATGTGAGATCTTAGTTCCCCAAGCAGGGATCGAACCTGTGCCCCCTGCATTGGAAGCACGGAATCTTAACCACTCGACCGCCAGGGAAGTCCCCAAAATAGCCATTTTAGCGTGGGCCCTAATTTTTTTTTTTTTTTTTTTTTGCGGTACGTGGGCCTCTCACTGTTGTGGCCTCTCCTGTTGCGGAGCACAGCCTCCGGACGCGCAGGCTTAGCGGCCATGGCTCACGGGCCTAGCCGCTCCGTGGCATATGGGACCTTCCCGGACTGGGGCACGAACCCATGTCCCCTGCATCGGCAGGCGGACTCTCAACCACTGCGTCACCAGGGAAGCCCTGGGCCCTAATTTTTTAAATTATTTATTTATTTATTTGGCTGCACCAGGTCTTAGTTGTGGCATGTGGGATCTTTAGTTGAGGCATGTGGGATCTAGTTCCCTGACCAAGGATGGAACCCGGGCCCCCTGCATCGGGAACGTGGAGTCTTAGCCACTGGACCACCAGGGAAGTCCCAAAATAACCATTTTAAATGAACAGCTCACATGTTGTACAGCCGTCACCTCTATCTAGTTGTAAAACGTTCCATCACCCCGAAATGAAACCCTATCCCCGTGGCAACCACAAATGCACCACCTGTCTCTGTGGATTTGCCTGTTTTGGATGTTTCATATAAATGGAATCATACATTATGTAGCCTTTTGTGTCTGGCTTCTCTCACTGAGCATCATGTTCTCAAGGTCCATCCACATTGTAGCAGATGTCAGCGCTTCACTCCTTTTCATGGCTGAATAATATTCCATTGTACGATGGACCATGTTTTGTTTATCCGTTCATCACTTGGTAGACATTTGGGTTGTTTCCAATGTGATCATGCTGCTGTGAGCATTCAGGTATGAGCTTTTGCATGGATATGTGTCTTCATTTCCTTTGTCATTTTTAAAAAATAAATTTATTAATTTATTTATGTCTGTGTTGGGTCTTCGTTGCTGTGTGCAGGCTTTTTCCAGTTGCAGCGAGAGGGGGCTACTCTTTGTTGTGGTGCGTGGGCCTCTCATTGTGGTGGCTTCTCTTGTTGCAGAGCACAGGATCTAGGCGACCGGGCTTCAGTAGTTGTGGCACACGGGCTTAGTTGTTCTCCGGCATGTGGGATCCTCCCAGACCAGGGCTTGAACCCGTGTCCCCTGCATTGGCAGGAGGATTCTTAACCACTGCACCACCAGGGAAGCCCTTCATTTCCTTTGGACCTCTGCTCTATTTTGACTTTCGACCTCTATGAGAGCAGGGCAACATGTGATTCATTCTTTACCTCCAAGACCCTCCAAGACCTCCAATGCACCTGGAAGGTAGTGGTTACTCAAAGAACATTCGAAGCATGGTGAATGGGAGAAAGATGGGCGGGGTGGCGGGTGCGGAGGAAGAAGCATGGATAGATCTCACCCTACAGAGGGTGCCAGCTCATGCCCTACAAGGAACAGAGGTGATGGAATGAATGGTTTTGTTAAAGGAAAAGAAAAAGCATTCTACTGTCCTTCCCCATCTAACCAGCTCCCATTCCAGCTGAGCTGGCACTGCTGAGTTGCAGAGATGAATTAACGCTGCAGTGCTTCCCTGAGCCAGCACACCCTGCAGCTAGAGCCTCTGACAGCCCCATGCACTCTGAAAAATTATTTCCCTAGGGAGCAAAGGAGCCAGAGCACGTGGGTCAAAGTCAGGCGGCATGAGCTGTGGTCCAAAAAAAAAACAGTCTGGGCATGGCCAGAGAAACAGGTTTTATTTTGCAAATTCGTGCTCCACTAAGCATTAAAGGGGCACAAATGTGTAGCTGGCTGCCTTTCTTTTTTAAAAAAAATTTACTTTTTAGAAGATTTAGGTTTACAGAAAAGTTGCAAGAATATTACAGAAAATTTCCATACACCTCCCCACACACTCAGCTTCTCCTAAATTAACATTTTACATTAGGCTGATACATTTGTTACAATTAATAGACTGATATTGATACACTGTTGTTAACTGAAGTCCAGAATTTATTCAGATTTCCATAGTCCTTTTCTCCTGATACCCTGTTTCTTTCCTAGGATCCCACCCAAGTTCCCACGTCACATTCAGGCATCATGTCTCCTCAGGCTCCTCTGGGCTGTGACAGTTTCTCAGACTTTCCTTGTTCTCGATGCCCTTGACGGGTTTGAGGAGGACTGTGGCCAGAGATTTTGTAGAATCTCCCTCAGTAGGAACTTGTCTGGTGTTTTTCTCATGGTTACACTGGGACGCTGGGTGCTGGGAGGAGGACCACCTGTGAAGGGCCGTCTCATCCTTCATCTCAGGGTGGCTGCCATCAACATGACTCATCTCTGCTGGTGTTGACCTCAGTCCCCTGGCTGAGTTCATGCTGGTTGGGTGTCTCCACTGTAAAGTCACACCTCCCCCATTCCCATACTGTCCTCTTTGGAAGGAAGTCACTGTGCCCAGCCCACACTTACAGAGAAGAGTGTTACTTTCCATCTCCTTGAGGGCAGAATATCTACAGACATTATATGAAATTCTTCTCTGCAGGAAAAATTTGTCTCTTCTCCCTGTATTTATTTATTCAATCATTTATTTATATCTGTATGGACTCATGGACATTTTATTTTAAACACTGGCTCACAATCCAATATTTCATGATATATTTTGTTGGTCAGACCAGTCCAGCATTGGCCACAGAGAGCTCTTTCTGTTGTCTGCTATGTCCATTGGACAACTTCTGGCTGTGTTAATAGCAACAATTCATCGGAGACAAAACCCTGCGGGGTCAGCCCATGAAGAATGCTGCTTATATTCCAAATATAATATAGATGAGACCCTTCTTCTCACTGGGCCTTAGCTTTCCCCGTCCCCACCCCCCCAAAAAAAGGCTTAATATTTATTAGATGATCCAATGGGAGCCCTCCAGCGCTGATTGTTTATGATTTTCTGTGCTCGCGAGCAGATGTATTTTGTTCCAACGGTTTCTCAAAGCTAAACAGATTTTGTTGGTGTCATTTTGTCTGAACTCCACGCTCCTGTGGCTGGACTTGTGGGGCCTGGTGGCTGATGTCCGCTCCCGGCTGGGTCTGCAGGCCACTCTCGGAAGAGACGGGGATGGACTTGCTTGGCAGTGCCACAGAAGACACATCCTGTAAGTTTCCATGCATGCAGAAATGGGCACACGGTCTGGGCTGTGCCCAGCACTATGACTGTAGAAATGTCAGAGGTCATGCCTCCTGGGTGGAATGTCAGGAAAGGGGGTTGCTCTGCTCCAAGTCCTGCAGGGAAAGCAGTGTGGTTGTGGGCCAGAGACGTGTGTGGGCGCCATCATGAAGTCAGTTGCTGTGTGTCCTTGAACTAGTTGCTTAGCTTCTCTGTGCCTCCAATTCCTCATCTACTAAATACAGGTAGTGAGCCTCCCACAGAAGGGGCATGCAAGGATTAAACAAGATGATTCCTGTAAAGTGCCCAGGGGATGCCAGGCACAAAGTCAGCCCTGGGAGGGCTTTGCTGCCCTGAGCACTCAGGAGGGCTCATGGCTCTGAGGATCCAAAGCTCCAGACTTTGAGGACAGGGGGTCTGGGGCAGCCAGAGAAGCTGCCTCAAACATGTGTTCTCCTCGATGACATCTCCTGGCAGAGTTCTGCTGAGGGTCCCCGCTCTGCCTGCATTTCCCCCATGCAGCCCATCACAGAGCCCACCCTACAGGGGAAAGACTGCCCAGAGAGGGACAGCCACATCCCTGAGGTCACACAGCAGTGAGAGCCATCTCTGCCTGCCCCTGTACCACACTATGCCCATGAGCCAGGTAGGGGGACCAATTTGTTCCAGGTTTCTGGGGCCCATCTGGGTAGTTGGTCACCCTGGAATACCAGCCCTTCTTCCTGCCTGAGCACATGGGCTCTGCCTGGTGTTGTCACATTCCCACAGGGTAACCTTGGGCAAATCCTTTCACCCCTCTGGGCCTCCATTTCCTACTTCTGTAAAACGAGGAGTGTGTAGTAACAGTACCCGACTTCCTAGGTGTCACTGGCTGAATGATGACCCCCAAAGATATCCAGATTCTAATTCCAGGAACCCCTGAACGTTCCCTCACATGGCAAAAGGGATTTTGCAGATAGGATTAAGTTAAGGAACTTGAGATGGGGAGATGTGATCATTAATTTTATGTATTCACTTGCCTGGCCCATGGTACCCAGCTATGTGGTCAAACATAATTCTAGATGTTTCTGTTGAGGGTGTTTTTTTAGATGGGAGTTACATTTAAATTCATGGACTTTGAGTAAGGCAGATTGCCTTCCATTGTGTGGGTGGGCCGTGTCTAATCAGTCGAAGGGCTCAGGAGGCAGGAGGAAAAAAAAACCTCAGGTGTGATTCATCCCGGGGCAAAATTCCTCTCCAGCTGTGGACCTATGAAATCAGGCGATGTCTCTGCTTCCAAAACGCGATGGCGGGATGAACATAGAATAGATATTCTCATTCCAAATGGGAGAAATTGGAAGGAAGAAAGGGGTCACGGGTCCCAGCAAGTCTGAAACTTGTTCCAATAGGTTTTAAGCCTGGAGAACCATCTTCTTTGGCTCAATGCCCTATCCTCCAGGTCCATGTGGTGGCATACTGCCGCCGTGCTTCCTTGTACCTTTAGTCTTACTGCCACCATGCTGTGACCCACAGCTTGACCCCATCAGGAAGAGTAGCAGTATTTTAAATCAAGCACTCCTGATTCACTGCTCCTAACACACTTCCCGTGAAAAAGGCAGAGTGCGTTGAGAAGCCTGGGGTCGGATCCCTGGGCAAGTCTCTGCCTCTATGTCCGCATCTGTAAAATGGGTAACACTTCCCACCACACAAGGTCATGGTGAGAGCTAGAAATCATGCCAGTGCCCCGCACATAGCAGGCACTTGATAAATGTGACTGCTGTGTTTTGATCATTTTCTGCCAAAGCGAATGTTTCTATCCCAGTGTCTCCTGAAGCAGTTACCTCTGACCTGCTTAGGGACCGAGAGATTCAAAGTGAAAAAAAGTGAGATTCAAACTGAAAAAAAAAAATGTGGTCCATTTAATTATGGATCAATGGGGGCTTCTTTGGTGGCGCAGTGGTTAAGAATCCATCTGCCAGTGCAGGGGACACGGGTTCGAGCCCTGGTCTGGAAAGATTCCACATGCCACGGGGCAACTAAGCCCATGTGCCACAACTACTGAGCCTGCGCTCTAGAGCCCGCGAGCAACTACTGAGCCCACATGCCACAACTACTGAAGCCCGCATGCCTAGAGTCCATGCTCCGCAACAAGAGAAGCCACCGCAATGAGAAGCCCGTGCACCGCAACGAAGAGTAGCCCCCGCTCACCACAACTAGAGAAAGCCCATGCGCAGCAACAAAGACCCAACGCAGCCAAAAATATTAATTAATTAATTAATTTTAAAAAATTATGGATCAATGAATGTCTTCATCCAATAAAAGAGGGGTAGGGGTCTCCTACTAGTTTACTTATTTTGTCCTCAAAGGCCGTGTAATGAAACAGGGTAAACCTGAGGGGCTGGCTCTGCTCCGCGGGCTGTCAGATGGGGGGCAGCCCAGGAGGAGAAACCACCTTTTACAAGGAGACCAGAGTCCAGGCTAAGAGTCTTTAGGAGGAAGCGGTCTAAACCATGGGGAATATCCATCCCGACAGGCTTCAGAGTGACATGGGAGGATCCTGCCCTTCTGTGCCTCAGTTTGCTCATCTGTTAAAGGGGGCAATAGCAAAGTTGGAACGTGAAAACGCAGGGGAGAGCTTTGCAGAGTGTCTGGCTTACATTACACGATCACTAAAAGTTAGTTGTTAGAGTTGAGCGTCACAGAGAGGCCAAAAGCAGAACGTGGACATTCTCTGCCAGCCTTAGCCGGAAGAAACAAGACTCGCAGATATTGGTAGGTCCAGAGCACACCATCTGGAGCCCAGGCTGCCCGGGGTCTAATCCCCACATCATTGTTCAACCTTGACTCGACCCACCTGTGAGTTCCATTTTGCAGATGATAAAAGTGAGTCAAGCTCAGAGCAACGTGGCACTGCAGGGTCACGGAGCTGGTGAGTAGCGAGGTCAGGCTCTGAACCCAGGTCTGCCCTACGTCCAAGCGTCCGCCCTTGACCTCCACGCTACAGGGTTATATTAACCGCCGCCGTGAAAGGATGTCCTCTGACTTCTAACCACTCCCCTCAACAGGGCGGAGTGGATCTCCACTGGGTTGGGAACAGGAGAGGGGGAAGAAGAAAGAAAACAGCAAAAGTGACTGATCTTGTTTCGCTTTTGTTTTTTTCTGTTTTCCTGTTCCCCCACAGCCCCACCCAACACTCTGAACTTCAACGCGGCTCATCGTAAGCGGAAGACGCTGGTGGCCCCTGAGATCAACATTTCCCTGGACCAGAGTGAGGGCTCCCTGCTGTCCGATGACTTCCTGGACACCCCCGATGACCTGGATATCAACGTGGATGACATCGAGACCCCAGATGAGACCGACTCGCTGGAATTCCTGGGGAATGGCAATGAATTGGAGTGGGAAGGTGAGGTCGCTCGTCGCACCTGCCCAGCCCCCAAATCGGACCCCAGCGCTCCCTTTGGCTTGGGGACCAGCTGACCAGAGCCCCCCTCCTCCATCCCCGTAGGCTCAAGGGGGACAGGTCTTCCAACCTGGGGCTCCCAGGACAGCTCCTGGGACTCCACGCACATTTTCTCATGGACTTGTGGACTTTGCTGGGAGATGTGTCTTTCACCCGATTCTCAAAGGGGACCGAAACCAGAGGAAGGGCCTCCCCCTGATTCCACAGGTGTTTGTGGAGGAGGTCTTGATTGCAGTGTAGGGGGCGGCAGGGAGATCGGGCGGGGCATGTCAGGAATAGACATCGCCTGCCTGCTCGCATGGCCATTGGAAAGCCAGGCTCTGGGTAACAGAAAAAATGTACACAAGATAATTGCACCTGGTCATCGGTGCTGTGAGGGAAACGAGGTGATGGGAGAGGGCAGGGGGTTCTCACTGGGGCAATTCAGCCCCCTGCCCCCAGGGGACACTGGGCCATATTTGGGGACATCTGCGGTTGTCATGACTGGGGGAATCCTGGCATCAAGTAGGTGGGGTCAGGGAGGTGGCTCCACACCTCACAGCGCCTGGGATGGAGGAGGGGGATCCACAGAGAATGACCGGCCCTCAAAGGTCAAAAGTGCCCAGGCCGAGACTCCTTGAACCAGAACCAGGCTACCTGGGGGTGGGGAGGCCTCTTTGCAGGGTTGCCAGGACAGGCTTCCCTGGATGGGTGTTATTTGAGCTGACATGCCAAGGCAAGAGCACAGGTCAGAAAGGTGGCGATGGCGGTGGCCATGGGGACGGAAGCAGAGCCACAGCACTTGCTGGGTGGATGTGGAGTATGAAGGGGAAGAGGGTGTTGAACGTGACACCTGGGTGTGGGGTCTGAGCAGCTGGGAAAACGGCCAGGCTATTTTCTGAGGCGGGAAGATCGCAGGATGACGGGTGGGAAAGAGGCAGATATTTCAAACGTGGTTAAGAATCCTGAGAAGCCCAGAGAGGGAAAGAATGTGTGCAAGGTCACACAGCAAGAGACGGGCTCTACCCAGGCCAACCTGACTGAGCACTTTCCTGTGTTCCACGGCTTGGGGAAAGAAAAATTATTATTTAGGCGTGACTTTGGGACTCCCAGGTCCTCCATCTCGCCCAGCAGCCCCAATCTAACACCGCCTGTCAGCAAAGGGTAGGATGAGTGGTTTCACCTCTGGCCTGGGGAGAGAGGAGAGGGCTCCATGGCCACAGGCGGCAAAGGTAGCCCAGAGAGGGAAGCTGGGATGAGGTGTCCGGACTCAGGTGTCCATTCCGCTCACCTTCCACCCCCCTGCTGCTTCCAGATGACACCCCCGTGGCCGCCGCCAAGAATATGCCTGGGGATAGTGCAGACCTGTTTGGGGATGGCTCGGCCGAGGACGGCAGTGCCGCCAACGGGCGTCTGTGGAGGACAGTGATCATTGGGGAACAGGAACACCGGATTGACCTGCACATGATCCGGCCCTACATGAGGGTGGTGACCCACGGAGGTAAGGCCACACCCCTTGGGCCCCCTCCCGGCTCCAGCAACTGGAGGCCCATCAGTGGTCCTCTCTGGACCTCAGTCTCTTCTTCTGACCCAGGGGGATGTTAAATTAAGCCCTAGTGTCCGGGTGTGCAGGGGTGAAACTCGCAGGGGGGCAAGGCATAGACGTGCCAGATGCACACCAGAGATGTCTACGAGGGTGGCTGGCGTCCCCCACCAAAGGCGGAGACAGGTCAAGCGTTGGCTGGCTTCTCCAGCCAGGCTGCTGTGACTCAGAGCTGTACCCTCTGAGTGTGCGCAGTGGGTGGGAAGGGGCTGGCCAGCGACGAGGCCGCTGCACGGGGCAGAGCAGGGTGCGGCTCAGAGCTGGGAGACGGCTCTACCCATCTCTGCTTGGGGCTGCTCACTCACTGGCCGCCTCTCCCCAGGGTACTACGGGGAAGGTCTCAATGCCATCATCGTCTTTGCCGCCTGCTTCCTCCCAGACAGCAGCTCCCCCGACTACCACTACGTCATGGAGAACCTCTTCCTGTAAGTGGCCCACCCGCTCCGTCCCAGCTGCCCACAGTTCTGAGGGTCCCACCCGGTGGGCAGGACCATGCTGCAAGAACCACGTTGGGTGGGGGGCTCTGCCCGGCACCAGGGAAGGGCTGGGCCGCCAGCAGACCTGCATCTGAGTCCCCTGCTCGCCCGCTGGGCCTCACGGGTGCAACTGTCATCATCCCTAGCAGTTATGGAGCATTTACTACGTGGCAGCCACGAAGTGAAGGGCTTGGTATGTGATAACGAATTCCACCCTCGACAGGACCCTGTGGATTACTGTTGCCTCCCATTCTGTGGCTGCAGAGCCTGAGGCACAGAGAGGTTAAGTCACTTGCCCAAGGACACACAGGTACAGTTTTATTATGATGGAGACAGATAATATGGATAAAGCGCCTGGCAGATGACAGTAGGAACTCAGCAAATTGTTATCACTCTTATTATCATCATTACGAAGATTTCCTTCTTACACAGCGGGGCTTGGATGCCAGGTGGGGCCAGAGGACAAGGAGGTAGCCATGGAAGGTCAGATCGGAAAGTGGCCTGAGATACCAGGGAGCCCAGTCTCCCCAGTCTACAGATGGGGAATTAGAGGCTGAAAAAGAGGAAAGGATTCTTCTGGGACTTCCCTGGTGGTGCAGTGGGTAAGACTCACGCTCCCAATGCAGGGGGCTTGGGTTCGATCCCTGGTCAGGGAACTACAACCCACATGCATGCTGCAACTAAGAGTTTGCATGCCACAACTAAGGAGCCGGCGAGCTGCAACTAAGGAGCCTGCCTGCCACAACTAAGACCTGGTGCAACCAAATACATAACTAAATATTAAAAAAAAAGAAAAAGGGACTTCCCTGGTGGCACAGGGTTAAGAATCCGCCTGCCAATTCAGGGGACATGGGTTCGAGCCCTGGTCCAGGAAGATCCCACATGCCGCGGAGCAGCTAAGCCCGTGCACCACAACTACTGAAGCCCGCACACCTAGAGCCCATGCTCCGCAACAAGAGAAGCCACCGCAATGAGAAGCCCGCACACCGCAACAAAGAGTAGCCCCGACTCGACACAACTAGAGAAAGCGCATGCACAGCAACGAAGACCCAACGCAGCCAAAAATAAATATATAAAATTTTTAAAGAATGTTGTTTGAAAAAAAAAGAAAGAATTCTTCTGAAATCATGTAGGGGGAGACAGGGCTGGGACAGACCCCAGGTCCCTAATGTCTGGTGCAATGGACTGTTGGCTGTGGGTGCCTGTTCCCCAGGTGTATCTGGGGCTATTGAAGCCCACCTCCCAGGATTATCGGAGACCATGCATATAAATCACTTAGCATCTAGTAAGTGCTCAATAAAATAGTAACTACTACAATCACTGTGCCCACTGACACAAATTTGGGGTGGGCTGGGGTCATCCCCCACCCTCCGCTCGGGCCGAGTATGCCAGGACAGCCAACAACACCTGAACAGGTGTGGCTGGCAGAGCCAGGGCAGGCGGAGGCAGAAAGGACAGGTGCCCCAGGGGTTCAGTCCCGGGAACTGGGCTTCCTGACTCTGAGCCCCTCCGTCGGGTCCTCTGTCGTCTGTGTCCCATGACCAGGTACGTCATCAGCAGTCTGGAACTCCTTGTGGCCGAGGATTACATGATCGTGTACCTGAATGGTGCCACGCCTCGGCGGAGGATGCCCGGCATCGGCTGGCTGAAGAAGTGTTACCAGATGATTGATAGGAGGTGAGTGGGTGGGGCTGGGGGACCTCCTCCTCGGGATGCAAGGGGTCCTGAGGTCCCTCTGAAAGATGTATAGTGGTCAGCTGGGGCAGCTGTAACAAAGCACCAGACTGGGTGGCTTGAACAATAGATATGTGTTGTCTCCTAGCTCTGGGGGCTAGAAGTCCGAGATCAAGGTGTCTGCAGGGTTGGTTCTTTCTGGGGCCGTGAGGGAGAATCTCCCCTGTGGACACTTGTGTGCAAATGTCCCCTTTTTATAAGGACACCAGTCATAGTGGATTAGGGGCCCACCCTACTCCTATATGACCTCACCTTAACTAATTTCTCCTACAATGACCCTCTTCCCAAATAAGGGGGCTGCAATTCAACATGCCCATAATAGGTGCTCAGAACCATGGGACCCCAGAAAAATCTTTCAGAAATGGGAGACGGTGTGGCCACGAAGTCAAATGCTCAGACTCTAAATTAAGAGAGATTGGAGACCAGACATCAGCTCTGCCACCTGCAAACTCTGCGAGGGGGCTTAGCTTTACTGAGATTCCACCTCCTCCCTGCCAATGGAGATAAGCATAGCACCTCCTGGGCACAGAGAGAAGGTAACACCGGTTAACTGCTCCCTCCCCGGGGCTTTCCCAAGGAGCCCATCTTGCTTCCTCTGTCTCCCCACACAGATTGCGGAAAAACCTGAAGTCCTTAATCATAGTCCACCCATCCTGGTTCATCCGCACCGTGCTGGCCATCTCCCGCCCTTTCATCAGGTAAGATCATGACCTGTGCCCGGATAGCCACCTGGGTTTTTGTGTGTCTTATTTTTTAATCTGCATTTTCCAGCTCCTCTCTGATGAATCTATATTGTTGCGTTAAACAGTTTAAAATCATATGTATTGTTATTTAATGACGAATATACATCACGGGGTAGGGGGGTAGGGAGGTGGGAATAAGTAACAACCAGCTCTCCCATACTGAATGTTGGATACCTTTTAAAGTTTACAACCACAGCCCTGAAAGGTTGACTTGGCCGTGCCCGTTTCATGGATGAGGAAACTGAGGCTCAGAATATTCCAGGGAATCACCCAGAGTCACACAGCAAGGTCACCAGCCCACCACACGCCCTCAGAAGGAAGCCCGGCTCCATCCACTCTGGAATCTGTGAGGGAGGGGCATTAGGATGGCAGGAGGGTCTGACCCACTCCTGCACAATGATGTGGTAAAACGATACATGTGTGTTTTGGGGGTGCCCGAGACTACCCTCAGGTTTGATGATTTACCAAGAGGACTCACAGAACCCAGAAAAGCTGTTGTGTTCAGGGTTATAGCTGATTACAGAGAAAGGATGAACCCTGAAATCAGCAAAGGAAAAAGGTGCATGTGGGAGTCCAGGAGAAGCCAGAAGGGAGCTTCTGATTGCCCTGTCCCAGTGGAGTTGTACCCAAAGCCCTTCGTTCTCCCTGCAATGACGTGTGACCACGTGTAGGAAGTACTGCCAACAGAGAAGCTGACCTTGGTGTCCAGGGTTTCCACCAAGGCGTGGCCACATGGGGATGGAGTGCCCACGCAGCCCCCTTAGTTCCTCAGTAACTGATATGATGGCCCAAGACCCCACCAGGAAGCACATCTTTAGCACAGACTATGGGCCCCGGGTAAATGAAGACGCTTACCAGACGGGACATTCCTAGGGCTTACAGGTGACCTCCTGTGAGTCTCAGGGACTGGCTCTTTCTTTGGAATATGCAGGAGATAGAAGCACCTGGACACACAGAGCAAGTGAAACAAAATTAGTCATGTTAAACGCCCTCGTCAATCACATAAAAGTAAACGCACATTTAATGTAATATAATTCAAAACATTGAATTAAATGAAGGCCCTTCATTTCCACGTTCCCAGTGAAGAATCTGTGATGAGTTTAATAGACGGAGTCAAACTTTGCCTTGAGAGCATCACAGCACTGAGGCAAGGAGGCAACTTCAGACGCTCTGTTCAGTGACTCCCAAGCACTCTCAGACATTTGCACATTAGTGAAATCAGGCCTTTAATACACTGATTATGGGTCATTTGTGCTAACGATGACAATTACCGGGCAAAACGGTAGACACACACTTCAGCCTAACAGAATTGCCTTCTGTCCTCAACATCCCGTAATTCGGGAACTGAAATTTGCCTTGAATGCAAATAATTCTCTCACTTTGGGTTGCTTTTCCTACTTTTATTTTATTTTATTATTTTTTTGGCCATGCTGCACAGCTTGTGGGATCTTAGTTCCCCAAGCGGGAATCAAACCTGTGCCCTCAGCAGTGAAAGTGTGGAGTCCTAACCACAGGACCGCCTGGGAATTCCCTGGGTTGCTTTTCCTGTGGTGAATTTCAAAGGTCTCATTTTGAGCTTTCAGGGAAATAGGAGGGGAAAGTGGGGTAAAGTAAGCTTCCCTGTTTAAAAGCCGAGGGAAGTGGAGACAGATTCTGAGCTGCCACCTGGCCCTAGCCGTGAGGTTCTGTGATTGTATCTCAAAAAGAACTCCCCCGATGATCTAAACATGGGCATGTGCCTCGCCCTGGACTGGAATTCTCCCTCCCGAGAGCCCTGCTTCCAAGACAGAGCTCAGCTCACAGGCAGACAGCATTGTCACGTGGAAACCGGGTACCCATTTCCAACAACGTGGAAAGCTTTACCATGGCGTCCTCACGATGTGATCTCGCCTGTATTTATAGCCCACTGCTCAGACCACAGGTGTCGCCTCTGTGCCCCCTAAAAAAACCTTTGCAACCAATCAGATCATCCACCCTCAGAGCCTCTCAGACCCGGGGTATTCAGGTAGAGTCGGTCTGAGACTCACTCCCTGTCCCTGGGCCCTTTACTTTTCTGTCACACCAACTGGAGGAAGAACTCATGTTCCAAGAATAATTTTTTTTTTTAATTAAGAAAATAAATTTCGGGACTTCCCTGGTGGAGCAGTGGTTAAGAATCCACCTGCCAGTGCGGGGGACATGGGTTCGAGCCCTGGTCCGGGAGGATCCCACATGCCGCAGAGCAACTAAGCCCGTGCGCCACAACTACTGAGCCTGTGCTCTAGAGCCCGCGAGCCACAACTACTGAGCACGTGTGCCACAACTACTGAAGCCCACACTCCTAGAGCCCGTGCTCCGCAATGCGAAGCCAGCGCACTGCAACAAAGAGTAGCCCCCACTCGCCGCAACTAGAGAAAGCCCACGTGCAGCAACGAAGACCCAACGCAGCCAAAAATAAATTTTTTAAAAAAGAGATGATTCTTTAAAAAAGAAAAAAGAAAATAAATTTCAGGGACTTCCCTGGCGGTCCAATGATTAGGACTCTGCTCTTTCACTGTTGAGGGCCCGGCTTCAGTCTCTGGTGGGAGAAATAAGATCCTGCAAGCTTTGTAGCTCAGCGAAGGAAGGAAGGTAGGAAGGGAGGGAGGGAGGGAGGGAGGGAGAGAGAGGGAGACAGAGAGAAAGAGAGAGAGAGAGAGAAAGAGAGAAAGAAAGGAAGGAAGGAAGGAAGAAAGAAAAGAAATTTCAACTGCACAAAAGCGGTGGGGTTTATTTATTCTGGTACACATGGCCGCTTTGTGACTCTCTGTGGGAAAACCGTCTATCATTCCCTGATCAGTTACCAGTGGCCTCTGCTGATTAACCCGTGTATTTTTCTCTTATGGACACTGCGAACTGTAACATTCCTCATGGGTCTCCGTTTTTGCCAGGTGCCGGAAAGTTTGAGCCGAATTCTTATCTAATCTCTAAAATTAGATGTAAAACTTCTGACACAGTTTTGTAACTATGTGACTCTATCTTACTTTTTTTCTTTTCTTTATTGTTATTTGATTATTTTATGACTTAGTGTCCTGTTACATTCTCTTGGCCTTATATTTCTCATCGTTAGAAAAACTGATGTGAGGGACTTCCCTGGTGGTGCGGTGGATAAGACCACGCACTCCCAGCGCAGGGGGCCCGGGTTCCATCCCTGGTCAGGGAACGAGATCCCACATGCATGCCACAACTAAGGAGCTTGTGTGCTGCAACTAAGGGGCCCACCTGCCGCAACTAACACGCGGCGCAACTAAATAAATAATTTTTTTAAAGGAAAAAAAAACTGATTTGACCTTGAAAAAAGTTTATTGGACATTTTACCAAAATTAGGTTTAAGGTAATTTTTTAAAAAATAATCACGAGTTCAAAGCAATGCGCTGATGACAAAGCACCTCAGTGGGTAGCAGACAGCCAGAGCTGGGGTTTGGACCGGAACAAGCCATTCATCCCGAAAGAATGTGGAATGAATCAGCCGTCCCCATGTGCATCTGTCTCGTGACCAAATGACTACTGGTGCCACCCAGGCAGTGGCGATTGTGCCAGAAAAGCATTCTTGGGAAGATTCACACAGAGGAACAACTCCTGGGGAGGATGGGGCCTGGAGTCTAGCAGCATCTCTTTCCTCTCTGCTTCCTTCAAAGAATTTCCTCAGCTCAGCAAGGACTGGTGTCCAACACGTAGTTCAGGACGCTTCTCTTCTTGCAAGGGGAGACCCCGGGTTCTGCTCTGTTCCCCCACTAGGGGCCAGGGGTGGAGGCTGGCACAGGTGGGGAGGGAAGCTTGGGCGAAGGTGCTTGGGGCATCCCGGAGTACTGCTGCGTGTGCAACCCTGTCGGCCATCGCTCCTTCTGGCCCTGAGGGGCCACCTTGAGGGCTTGCTTTCAGATGTCTCCCTGCTTCTTCTCCCACCAGCGTCAAGTTCATCAACAAGATCCAGTATGTGCACAGCTTGGAAGATCTGGAGCAGCTCATCCCCATGGAGCACGTGCAGATCCCAGACTGTGTGCTACAGTGAGTGTCCCTGGGCCATGGGAACACCCCCCCACCTCCATCCCCATTGCTCCTGGGCTGCTCGCCTCTCAGCCACCTCTGATCAGCTCAACCGAGCTGCCAGGGAACCAGACCTGTGTGGGAAAGCAGAAAAGAAGGAAATACAGGGAAACAAGCTCCTGTGAAATTACAGAACACAGCGGGCCTGGCTATCTAGTGCAGGCCGGGGGCCAATGAGCCCTGGCCCCCTGGCTTGTCTTTATAAATAAAGTTTTATTGGCACACGGCTACATGCATCCATTTACAAACCATCCATGGCTGCTTTCGAGCTACAACAGAATCGAGAGGTTGCCACAGAGACTGGCCTGCAAAGCCAAAAATACTGATTCTCTGGCCCTTTACAGGAAAACTTTGCCCTGATGGAGGGGCCTGTAGACCAAACCCACGTCAATGAGGGGGTCGCTTTATACTGGCTGTGTTCGAGGCTGATGCAAAAAATGTCCGCTGAGCCGCATCTACTCCAGATGGTGGAATATACCAACAAAACAGATATCCCCTGCCCTGGGGTGGGGTGGGCGTGGGCAGGCTTGAAGGAAACATAAAAAAGACCAGTAGACCCGTCAGCTCCGGCTGTCCTTTCTGCTCTAAGACCTGGCGTGTATTCAGATGTGACAGTGAGATTGCTTCCCTGTTCCCAGAGGGAAGGGGATTCCCAGGCTGCATCTCATGTGCTTTCCTTTCTCTCTCTTCCAGGTACGAAGAGGAAAGGCTCAAGGCCAGGAGAGAAAGGTGTGTGCGGAGTGGCCTGTGCCCGGGCCAGGTTAGGGCTGGCGCTGAGCCGGGCCCACAGCTGGGGGGGAAATTGGTGGCTTCAGCTCAGTGGGGACCCATGTCATGCACACATGTAGCTCAAGGCCCTGCCCTTCTCTCGAGGGCTTGGAGTCAGATCCAGGCTCAAATCCAGGCTCCCTCACTTAGTCACAGAGTGACATTAGGCAAGTGAAAAGTTCACAGCCACTCTGAGGATTATTGTGAGAATCAGGACCAAGGTAACCCACTGGACAAAAATAGTAGACTCCACAGAGAGTCCTCCTAGTAATCCTGATGACAGTGGGGGGAACACAACCCGCTCCATGCTCGCCCCTGCCAGACTTACCCCAGAATCGCCCCTTCACTGACTTATTGGCTAATTTTCGAAAGTGGCAGTGCTCACAGAACTTCAGGACTATTTTGGTCCCACCCAGTTATGGAGCCCTTATACCATTCCTGTATCCTTTCTCATCCCCCCCATCCCCACCCCTCCACCCCAAGAGGAGGGCAGGGCCAGTATTCCTAAAAGCGTCTGACAGGCTGGGAATCCGGGGCTCAGAGAGGGCAAGGCACCTGCTCAAGGCCACACAGCAAGTCTGAGAAAGAGTTGGGGCTTTCAGTGAGTTGAAAGCATGCCAGGCCCTGTGCCAGCCTGGGGGAGACTGAGGCGATTAAGACTGAAACTTCTGGTCCAGAAGTTTCCTCAAAGGGCAAAGGGGAGGGTTGCCTCACCGAGTGAGGAAAGCAGATCCTGGGGCAGGACGGGTGATGTCGGCAGATGAGATACATAATGAGAAAAATTACGGCGGCTTCACACAGCGTCGTTTAATAGTGATGAGTGTGAGCGGAGTGGAAGGGGGCGTGGAGGGCAGCAGGGCCCGCCATCCCACGCCTTCCAGGGAGTTCTCCTCCTTCCCCTCCTCTCTCTTCTCTACTCCCTCCCTCCCTCCCCTTCCTCTTTCCTTCCTTCCTGTCTTTTTCTTTTTTTTTTCAATACCTTTAGTTGCAGTAAAATACACAGGACATACAATTCACCATCTTAACCATTTTTAAGTGCACAGCCAGGTGGCATTAAATACATTCACATTGTCCTGCAACCATTCCCACCATCCATCTCCAGAACTTTCTCATCTTCCCAAACTGAAACTCTGTCCCCATGAAACACTGACTCCCAAGCCCCTCCCCCAGCCCCTGGCCCCTAACCATCTACTTCCTGTCTCTGTGGATCTGACTCTCCAGGACCTCGTGTGAGTGCAATCAGACGGTATTTGTCCTTCTGCGTCTGGTTTATCCAACTGAGCATAAGGTTCCCAAGGTTCATCCACATTGTAGCAAGTGTCAGAATCTCCTTCCTTTTTAAGGCTGAGTAATATTCCAGCGTGCGGATAGACCACATTTTGTTCATCCATCACCTCTCGATGGACACTGGGGGTTTCCACCTCTTGGCTGTTGTGAATTGTGCTGCTGTGAACACGCGTGTACAGTTATCTATTCAAGTGCTTGCTTTCACTTCTTTGGGGTGTATATAGACCCAGGAGTGGAGTTGCTGGATCTTATGGTAACTCGATGTTTCATCTTTCAAGGAGCAGCTAGAATCTTTGCCACAGCGGCTGCCCCATTTGATATCCTCACCCCACCAGCCATGCGCAGTTCCAATCTCTCCACATCCTCGCCAACATAGAAACATAACACACGTTCTACATTTAAGGTAGTAGCCATCCTGCAAACTTCCCTGGCAGTCCAGTGGTTAAGACTCTGTGCTTCCACTGCAGGGGCTGTGGGTTCGATCCCTGGTTGGGGAACGGAGATCCCGCACACCACGTGGTGTGGCCAAAAAAATTTTTTTTTTTTTAATTTTAAAGGTAGTAGCCATCCTGATGGGTGTGAGGTAGTCATGTCTGTCGGTCTGGCTTCTTTCTTTTCCTCCCTTTCTCCCCACCCCCAGGTCCCCCTCTCCTCTGTCTCTCTGTCTGAGTTACGCTCCCCCCGCCTCCTGAGCCTTAGCTATGGATGGGAGTAGAGAGATGACAGGACAAGCAGGGTGCCCACCTTCCAGAATCACGGCACACGCGCAGCAGCGTCCAGGGAGCAAGTGCATGAGGCCCCTGCGGCGGCGATAAGCTGAGATAAGCGCCCCCAAGGAATGGCCCACAGCCCCTCCCCCTCCCCCCCGCCAACCATCTGCGTCCATCTTCATGAACCCCTGGCCATCCCATCACGCAGTCCACCCTCTGGGCCCCCGCGCTTCCCCGGGCGCAGCCAAACCCTCTCCTGATCGCTGTCGGGCCATGGTGGGTCCAGACAGAGGGGCCAGTGGGAGCCGAGAGCCCCTGGGCCCACTCGGCTGGCTGGTCATCCCTCGTCACCTCTTTCTGTCCCCAGCGCAAGGCCGCAGCCAGAGTGCGTCCTGCCCAGGTCTGAAGAGAAGGCGGAGGCGGGGCTGGCAGAGGACAGGTAAGTGTGTGCAGGTGGCCACAGGGCCAGAGCCCACACCCGCGGGGGGCTGCTGAGCCCAGGGAACCTCAGTGAAGGTGATCTGACATTGCCATGGTGCTGAAGTAAGACCACCACTGTGAATCGGCCAGCATGAGGCCCATTCCATTGAGCCATTTTAATGTAAATTTAGTGCATCTGTAGTTTTGGGCAACCAGCACCTTCTCCAGTTCCAGAACATTCCACAGCCCACAGGGAGACCCTGTACCCTGTTAAGCAGTTGTTCCCATTCCTATACTCCTTTTTTTTTTTTTTCCTCCAGCTGGGCCACGGTATGAGAGATCTTAGTTCCCCAACCAGGGATAGAACCTGTACCCCCTGCAGTGGAAGCACGGAGCCCTAACAACCGGACCGCCAGGGAATCCCTCCTTTTTTTTTTTAAATCCAGCAACTCTCTACTGAAAGTCCTTTAGTGCCTCACCCTGGGATGTGTAGACAGATGGCATGACCCCCTCCCTGGCCTCTAGAGGCCCGTCCCACCTTTCCTGTCTCTTTCTTCAGGTCTGCCTCCTGCATTTGACCCTTGTCGTACCCTACTTCTCCTGTCCTTGAGCTCCTTGAGGGCAGCGGTTGCATCTTGGGACCACTGCCCCCTCCTCCCACCCTGCATCCAGTACAGGCCAAGCATGGGGACCAGGGGCAGCTGCTGTGGCCGAGAGACCAAGATCTGCCTCAGATGAAGGTTCCAGCTGGTGACCTTTGTGCAGGTCCCGGTGGATGGGTTCAGCCTTCTCAGTGGGTGGACCTGGAGCAGCAATAGTGATTTCATTTTGTGGCAGCGAAGGGGCTCAGCCATTCTCACGACTGCCTGCCCTGGCTCATCTGTTACACAGCTGACACGTGCTGACACTTGCTTTGTGCCAGATCAGGGTGAAGCCATATTGGCCCTCATGGGGCTCATGGCCAAATGCCAAGGCTCCCCAGACAGGCAACTAATGCTGAGACTCCTTCCTTTTCCCACAGGTCTGCTCTGGCCACAGAAGATCAGGAAACAAGGTGGGTGGGAAGCGGGGCGATCTTGGCACCTTTTTTTGGAAACATTCTATGTGGAACCTACCCTGGGATGAGTGCCTCATGACTTATTGTTGATGGGGGGAGGATGCTGCACCAGGGAGGCAGGGAGACCGTGGTTACCATGACAACAGGGCCTCCTCTGGGGCCAGGCAGCCGGTCCCTGCTCCACTCCAGTGGGGTGTCATTAACAGGAGGCCCCAGAGCTGAGCCACACAGCGGCCCTGACTGAGATGTCCACCCAGAGCCAGGCCCCCTGAAGCCCAGGATTTTACTCAGCCAGAGGGTGCACTGTCTGCCCACAACCTATCTCAGTGTGTCTGCCTGACTGCCAGGAAAAGCCTCCCTGTGTGTCACGGGTCCTGGAGACCACCCTCAGGGCCAGTGGTTTGCTAGAAGGACTCACAGGACTCAGCAAAGCTGATCTGCTGACAGTTATGGTTTATTAAGGTGGAAGTGTGGGTACAGCTCAAAGTCAGCAATGGGAAAAAGAGCGTGGGGTGGGGTGAGGGGAGACAGGTGCATGCTTCCAGTTGTTGTCTCCCAAGGGAGTTGTTTTGGGACAGCCCTTAATTCTCCCAGCAGCCAGGCGTGGTGATGCACACCAAGTGTCACCAACCAGGTGTGCTCATTTGAGCTCTGGTGTCCAGGGTATTTACTGGGGGTCAGTCACATGCACGGTGGACCACCCATATGGCTGACCTTCGTCTCTAGCCTCTCCAGAGGTTGAACTGATACCACATGGTCCATGGCTCCTGCCTTAAATCACATTGTCAGCATAGACTATCCAGGGTGACCCCAGGTCCCAGGCAAACAAAGATACTCTTATCAGGAAGGACGTTCCAAGGACTTAGAGGTGACCTCCCAGAAGCCAGGCAAGGGCCAGACCTTCCTTTGGAACCTACAGGGTTAATCCTTGATCACACACTCTGCTATAAATATGTTACATGGCCCGGCCACATGCCTTAATACTACCCATGTGACCCAAGAAGCCCCAGGCTGAGAAATAAACATCAAAAATCGTCTTAGACCAGTACTGCCCTGGGCGCACTGAATAGAAGCAAGTTCTCAATGCATTTCTGACAAGACCATCTCAGTCCTTCTGGAGCTGAGTTCCCAGCCACAGACACAAAACACGCGAGGAAATCATTCACCATGAGAAAAAGTCGGCGGTACAACAGATAGCAGCATTAGACCTCCTCCTGGGAATCCTCAGGTAGAGGTGATAAAAACAAGCATGTCTAAAATGATTAAATACATAAAAGAAGGAATGGTTGGGAGCAATGGATGGATGGACAGATGGACAGACAGATGGACTGGTGGGTAGGTGGGAGGGTGGATAGATGGATGGATGGATAGGTAGATGGACAGGTATATGGGTGGATGGGTGGATAAATGGATAGACAGATAGGTGGATGGGTGATGGATAAGTGAATGAATAATGGATGGTTGGATAGGTGGATGGACAGATGGATGGATGGATGGATGGATGGTTGGGTGGATGGATGGATGGATGGGTGGGTGGGTGGATGGATGGACAGATGGGTTGGTGCATAGATGGGTGAGATGAAGCCTCCCTCCAGTCTGATCGAGGGCACCAGCCCTGGGGCCTTGTTCTTTGGCTGGGGCACCAAGGGAGAAGTCCCCTTCAGAACCATACCTAGAAGGTGGGTGACAGGTGGCAGACCTTGAAAGGCAGGTGCCACTCTTGCTGCTGAGGGCACACTAAAGCCGATTAGATCATTCTTTTGGATTCCCCACACATGGAACATTTTCCACTTTCTTTAAATACAATAATAATAACTTGACTGTGTTTCTGCCTCTCCAGCATGTCCTGAGGTGACGTGAGCACAGAGGAGGACGCAAAAGAAGATCCCAGATGCCAGGAAACCTCTGTCGGACGCCCTCTGACCCTGGATCTTGTCCCCACCTCATCCTGAGTCACAGTCTCCGGGGGGTGTCCGTCTCCTCCATCCATGTCTGAAACCCAACATCCTTTCCAGCTGCTTGAAAACTTTTTTTTTTAATGATGCAGTATTAGTGCGTTCTGGAAAAGGACCCAGTTCTCCACCCTCCCACACTCATGAGCTCATGGCCAAGAAGAGCAAGAAGCGTTGAGCATGGCCTGTGCATCCTTGGTGGCCTCAGAGACCCCCCGCACCACCACCACACCACTGCACAGAATCCTGGTCAGGACCCTTCTCTTGCTTGTCACCTGGTTCAGGTTGGAGCCACAGATGCCCATCGACTCCCTGGCCGGGTCTGGATTCCTTCTTGTGCCTTTCCTGCCAGAACGGCCCCCGCAGCCCTGGGCATCTGGCCTGGAAACTCAACCCCCACCCCCAGCAGCGCCGTGCCCCCCGGGCACTGCCCAGCCTTTGAACTCACAGCTTTTCCTTTGAACAGCCCTCCCCTTGCCTCTTATAACTTCCACTTTCTTAGGGAGCATCGGAGCCCACAGCGCCAGTGAGGGCCGCTGATAATCATCCTTGTTCTACAGTTGTGAACCTACATCCCCCTCAATCTAGAACATTCTCAAGCCCCTTGAACGCAGAGGCCACGCCACAGGGCAATCCCGATCAATACCTCCTACCGAGGGAATGAGCCTCCCCACTTCCCTAATCTCCCCGACAACATGGGGTTGGGATGCGCCCCCTTGGGCTCCCACCAGGAACAGAGGCCGAGAAACCAGTGCTGAAATAAGCTCATCCCAGAAACGCAGGTCGAGAAAAAGGAAGATACAGGGTACTGAACGTTCGAGTGTTACAAAGGTCACTGGGGAGAATTAAAACCAGCGGGCTGGATACTACGACCACCTGCATTCAAAGGAAGCAGATATCCTTAGGACAAAAAAACACATTTTTCTAATGCGGTTGAAACGCCAGTCAGCTCGGAGCTAAAGGGAGTGAGTCCCCCATCTCTAGAGGCATTCAAGAAAAGGCTGGACGGTACTTGCACAAAGTGGCCCTCTGCGGTCCCCTCCAACCCTGAGAGTCTCTGTTTCTATGAATCTGAGCAAAAGTCGAGCAGATGCATCGTCTGGCCCCCCTTGCTGGCTCTGTAGCTGGCTTCTTAGCGGGTGTCATCCAGGTTTGGTTGACCCTCCCTCCCCCAATAATTTCCCAGTAGGAGATTCTTGGCCTCAAAGGAGATGTTGAATGCTTCTCCACCTGGGATATCAAGGGGGTGCGTTTGGGGTTATCCCAATGGCAGGAGGGAGCCAGTGGCGTTCAGTGCTGAGCGAAAGGGACAGCAGTGCTTCCTGCATGTCAAGGAATTGTCCCACCCCAAATGCCAGTGGCTCCTGCCTTGGAAAATTTGGGGTTTCTAAGCAGCCTTGGACCTGCATCTTCTGGAACCCAGCACTGCTCCGGTGAGGCCAGGACATTTGGGCGTCTGGTGGGGTTTTTTAATTTGTGTTTCTGCTCTGTTTCCCAAATGTCTAATAAAGGACTGGGACCATGTTCCAGGCGCAGATGAGTTACCTGGAGGCTGAGGCAGGAGAGGCTGGTGGATGGGCCTCTGCAGGCTGCCCTCCGAAAGGCCGCTCCATCCTGGGCCAGCTTGTCCCCCACCCCTGCCCAGAGTGCCTCCTTTTCTAAAAGGTGCCTGGGCATCTGCCAGGTCACCCCGAACTCCAGGTTCAGGTGGCTGGCTCTGCTCAGCTGAGAGGGACACGTGACCCGCGAGGCCCGCAAGTCCACAGTAAATGCAATAACTCCTGGAAAGCCAGTGTTCCACTGGAAGAGAAAAAGGAGCCCGGGACAGGAACAGATGCATTCCACCTAACCCGACAATTACTGAGCGGCTGCAGAGGCGACAGAAGGACGAAAGAGGCAGACCCATCCCGCCCTCAAGGAGCCTGCAGCATAACAAGAAATTCCAGCACGGACCCCCTGGTTCACCGTGGCCCACCGACCACCCCCTCCGGACCACCAGCAGCCATAGACAATGGGCAAGTGGAACCAAGGACCCCAACCCAACCTCACAGCCCCTCCAGAATAGAGAGAAACCCCTGGGGTGGCTGTCTCCAGGTCGGCCACCTGTCCACAGGTGTGTGAAGTTCTGAGGCACAGCTCCGTCCATACGGGGCCACTGTGTCCTCGGTAGCACCTAGGGCTGCTTACCCACACCCTCTGAAATCGGCTTTGAGAAAGATTTTTATCTGCGGGGCAGCTTTTGGCTGAAATGCAACGGATGTCGAGCCCTCCTTGTAAAGGAACATTGAGTTTTCCTCTTGTGACACATGGGATGTATCATAAGTCCCTCCCCAAGTCGTAGTTCACACACCCATCCTTCCGACGGCGAGTTCTGTGGTTTTTAAAAACAATTCATTCTGATTACTGTCGTGATATGAAGGCATCATTTCCATGAGCTTTGGGGGATTTTTATGTGAAATAAATAAACTATCACTGAGAAGGGAGGTTTGTGACTTTTGTCCACGTCCAAGGGATGTGGCACTGGTCTTGGTCGCGGTGCAGAGGAAGGAGCTTTCACGGGATGGGAGGGGGCACAGCTACAATGCCAAGCGACCTTGGGCAACCTTGGGTGACTTTGGGCCATGGCCTATATCCTCTTCTGCTTCTATCTCCCATCTGCAGAATGGGAGACCCGGCTGGGTTCTTCCCGAGGCCCCTTTTGGCTCTGCCTGTCTGTGATTCAGGTTCCTTTCCTGTCCCCAGTCTTCTCTGGAATCAAACTTAGTCAACAGTTAATAATATTAATTACTAGTCTTAAGCAATTCTCCAATCCCCGGCAGACACGAGCTGGGTATCCTACAATTTATCTCAATCCTGACACTACCGGTTCGGGCAGACCTTACAGGCTAAGGGTTCAGTCCCACAAGATGGCCCTGACTTCAGACACCAGTCAATCTCAGGTCCTAGAATAGGGTACAATTCAGCAGTAGTCAGATGGAAGAGATGCACAGGTGAGGTGTGGGGAAGGGGGCGGAGCTTCCACGCCCCCTCTGGGCACCACCCTCCCAGCACCTCCCTGTGTCCACCTAGCGGAAGTTCTACAAAATTTGTTCAGGGATTTTCATAGAGGCATGATGGATTACACCACTGGCCATTGATGAAAGTTCCATCCCTCAAATACCAGGGTCAGTGGGGTCCCCTGGCCACCAGCCCCGATCCTGTGGTTATAGGGCGTTTCCAAAAGTCACCTCGTAGCATAAACTCAGGTGTGGTTGAAAGAGCTTGTTATGAAAGCAAAGGATGCTTCCTTCATCTTTACTATCTGGAGCCATTTCAGGCACAGAGGACATAAGACCAAATATTATCATAAAAGGGACTTCCCTGGTAGGCCAGTGGTTAGAACTCCACGCTTCCACGGCAGGGGGCACGGGTTAGATCCCTGGTCGGGGAAGTTCCACATGCTGTGCAGTGTGACAAAAAAATTTCCAAAAAAAAAAATGTATATATTATAACAAAAGATGTTCCCTCTTCTGACGTAGGAAATTACAAGGGTTTTAGGGGCTGTGTGCCGGGAACTGGGAACTAAGTCCAACTATGTTTCTTATTATAAATCATAATATCACAATAATAATAACAGTAGCAGTAATAATAATAGTCTGAGTCCAACCTAGCACAGGCCCCATGTTACTGAGAGGGGGGGTCTGAGGCAGAGAGAGGGTATGTGGCTCACCTGGGGTCACCCGGACCCTGAGTGATTGGTCTGAGGTCTGATTCTGTGTCACCTCCGGCCACCCCATCGCTCGGCTGGAGACACACGACCCTCTGTCAGCTGCAGGACATTGGGGGCTGTGCCCCTCAAAGGGTCAGAGTGGACCCTCCCATGTCAGGTACAAGAGGAGTCCTCCCGTTGTCCCCGCCCAGGATTTTGGGACCTGCTGGTGGCAGGGGTGCCAGGACAGGTGTGAGGTCCACACAAAGTCACCATCAGGTTGATGGCGGGAGCTGGCAGGTGCCAGCCCACCTGCCTCTGCCATCCTGCCCCTCTGATGTCCAGTGAGGTGCCCTTCGCGGAGAAGGTCGCTTCACGGGGGCTGGGAGGGGGCCTCAAGTAGAAGGGGCGAGCTGGCATGAAGGCGGCGAGGAAGGGGTGTCGAAGATGGCAGAGCTGGCGCTGGGATCAGGGGGTGCCCTCTTTGGAGGGGATGGACCCCCCCTCTTTCCCACCCCACCGAGTCTCTGATTATCCTAAGGGGGCTCTTGCGAACCTCATTCATCCATTCGTTCATCCATTTGCTGAGCACTGGGGATCCCGCAAGGCCCAAGCACCCCTTATGTTGCTCCCAGCCCAGTGGGGGAGTTTGACAAAAGGGAACCAGGGCCTCACTGGGGACCAGGAGGAAAGTCCAGGAAGGGTCCCTGGAGGGAGGGTCCTCGGTGACTGGAGACCAGAGAGAGAAGTAGCAGTTAGCTAGGCCAACGGGCGGGCGGAGAGGTGTCCCCGGCGGAGGGCTCGGCAAGGACAAAGTCCTGGAGGCCAGACAGAGCTGGGTGAACCAGAAGCAGGAAAATGAAGGGCGGCGGGAGTGCAGGGCGGGTGCTGGGGGGAGATTTTTACTATCAGTGGCATCCAGCACAGTCACAGTGTTGTGCACCTCCGGTCCAGAGCTTTTCCATCCCCGCAAAAGGAGCCCCCATCCCCATCAGCAATCACCCCCCCACCCCTCCCCTAGCCCCTGACAACCAGGAATCCACTCTCCGTCTCTGTGGATTTGCCTGTTCTGGACGTTTCACACTATGGGACAGGATGGTCAATTTTTTTTTTTTTTTTTGCGGTACGCGGGCCTCTCACTGTTCTGGCCTCTCCCGTTGCGGAGCACAGGCTCCGGACGCGCAGGCTCAGCGGCCATGGCTCACGGGCCCAGCCGCTCCGCAGCATGTGGGATCCTCCCAGACCGGGGCACGAACCCGTGTCCCCTGCATCGGCAGGCGGACTCTCAACCACTGCGCCACCAGGGAAGCCCAGGATGGTCACTTTTAATAACCTTGGACCAGTGGGCTGTTTAAGGATCGGCAGATCTGCACTGGGAGCCCATGTGCCAGGGTGAGCCGACCAGGAGGCCTCCCAGCAGTGCCCTGCCAGGGCCTCTATCTGGGCATGTCACCGTCACCCATGGCTTGGGCCACACGCCTCACAAGGAGGCTCCCAGGAAATTCTTGCCACTGAAACTGAGCCAGAGGTCACACCCAGAGCTGGCTTTCCCCCTGCCTACGGGGCAGCTGATGGAGCTCAGTGGCACAGGTCCGGCCACGCTGAGCTGCCAAGAGAGGCAACTGAGACCCAGAAGGGGCTGGACGGGGGAAAAGCGGATGGGAGCCAGTGGACAAGACCCCTGTCTTGGCCATTTGCTCACTCTGCCCCTGGTGGCCACCTTTGAAGTGAGGGTCACTGCTCCCAGTGACCTCTCCTGACCTCTGTGCCAGGTGAGTCCCGCCTGAGGCCACTAGGTGAGTCCATTAACCAGTTATCAACAAGATCCATCACTTTCTGTCTCCACCGCTGGTTGGCCCTCAGCAGCTATCTTGGCCACAGCAGGTCCTGCCAGTGGAATCGGGGGGTGAGGGAGGTCATGGCGGTCCAGACAGGGCAGGGCCTGGGCGTGAGGACAGTGGGCTTCTTTTCTTTTCTTTTCTTTCTTTATTTTTAGTTGTGGCACGCAGGATCTTTTTCTTTAGTTGCAGCATGCAGGATCTAGTTCCCTGACCAGGGATTGAACCCGGGGCCCCCTGCATTGAAAGCGTGGAGTCTTAACCACTGGACCACCAGGGAAGTCCCTGTGCTTCTTTTAAATGCAAATAAGAATGGGGAGGCATGTGGCAAAGGAGAGTTGAAACAGAGGAAAGCCCCTGGTCTGGGTTTTTACAAAGCTCCTCCCCCTGGCCATCATACAGAGGTAGTTGGTTTAAAGAAAAACCAGTGCCAGACAGTTCAAGCTGTAAAACCGGATTATACTCAGGAGCCACTGCAATGGCTCCACTCCTAACACAGCACAGGCAAGCAGGTTCACAGCGAAGGGACCGGTGGGCTCGGTGGACAGAGAATCACTAGGAGGAGATGTGAGGGGTAAGGGGGGGATTCTGGCTACACTGACTTAGCAGATTCTTGCTGAAACACCCTCGTGTTTCACCCGGCGGCTGGATTCAAAGATCTCCTGCCCCTCCCTGTTTCATTCATTCCCTCTGCTACCATTTAGGGAGCCTCTGCCTTTTGTGGACCCACCCTTGTTAGGCACCCAGGACACATCAGAGAACAAGACACATCTGGCCCTGCCTGCCCCGGAGGGAACTCACAGTGTGGAGGGAGGGAATGGGGATCCAGAAAGGCTTCCTGGAGGAGGGGACTGATGTCCAAGGTGACACAGGATGGCTTAGTCAAAGTTAGCCCAGGGGAGGAGGATTGGGTAAGAGGAGAGGGGTTCCTGGAAGAGAGAACAGCATGTACAAAGGCCCTGTGGCAGCAGCTCTGGGTGCTGAGGGACAGGTAAGTGATGGGTAGGGCAGGGCATCCTCCCTTCATAAAGCCTCCTGGAGGTGGAAGCCCAAAGCCAAGAGAGCCTCCCTTCCTTGGTTGGGGCCAGCAGCCTCCCTTTATAAAGATAAGAACAGGTGAGGCACAGAGATGCAAGGGTGGGGCCCGAGCTCCCCCAGGTGGCAAGTGGCAGAACCAAGATTCAAATGCAGGATTCTTAACCAGGGCTTCTTAAAGTGTGTCCAGTTTGGGTGAGGGTGGTGGTTGCTGAGACCATTACAGGGGGTCTTCAAGGTCAAAATCACACATGAGCAAAAGATCCATTCAAAGTGCAAAGACAGGGACTTCCCTGGCGGACCAATGGTTAAGACTCTGTGCTCCCAATGCAGGGGAGCACGGGTTGGATCCCTGGTCGGGGAACTAAGATTCCACATGCCGCACAGTGTGGCCAAAAATAAAAATTAAAAATTAAAATAAAATTTAAAAAAGTGCAAAGATAGACGAATGGCCTTTAATGGAGCAGAGAATGAAAGAGAACAGGCCACCTTCATAAACCTCTACCTGTCCAGTTCGGGTGTAGGACAAAGAAGACTACCCATGATGACCTAAAAAGGCTAAAAATCCTCCTCTCTCTGTGTGAAGCTGGGTTTTCTTCCTATATATCAACCGAGACAACTATGGAAATGGGCTGAATGACAAGCAGATGTGAGAATCCTTCTAAACCAGATATTAAAGAGACTTGCAAAAATGCAGAATATCACTTTTACCTAAAAATTTTTTTTTTAAATTTCAACAAGATGAATTTATTCTCTGACAGTTCTGGAGGTGAGGAGTCTGACACGGGTCTCACGGGGCTAAGATCAAGATGTGGGCAGGTGGGCTTCCCTGGTGGCGCAGTGGTTGAGAGTCCGCCTGCCGATGCAGGGGACACGGGTTCGTGCCCCGGTCCGGGAGGATCCCACATGCCGCAGAGCGGCCCGTGAGCCATGGCCGCTGAGCCTGCGCGTCCGTAGCCTGTGCTCCGCAAGGGGAGAGGCCACAAGAGTGAGAGGCCCGTGTACCGCAAAAAAAAAAAAAAAAAAAAAAAGATGTGGGCAGGGCTGGTTCCTTCCGGAGGCTGCACGGGAGCATCAGTTCCCGCCTTTTCCAGCTTCTAGAGGTGCCGCATCCTTGGCTCACAGCCCCATCCTCCATCCTCACAGGCAGCAGAGGGGTATCTTTCTGAACCTTCTGCTGTAGCTACATGTCCCTTCCCTGTGATTGTAGCTGGAAAGGTTCTCAGTTTTTTTTGTTGTTAATTGAGGTGAAATTCACATAATACACAACTAGCCATTATTGTAAAGTATACGATTCAGTGACATTTAGTGTGTTCACAATGCTGTGCAACCATCACCTCTAATTCCAGAACATTCTCATCACCCCAGAAGAACACCATATAAGTAATCACTCCCTATTTTCCCTCTCCCAGCCCCTGACAACCAGGAACCCACTCTGTGTGTCTGTGGATCTGCCTGTTCTGAACGTTTCCCGTCAATGGATCCACACACTGTGTGTCCTTCTGTGTCTGGCTTCTCTCACTGAGCATCGTGTTCTCAAGGTCCATCCATGTTGCAGCGACTGTCAGTGCTTCACCCCTTTTCATGGCTGAATAATATTCCATGTGTGGATGGAACACAGTTTGTGTATCCATCATCTGTGGATGGACACTTGAGTTGTTTCTACCTTTTAGCGCCTGTGAATTATGCTGCTGTAAACATTCATGTACAAGCTTCTGTGGGCACATATGTTTTCATTTCTCTTGGGTAGACACTTTGAAGTGAAATTGGGTCATAAAACCTCTAACTGTTTTCCACAGCGACTGTCCCATTTTCCATCACCACCAGCAACACACAGGGTTGCCGTATCTCCCCATTCTCACCAACACTCTTTATCGTCCATCTCTTTGACTATGGCCACCCTAGTAGGCGTGAGTGTTCTCTCACTGTGGTTTTGATTTGCATTTCCCTGATAATCAGTGATGCTGAGCATCTTTTCATGTGTTTGTTGGCCGTGAGTATATCTTCTTTGGAGAAATGTCGAGTCAGATTCTTTGCCCATTTTTAAATTGGGTCGTTTGTCTTTTTGTTGTTGACTTGTAAGAGTTCTTTATATATTCTGGCTAGTAACCCCTTACCATATATCAATATATGACTTGTAAAAATTTTCTCCCACACCCTGCTTTGTCTTTTCACTTCCTTAATAACGTCATTCAATGCACAAGACATTTTTAATTTGATCAAGCCCACTCCCTTTTTTTATTTTAAAAAAATGTTATTATTTTTCATTAAAAATATTATATTTGGGGCTTCCCTGGTGGCGCAGTGGTTAAGAATCCGCTTGCCAATGCAGGGGACACAGGTTCGATCCCTGGTCCGCGAAGATCCCATACGCCGTGGAGCAACTAAGCCCGTGCGCCACAACTACTGAGCCCTTGTCCCACAACTACTGAAGTCTGCGCACCTACAGCCCATGCTCTACAACAAAAGAAGCCACCGCAATAAGAAGCACGTGCACTGCAACAAAGAGTAGCCCCCGCTCCGCGCAACTAGAGAAAGCCCGTGTGCAGCAACGAAGACCCAACACAGCCGAACATAAATAAATTAAAAATATATGTATTATGTTTATGTGACCATGTAGTGATCAGTTGTCTTTTTTGTTTTTAGTTGCAGCATGTGAACTCTTAGTTGCAGCATGCGGGATCTAGTTCCCCCACCAGGGATGGAACCCAGGCCCCCTGCATTGGGAATGTGGAGTCTTACCCACTGGACCACAAGGGAAGACACTGGTTGTCATTTTTTAAAGTTAACAAACCTTTAATTTTTCTCAGTTTTAATGTATAACGTGGTAAATATTATCCATGACGATAATCCATTTAAATAAAAGCTCCCCGGGGCTTCAGTCCTTTTCAAGAGTGGAAAAGGGGTCCTGAAACCAAAAGGTCTCCTCTGGTGGGGAGGCGGGGTGGGGCATGTGGTCCCATCTGGTCAGTAAGGGGGCGGGGATCAGCAGGGCCCTGCCTACCCCACCCCCTAGCTGCTGAGAGGCCTGAAGCCAAACGCAGTGACGCTAGCCCTCACGTGGGCGCCCGCTGAACAGCCACTGGTGTCACGCTGAGATTTCCTGGCGGCCAGGGTCACGAGAACAAAGCTTAAGTTCATCTTGGCATCAACCCCCTTGGAAAAGGAAGTCCCCTGTCGTGCGGTACCTCTGGGACTGGCCCGCTGCTGTCGCTGGAGACGGGGGAGGGGGGGGTGAGCTCCTTTTTTCAGCCCCCAGAACCGGCCTTAATGTCAGGGTCAGGCGAGGGTACACACCGGGCTGGATATTTTTAGGGAGGGAGGAGGTGTGGCTGGTTATCTGCCCCGTGGGCAGTCTGGCTAGGAGGGGGCAGGCGGGGAGGAGGGGGGAAGAGGCAGCGGGGTGACTTCCACCCGCACCCCCCCGCCCGGCCGACCCGTGACTAATTTAGGCAAAAGACAGAGTGGAGCTATTTCCATCCAGTGGGAACAGGTGCGGCGCCCCCAGCGCTCCCCGCCCAACACTTCATCGCGCCGCCGGCCGCGCTCCCCATAGGCCGTGGGCCGCCTCCCTAGGGGCGGCCTCCGGGCTGCTCCAGCCTATAAAGGCGCAGGGTTTTCTCAATGAAGCCGGGACGCACTGCGGGGTCGGGCCCAGCCGGGTACCAGGGAGTCGGGAGTTGGCCTGCCAACCGCGGTCCCCGCCGCCCCTCCGCGCGGAGATGAAGTACATCGTGGGCATCGGAGGGTGAGCGTCCAGGGCCCCCGGCGGACCGCCCCGCGGGGGCAAAGGTGCCGAGCTCTCGGGAGAGGCCGGCCGGGTGCTCTCCTGTGCGGGCCGAGGTGGCCTGGGCAGGAGGCCGGGGAATGAATGGAGGGCTGCCTGGCGACTGGTGTCGCAGGGACCCGATGCCCAAGGTCGGAGTGCGGGGAGGGGTCTCTGCCCTCTGTTCGGCACAGGGCCGGGTGCGGGGCCCAATTAAAAAATTCCAAATGTAAGTCACTTCCCCATGCCGCACCCCTGACTAGATTCAGGGGGGAATAGAAGACTTTATAAAGCCCAGGCCGACCTTCCTTAAGGCGCGCGGGGGAGGGGGGGGCGAAGGGGAGGAAGGTGGGGAAACTCCGACCCCAGGGAGGCACGTGGGCAGGTGCTGCGGGGTCCCCCAGAATGGCACTCCCCTGACTGTGTGGCACCTGCCTTTGCAGCCACTTCTGCTGACCCCAGGCAGGGGCCTTGCCTTCCCGGAGATTTATTACCAGTAACCAGGCCTTTTTAAGATGATGCTCGGGAAGCATTTAGCATAAGCAGGGCTGGCTTGGCGCTCCCACCTGGGAGGTCGCCCTGGGTCCTGCCCCTCTTGGTTTAATGCTCCATCACCCTCTTGAAATTCCTAATAGACACCAGGGCCCTCCATTTCTGCACGTTCTGTAGCCGGCCCTGAGAGCACGGTGTGTCTTTCAGCAACAAGTCAAATTAACATCAGGCATGTTCTAACCTGCTCCCCTTAATGTATGGGGGTCACCTTTCCCATTGGCCCTTTTAAACGGCTGCAGGTCCCCCCCTTCCACACCCAGCTTTCCACCCCTGATTCCTAGGAGAGGGACAACCAGGTCAAGGGGACACTCATTCCCAGAAAGGCCTGACAGCCAGCCTTCTCTGTCCTTCAGCGGCCCCAGTCCAGAGTCCTTAGGGTGACCATCTGTCCTGCTCTTCCTGGGACTGAAGGGTCCCCAGGATTTGGGACTTTGAGCACTAAAACCAGAGACGTCCCGGGCACACCAGGATGAGGTGGTCACCCGGCTTTGCCCATTTCTTTTTTTAATAATCCTTTCCCTTTGTCATAAGGTGATTATCTCTTCCCGGTTTTGCAGTGAACTGCCGGTTTTCCTATCACAAATATCCTTTTCTCCCCCAGTCTGCACTTGCTTTAACAATTTGGCTTTTTTTAAAGCCCTGCTGAGGCTAAGTCACACGTGGGCCTCAGTTTCCTCGAGCTCCGGGCACCACCTCCTGGGTTTGCAGTAACACTGGACGAGTCTGAACACAGAAAACAGTGCTTCCATGACCCCAGCCAAGGCTGTGTTCACTTTTTTGGTTGTTTGTTTTCATACCCTCTGCCCCCTTTCTCTGTTTCGTCAGGCAGGTGAGCACAGGCCTGTGCCTGGCCCCAGCGGGCAGTGGGCAGTAGTGGGCCAGGCAGCCCAGATCGGCTGATTAGAAAGCCTCCTCTGACCTAACGTGAATAGAAATACCCTCTTAGCGCTACTGTTTTACAGGCCTGTGTTTGTTTTGCTTTGTTTTGTTTTTGGCCACACAGCTTGGCTTGCGGGATCTTAGTTCCCAACCAGGGATCGAATCACGCCCCCTGCAGTGGAAGTGCAGCGTCCTAACCACTGGACCACCAGGAAAGTCCCTACAGGCCTGCGTTTTAGATTTGAGTCTGATCCTGGGGGCCCCTCAGACCCAGAGAGGTCCAGAGAGGGGACCCAGGCAGCCTCACGTGTATGCTCTCTCCACAGCATGACCAACGGCGGCAAGACCACACTGACCAACAGCCTCCTTAAGTCACTGCCCAACTGCTGTGTGATCCACCAGGATGACTTCTTCAAGGTAGCTGCCCTGGCTGGGGACGGGGGGTGGCAGCCCGGAGAAGGAGACTCAGGGGAGCAGACCCCTCCCGGGGCACCCTGGGCTAACCCGAGTCGGGAGATCGAGGGACCGGCGATCTCGGTTACTGAGCACCTACTGCGTGCCTGGCACGTTCTCACGGCACACCCGTTCCCCATGGGACAGATGGGGAAACTGCGGTTCCCAGAGGGCGCGTGCCACCTGGGTGGTACCCTTTATCCTCTGCAACTCCGCTTTCCCATCTGCAAAATGGGCTCTGAGCCCGCCCTTGATGCTTTGTGGAGGGTGAGGGGGTAACTAGATCATAGATGCAACATCCCCCCGCCCCTGGTCCCAACAGTCACAAGGTTGGGGAGGGGTTCTGAATGCCAGCCTGGAGCCCCCCACCCCCGCCTGGGACCTCGAAGCCTATGACTATCAGCTGCAGGGGGCCGAGGCAGGCAGGGGCACCCAGACCCTCACCGGGGGCTCTCCAGGCGCTGTCACCCCAGGGTGGGGTAAGGTGGGAAGGCGGGCACTGAGCCCGCGGCTTGGGCTCCTCTGTTTCAGCCCCAAGACCAAATAGCAGTTGGGGAGGACGGCTTCAAACAGTGGGACGGTAAGGACGGACGGCAGCCCCGCGCCCCCTGCCCTCACTGCCCCATGGCCCCCACCCCACCAACACTCGCTTTCCCGCCCCCAGTGCTGGAGTCCCTGGACATGGAGGCCATGCTGAGCACCGTGCAGGCCTGGATGATCAGCCCCCGGAAGTTCGCCCGTGCCCACGGGGTCAGTGTCCAGCTGGACGCCTCAGACACCCACATCCTCATCCTGGAAGGCTTCCTTCTCTACAGCTACAAGTGAGCATCTCCAAGTCTGGGCCCTGGACAGTCCGGGCCCTCCCAGGTCACCAAGTCTCTATTTTGACAGACAACCTTGCTGGGTGACCCTGGGCAGGACATCGTACCTCTCTGGGCCCATCCAAATTGGGAGAGAGGGAGGATTCCATCCTCAGGGTGAGGGGCTAATGCGGGCATAGTAGGAGGCTGGCCGATGCTGGTCCCCTCACTCGTCCCTAACCGAATCAGCCCAGACAAACCGCCCCCCCCACAACCAGTCCTCATCACCCAGGAATGTCCCTGGAGGCCAAGGCCATGGGGGGTTGTGTACTTTGACCCACGGGCGCTGACCGGGTCCCCTACCCCTGCCAGGCCCCTGGTGGACTTGTATAGCCGACGGTACTTCCTGACCGTCCCGTACGAAGAGTGCAAGTGGAGGAGAAGGTGAGCCTGGGGGCCCTGTCTGCATTCCCAGGTGGGACCAGGAAACTGGGTAATGCCTGCTGGACATGGCCACCCTGAAGCTGCAGGCTGACGGGCAGCAGGCACCTGGGTGGTCAGTGCTGGGTTCCAGAGGCCCATAGCCTGCGGCCTGGAGAGCGTGGCCCACCCATGCCCTACCCTGGGCATCTCCCAGGCCCACCGGGGAAAATGCTGGAAGTTGGGGCACCCAGGCCCCAGCACGGGGCCCCTGAATCAGTGGGGTCCCCGTTCTCAGTGGTGCCACCCCGACCTAGTTCCCTCACCCCAGGCTCTGCTTGTGGCACCACCCTTGGGCGACATGGGTGTTGCTCATTCTTGCCCATCTCCCTCCCCAGTACTCGACGCTACATGGTCCCCGACCCCCCCCGGCCTCTTCGACGGCCACGTGTGGCCTATGTACCAGAAGTATAAGCGCGAGATGGAGGCCAATGGCGTGGAAGTGGGTAAGTCCCTGAGTAAGATGAGGCCAGCTCCTCCCCACTGGGACCATTTGGGAAACCTGAAAGTCCCTCCTCGAGTCTCACCACCAGTCTCTCTCACTTTGGGCCCCAGAGGCTGGTCTGTTCCCGCAGGCTGACTCTGCAGGCCAGCTTCCTCCTGACCTGCAGTCCTCTAGTCCTCTGTGAGCTGGCCACCCGCCTCCTGGCAGCAGCCCCAGTGACCCGGGCCACGGTTGGGCCCCCAGGGCCCCTGACTGTGGCCTTTCTGATTTCAGTGTACCTGGACGGCATGAAGTCCCGCGAGGAGCTCTTCCACCAAGTCCTGGAAGACATTCAGAACTCGCTTCTGAACCGCTCCTAGGTGTGGCTGGAGAGGAGGGGCCCAGCCCCCAATGCAGGGACCCAGACACAATTCCGGCCACAGTACGGCCAGGCTGGCGGCATCCCAGCCAGACACTGCGTGACCATTTCCCTTTGGGGAAGTCTACATATGAGAGTGGAGGCCCCACTCACAGCCCAGCATCTCAGGGCCCAGGCATTCTGTCCTGAGATGCTTCTGTAACCTCGATGGCGGCTTACGTACTAAACCTGATCCTGTTTTTTAATCGTTGGGGTCCAGCCTGTTGTGTTCGAGGTGCTGAGAGGGACCCTCCTGCCCCATCTCCTTGGTGCATTGGTGGCATCGGGGGGGGGGCGACACCGAGGGCTCTGGGCAGTTACAGTCTCCACCTGTTGGATCCATGGCAATGTGACCCTGGGTGGCTGCTTGAGGGTCTTTTGGTCTAGCTTCCTCAAAAGGGAAATTTCCTGCCAGCTTTCAGAAAACAGCGCAGCATGGCCCAGAGCAGGGGCTGGGAGGTCAGCCAAGCCTGAGGGTGCCCCTGACTCTTAGCTGAGCCCCGCTGTCACTGCATCCCGGCGCCTCCTCCGTGACTGGAGCTGACACCTACTTCTCATGACCCAGGATGCTCGTAAGGACACACTCCCTGTCCCAGGAACCACATCTCCCTGAGCCTTCCCTAGAATGTTGGTGAGGCAGTTTATCGTATACACCCATTTCACAGATGGGAAGACTGAGGCTCAGATATGGTCAGTGGCTTGGGAGCTGGTATTTGAACTCAGGTCTCCTCAGACCCTGTTCTTTTTGCCCAAGGGAGGTTGGAAGGCTCCCGTGGAGCCTGAAGACAGGGTGGGGAGGGGGAGGGTGGACGGAGTAGGGGCAGACAGGAGGAGGACAGAGTACCCCTTGACCTGAGGGTGATACCCCAGGGCCAGCCGTGGAACTGTAGCCACCCACCCCACTCAGTCCAGAAGGGCAGGAAAAACCTGAAGTGTAGACAGTTTTGGACAAAGCCATTGAACATTTGGAAATTATGGGGGAAAAAAAAAAAACAATTACCGTATGACCTAGCAATTCCACTCCTAGAGAAGATAACCAAAAGGATTGAAAACAGGTGTTCAAACAAAAACTTGTACATGAATGATTCAAAGTAGCACTATTCACAGTAGCCAAAAGGTGAGAGCAACCTAAAAAGTCCATCAAATGATGGATGGATAAACAAAACGTGGTCCATCCACACACGGCCTTAGGAAGAAGGAAAGTCTGATACTCAGTACAACATGGATGAACCTTGAGGACATGATGCTCAGTAAAATAAGCCAGACACAGAAGGACAAATACTGTCTGATTCCACGTATATGAAATGTCCAGAACCGGCAAATCCACAGAGATAGAAAGTAGACTCATGGTTGCCAGGGGCTGGGCTTCGGGGGAAGGGGGGGTGCGGGAGTGACTGATGATAGGGACAAGGTTTCTTTTTGGGGTGATTTTGGGGTGACAACATTGTGAATGCACCAACTGTCACTGAATTGTTCACTTAAAATGATTAATTGTATGTTATGGAAATTTCACTTCAATAAAAAGAAAAGGAAGGGATGCAGGGAGGGAGGATCAGGGCACAGGGGCAGTGGGGGTTCCGTGTGCTTTCACGTTTGTCGGTGGCAAGAAGGCTGTGGGGTGAGGAGTGTGGGTGTCCAGAGCCCTGCCCCTCACTTGCCACACAACACTCCCACTGTCCTCTGAGCTTCCTGCAGTGGCATCCATGGAGTGGGCTCTCCGTGTGCCCCAAGGCTCCCTGCCCTTCACCACAGAACGGGCTGGGCAGCAGGTCGGCGCTACACGTCCTGTCCTGCCCTGGACTCGGGGTCCCAGGCTCCTGGGAAACTGCTCACTTCCTGTGCCCCAGCTGCGGGAAGCCTCCTACTCAGCTGCTGTCCCTTCTAAACACAGCCTTCCTGCCAACAGAAATCACCTAGCGGTGCAATCACCACTGCCCTTTGCCCCTGTGGCCTCACAACCCAGCACAGAGCAAAACACAAAGGAGAGAGTGGTAAGCAGATGGACAGATGGACGGCAGCAGAGCCGGGAGGCCCCGCTGGGCCTGGGGCTCGTCCCTGGCACTAGCTTCAGCTAAGGCCTCATGCAGCCCTTTCCCCACCAACCTGAAGACCCAGTGCAGATCACTAGTAGGGTGACCAACTGTCCCTATTTTCCAAATACTTTCCCTTTACTTTTTTTTTTTTTTTTTTTAATACGTTGCGTGCCTTGCGGTATCTTAGCTCCCCGACCAGGAATTTGAACCTGCGCCCTTGGCAGGGAAAGCGCGGAGTCCTAACCACTGGACTGCCAGGGAATTCCCATCCCTTTACTTTAGCATGGAAAGTCCTGCTTCCCCAGAAATCCCTCAGAACCAACCAACCGAGATGGTTGGTCACCGTATCTGCTAGTCTGCTGGGGGCTGCAGAACAGAGGTGAAAGGGCCCACAGGCCGAGAGTCAGGAGGGGCTGGGTTCCCATCCCTCCCAGGCCATTGACAAGCTGTGTACCTTATGGCTCAGAACACCATGTCCTGGTATGTTTGAGCAGGATTTGAATCTGTTAAGACTCTCCTTGCTTCAAACAAACAAAACCAAAAAGCAAACGACACTATTACGGGCTGAATTGTGTACACTTAAAATTCGTATGTTGAATCCCCTGACCCTTAGGACCTCAGAGTATGACAGCATTTGGAGGTCACTAAGTTAAAGTGGGGTCGTGAGGATGGGCCTTAATCCAGTATGACTGGTGTCCATATAAGAAGAAGTTGGGACACACCGAGGGAAGACCATGTGAGGACACAGGGAGAAGATGCCCACCTGTAAGCCAGGGGGAAAAGAGGCCTCGGGAGGACCAACCCTGCAAATCCAGAGAGACAGAAAGCAGACTCGTGGTTGCCAGGGGCTGGGGAGGGGTGGGGGGTGGCTCCTAGTGGGGATAAAACATTCTCAAGTTTTTTTTTTCTTTTTTCGGCCATGCCACGCAGCTTGTGGGATCTTAGTTCCCGGACCAGGGGTTGAACCTGCGCCCTCGGCAGTGACACTGCAGAGACCTAACCACTGGACCGCCAGGGAATTCCCAAAATATTCGCAAGCTGATCGTAGTTGATGGTTGTACAACCCTGTGAATACACCCCAAAAACTGAAGTTTACACATTAAATGGATAAATTGAACGGTATGTTAATTCTATGTCAATAAAGCTGTTTTTTTAAAGTCCTCTGGGCCGGGAATTCCCTGGTAGTCCAGGACTCAATGCTTTCTCTGCCGAGGGCCTGGGTTCAATCCCTGGTTGGGGAACTAAGATCCCACAAGCCTCGAAGCCCCCCCCCCCCAAAAAAATCACCCAATGTGACTTTTATTTTATTCGGTGGCATTTCCAACACTTGTGACTTTAATAAAAAATGTACAAAAATAAATGTACAAATGCCCATATACTCGCTAACAGCACGTAACTGTCACGCTAATAAATTAGTGCCTGCTTTAACGGGGCACTAAACATTATTCACTCAACAAATGTTTATTGGGTGTGTAGTACTTGGGGCAGCAAAGTATGGCCCATGGGCTAAATCCAGCCCACTGCATGTTTTGGTATAGCCCTCGAGCTAAGAATGGCTTCACATTTTTAAATGGTCATGGGAAAAAATAACAAGAAGAATTAAATTTCGTGACAGATGCAAGTTACACGGAATTCAAATTTCAGCATCTATAAATAAAGTTGTCTTGGCTGGCAGCCACGCCTACTTGAGTACGTGTCAGCTGTGGCTGCTTTCAAGCTACGCGGCTGAGCTGGGGGGCTGGGGTGGAGACCCTCATGTCTGCACGGCTGAAATCACTCATTTCCCGCAGCGTCTGCTGATGGCTGCAGTGTATGCAGGGTCTGGGGTGGAGGGTGGCGGGAAGAGCCCACTGTGTCCTGGAGGGCAGGTGGGAGCTGGTGCAGGGCGTGGAGGGAGCCTCGGACAGCCTGCCAAGGCCTGCCCTTTGTCACAGTCACGGAGCACGGTGAGGCTGATCCTCTGGTCACCAGGCCCGAAATAGTCCAGGATGGGATAGGGACACGGGAGAGGTGGCTCCGGGGCAGCCAGAGCCCTGCCTGGCCACCAGACACCTCGGTCACTATAAGAACAGTAGCGGGATGGGGGACCACCTCATCCTGATTGCATAGCACTTTCCCAGTTTCAGCACTGAAAGTTCCCCATCCTGGGAAAGGCCAGGCCCAGGCAAACTGAGCCAGTTTGTCACCCTGATCGGGGCCGACCACCTTGAGTGGTCGGATTATTCTATGACCCGCCTCTCTAGGGCTCAGAGAGGAAAGGGACCTGCCCAAGGTCACTCAGCGGAGCTGAGATCTGAACATATCTGTCAAATGCTGACCCAGGACCGTCTCCAGCCAAGGAGGTGTGCCAGGCAGCTCACCCTCGCCCCATTCGCCTTCAGTGCCCATATCCCGGGAAGATTCTCTCAGTCCTCTCACAGCCACCTGATGGGCCCAGTGAATCCGGCCCCACCTGCCCCTGGCTGGGCAGCTCTGGGCACAGTGTGGACTCCAGCTGGGCTAACCTGTGCGTTTCCTGCAGCCCCTGCCCTCCCCAGACAGAACCCCAAGACTAACCTGATGTGCCCCTGTCACATCCACCAAGCACCCCCTAGGTCAGTGCCTGGCGGTCTTCCCAGGCCCCAGGACGGGACACCCTAAGACCGGGCAGCCTAGAGCGTGAGTGGGCGGCTCCAGAACCCGGCCGTCTCAGGGCCACCTGCGCCTCAGCGTCCTCCCCTGGGCTTCGGATGCCCGTTGCTGCTGGGTTTTTGTGGCAGGTGTTGCCACTCACTGGGACAAGGAGCCCAAGGCCCGCCCCCCCGCCCCAGGCCGGCCCCCAACCCCGGGGAGGGCACTCACACCTGCTGGACCCCTGTCCGGTGTTCGGGATGGGGGCTGGGAATTGTCTCCCATGCTCCTGTGACCAGTACAACCTACTCCTTTTCCGCAGATGAGGAAACTGAGGCTGCCGGAGGTGGAGTCCCTTAGCTGCAGGCCACAAAGGAAGGAGACAGGATTCCAGGCCAGGCTGGTGCGCCTGGGACGCAGCTGTGCCCACTGTCCTGCCTGGGCTGGCGGCAGGACCAGTCACCGCCAGGCTCCCCTGCGACCCCGGGCCCGGAGGAGGCCCCCCAGCTCCCGATGCCCCCAGCGCCTCCCTCCGAGGTCCCTTCTGAGGCCGTTCGTTCTCCTCCCACCCTTGTGAGAGGGCTGGGGCCGCAGACTCCCCCATAATTACTATGGTATTTATTAGTTTTCTTTATGAGTCTCCCTCATTTTATTGATTTTAACTAAATTTGTTGGAAGAGGAAACTTCATGGCCTTGCTGTGGATGGGAAACCTTGAACTTCCTGAAAGCACTTCGCTACAAACACTAAGAATGCCTGCCCCCCATCCCTCCCCTAAAATCATCCCGGGGAGGCCCAGGGATAAGCACTCCACCTTCCCGGAATGCTGAAGGCTAAGAACAACCTCAGGTCAGTGCTTCTCAACTGGGGGCGACTCTGCCCCCCGCCCAGGGGACACTGGGCAACGTCTGGGGACGTCTGTGGTTGTCACACTGGGGGACTCCTGGCATCAAGGGGGTGGGGGCCAGGGATGCTGCTCCACACGCCGCAGCGCCCAGGACAGGCCCACAGCCAAGAACAATCCAGCCCGAATGTCAGCAGTGCCGAGGGGAGACACCCTGGACTAAGGGCAGAGAATTGGCTCAAACCGCCATCCCCCCGGGACTCCCCTGGTGGCACAGTGGTTAAGAATCTTGCAGGGGCCACAGGTTCGAGACCTGGTCCGGGAAGATCCCACATGCTGCAGAGCAACTAAGCCCGTGAGCCACAACTATTGAGCCCTCGTGCCACAACTACTGAGGCCTGCGTGCTTAGAGCCCGTGCTCTGCAACAAGAGTAGTCACCGCAAAGAGAAGCCCGCGCACCACAACGAAGAGGAGCCCCCGCTCACCGCAACTAGAGAAAGCCCACGTGAAGCAACGAAGACCTAAGGCAGACAAAAACAAATTAAAAAACAAATTAAAAAAAAAAAACACCCCCTGGAGGCGCCCCGAGTGGGACTCGATGTGCAGAGAAGGCTGAGAGCCCAGGATTGGACAGACCCTGACACACACCCACGTGACACACACACACTCACGTGCCAGTCATCCTGTGGCTGACACCTTGCTGGGCCAAGTCCTTCCCCACGCCCAGGAAGTGGGCCTGGCCTGCCCGCACCAGGGAGCTCACTCCGTGGGGGAGGAGGTGTGGCCTCGGGACTGCTGGGGGCCCAGGCGGGTAGGCGGGACCCCAGGGGCCTCTCGCTGGAACCTGGCTCCTCTGAGGCCACCCCAATTCGGAAGCCTTGCCAGGGAGACCCTACCCCACCTCAGCTCACCGCATACAGACAGGCGACCTTCCATGCGAAGCGTCCTCACATGGGCCCCTGTACAGTCCCCCCACCAGAGCTCTGCCCTGGGGCCCTTCCCCAAATGTCCTAACAGCCATCGGGGGAGAAAGATGGAGGGAGAGGCTCCAGGCGGTGGGGCAAGGCTGCAGAGCCGGCTCCCGGGGCCCTTCTTTCCTCATTCTATTTCAGGACCCCCCCAACCCCAAGCACTTGCCACTCACGTCAAGTAGCACTCAGGGACCATCTTAATCAGCAGTTACTCTGCCTGCCCTACCCACGTCCCAACAGGGCCAGGGCAGTCACCTCCAAAGGCTGCCTCCACCTCAGGTGCCATCTGCCAGGCCCCTGAGGGGGCATCCTTGGGGCAGACTAGGGGGCCAGCCGGTGCCTGGGGGAGGAGCAGGCTGACCGGCACAGACAGGGGCAGCCATATGCCCTCCGCTGCCACTCAGGAGCCCCCCCCCGCCAAGTCCTCCCAGCACATTCTGGAGGGAGCCTGGGGCGCCCAAGAAATGTCCTCATCACCTCCCCGTTCCCTTTAAATTTCTCTTCAACAAGCCCGGAAGGGGAGGGGGCGCAGAGGCAACTTTCAATCATGCAAACAGGGCTCACTTCCGCAGGGGTCTGGAAGTCCTCCCATACAGGGACCCTCAAAAATGCAAAACCCCAAGGGGTGGGGTGGGGGACACCGGGGGAGTCGGGGTGGCAGGGGGAGGAAGCCACGCACTCCCCGAGGGGAGCCGGCACCACGGCCATCACTGCAAGACACACATGCATCCTGGGGTCACCTGGCCAGGGCAGGGGTCCCCGGCTCTCTCCCCTCCAGGACAAGGAGAATCAGGGAGGAGAAGTCCCAGCCCCCTCCTCCTCCTCCCCGCCCCTCACTGCCCTCCTCCCACCTGGGCCGGTTAAGTGCCCCCTAGGCTGTGTTTCAGACGTCCTTTGCATGGGGTATGTCTTTCACCACTGTCCTGTGTCTCACTTTTCAGGCCACAGAGTGGGGCCAGGCAGAGGGACAAGGGGATGGTTTCGGTACTTACTTTTCTTTTTCTCTCTGTACAACAGGGGGGCTAAAGGTCTCGGGGGCTGAAGGAGCCTCTCAGAGCTGGTGGGTCTGGCTTTATAGACCACCCCGTGCCCTGGCAGCCCCACTGGTTATTAATAGCGGCCACCGCCTCTTGCCCAAGTATGGTCATGAGCACAGCAGCTGTGGGTGCGCAGCCCCTGGGCAGGACAGGTGGCGCGAGGAGAGCCCTCTGCCCTACGAGAGGCGGGCAGCGCTGCAGGGGACCCATCATGGCTTGGTGACTCCTGCGCCCGAGCCCCCGAATCTAACAAGACACACTTAGTGAGGGGGCGCCCAGAGTGTGCTAGACCCTGACACATCCTTGCTTCCAACCCTCACTGCCACCTTAGAAACCACTGTCCCTAAGGACAAAGCTGGCACACACACAGAGGTGCCGTGTCTGCCGAGAGCCAGGAGCCCAACTGGGCTGCACCGAACCCAGGCCTGTCTGACTCATTTTGCAAACGGCGCGTGACTAATGTGAGCTGTGGTGAAGCCCTCGATTGAGGGTGAATCTCACACGCTAGGACAACACGGAGGGTCCCCCACAGCTGCCGCCGATGAGGTCAGATAGCCCAAGGCCCTCCTTCTCGAGGGACCGAGGGACCGGCTGGGCTTCTGCTGTCACTGCCCTGCCAGCCTGCAGAATGATTCAAGCAAGTCAGCGACATACTCCCACAGAACTGGAGGCCACCTCATCCTCTTGTCACTAAAGTCTGCCTGCACACCCTGCTCCTGACTGCGCCTCAAGTGCCCTGCAGGGCCTGCGGCATCCTTCTCCCCGGGGCTGTCGGTCCTTGTGCCTAATAAAGAGCCGTCTACTCATCTGTCCGTGTCAGACGTCCTGCATCCAGCCACCCCTTTCCCCGCAGTGGGACTCCCGCCCTCTCTAACTGGTGACAAGGAGGCAGTTGAAACACAAGTCACTGGGAATCCTCGGGTGGACCAGTGGTTAGGACTCAGCACTTTCACTGCCGTGGCCCGGGGTTCGATCCCTGGTCGGGGAACTAAGATCTCGCATGCCATGCAGTGCGGCCAAAAAAAAAAAAAAATACAAGTCACTGACCCAAGAGCCTCTGGCTCAGCAGCCCAACCATGACCAGCAAGTCCGTCCCTGCCCAGCCCGGGAGGGCATTTTGCCACAGCCCCAGGCTGCCTCACCAGGGACGCACCCGGCCTGAGGGAGGGGATGTAAGCAGATATGGTACGGGTCCGAGAAACAGAATCAGACGTGGCTTTCTTGACATCAGAGAAGCCATTTTTTGGCCTAAGCCATTTTGGGATCTAAGCCTGGCCACAGTGTTTGTCCTTGAACAGGTCTTAATAACTAATGAGCTTAAGGAAACAAAAGAATGTAGGGATGAAAGACTGTTATCAGACAAGAGAAGTAACAATAGCGAAGATAATAAACCAGTTGTAAAGACTCGCCAGAAGCACTTTCTTGAGCTGTTCTGCCAAATTTATTTATTTACTGCCTGCCGTGGCATGCGGGATCTCAGTTCCCTGACCAGGGATGGAACCCGTGCCCCCTGCATTGACAGCATGAAGTCTTAACCACTGGACCGCCAGGGAAGTCCCTGTTTTGCCAAATTTAAGCCCCTTCAAGAGCTCAGCCACCAGATCAAGCTGGAACCTAAGCGATAATGATGTTGACCTTCTCTGACCCTCGTGATTTCAATCTAATAAAGCTTGGAATCTGTCGACCGCCCAAAATCTGAGCCCTGCCAGACCCTCTCCCCTCCCCAGCGGCGGGGGTGTAGGGCTGAGTGGCTCTAGAGGCACGATCGTGACCCCTGTGCCCGCTGCTGTCTCTCTCTGCAGCTGGTGTCACAATGTCCACTTGGAGAACTTGACCTACCCGGGGACACGAGCTCTGCTGGTCTGAGGTCTCATCCCTCTGACCTGATCAGCTTCCACAGTGCTCTCCAGGTTCCTGGTTACTCCTCATAGCGTCTCGGGGGGCGGGGGGGACGGGCGGGGGGCACCACCACCGTGCGGCAGAAAGGCAGGGGGATCACCACAGTTTCGGGGTGGAGCCGGCGGTGGAAGCTCAGCCTCCCTCACTCGCCATCCTCTGCGCAAGCTTTGCTCTGAGATAAACACGGGCTTTCAACACCTTCCTTGCAACGAGCTTCATGCACATGGCAGCCAAACCCTAAGCGAACCTCGGGGCAGGTCCAGCCTGACTCTCGCCAGCTGCAGGGACAGGGTTCACGGCTCCCACAGTTCATTCCCCCCTCATCCGTCTCAAGAAGCAGGCAAGAAGACATTTCCATTTTGCATAAGAGCAAAACCAGATGCAGGGGGGACCTCCCTGGTGGTGCAGTGGATAGGACTCCGTCCTCCCAATCCAGGGGGCCCGGGTTCAACCCTGGTCAGGGAACTAGATCCCACATGCATGCTGCAACTAAGAGTTCGCATGCTACAACTAAGGAGCCCGTGTGCTGCAACTGAGCCCACGTGCTGCAACTAAGACCTGGTGCAACCAAATAAATATTTAAAAAACAAACAAAAAACAGATGTGGGGAGCCTTCGCTCTGCAGACCTGCTGGGAGCCCTCTCTCCTCAGAGCAGAAGGTGCTAACATGCAGCCCCCCCAATCACACCCCTGAAAGAAAAGGGGCTGAGGGCGTGGCAGAGGGACAGGGTACCAAAAGAGGGGAAGTGAGAGTTGAATTGCTCGGTGAACCTGTAAGTGGATGCAGCACACCTTCATCAGCATGACTCAGCTACTGCTGTGTAACAAAGCACCACAAACCTAGTGCCTTAAAGCAATACGCGCTATCATCTCACAGTAGTGGGTCAGGAGTCTTGATTGGCTTACCTGGGTCCTGTGCTCAAGGTCCCTCAGGAGGCTGCAATCCAGGTGTCAGTCCAGGCTGGATTTTATCCAAAGGCTCGACTAGGGAGGGGCCCACTGTTAGGACCCCTCACGTGGTCGGTGGGCTTCGCTGCTTGCTGGCTGTTCCTTGCCACGTGGGCCTGTCCAACATGACGGCTCACTGCATCAAAGCCAGCAAGGGAGTCAGCTGGCAAGATGGAAATCATAGGCTGTGCAGCCTAACCACGGAAGCGACGCCATCACCTTCCCAGAGTTCTGTTGGTCAGAACCTGCCACGAGGCCAGCCTGCTCTCCAGGGGGTGGGGAGCAGGAGGTGGGGCTACATGGGGGCCACTCTGGGGCCTGCCTGCCACAGACAAGATTAATAACAGCACGTCAGCCCCAGGGTCTCTACAAAGAGACAGCACTATTTGTAAGTGCTTGCATGGGCCAGATACACTGGGAGGTGCTTTATGACCACAAAGTGGTTCCCTGTGCCCTTAACTGACAGATTGAGGATGCCAAGGCTGCACTGAGCAAGATAACCCGGGTCAGGGGGCAGAGGTAATCTCCAAAGCAAGGACACCTGCTCATGTTACCCACTGAAGACGCTGGGGAATTTGCCCTCAGCACAGAGGTGCTTTGGATACTGAAAGGGCAGGTGTGAGTCCAAAGGGAAACGTGGTTTCTACCCGGAAGTCTCTATCAGAAAGGCTGGATGGGTGAGGGCCCCGCCCCTGCCCCTATCGAGACAGACCATTGTGTCCACCTCCTACCGCCATCTCCCAGGGCCTGACATGGGGCCCACAGAGTGGCATGACTGGGGAAATGACGGCTGGATGAATGCTATTCACTGGTCCCCTGAGGCCTTCAGGGAGCCTCCGGCTCACACCCCTCGGGGTCTGGAGACCCTCTAGCACTGCACGGAAGCTCCTCCCTTCCCGTTGGAGGCACCCAGACCACAGCCTACTGATGTTATACAACTATCCATGCTGGGTGCCCCTTTCCTGCCGCGGGCCGACCGCGCTTTGCAACGCACCATCGGGGGATCTGCTGCTCAGAGTCCTGCCTTGAAGGCCTAATAACCAGGTGACAGCTGTGGAGGAATCACAGACCAACTGGAGAAACCTGAGTGGGTCCAACCATTCAACAAAGTGAAATTTACTGAGATTTTAAAAGTGGAAGTTGTTGGTCAAAAACAAATGAAAAGGGATGAATTGTACAGTAAGCCTTATCTCAATTTTTCTAAATTTAGTTTTAAAAAACTGGTGCGGGGAGGGATGCATGGAACGAGGCAACAGAAGGTCGAGCAGGCCGCTGGGAAGGAGGAAGAGGGTCAGAAGGGCCCTCTTTGGAACCACGTTCCAGACCCAGAGGCCGAGGCGAGTGGGAGCAGGAGCGGCAAGGACATCTCCTCCGGGAGGGCCCAGCGCGGTGCAGGGCAGCCCACATGTGATCCAGCAGCGTCTCAGGAGGAGCCAAGGGACAGGAAACCCCTCCAAACCCACTCTAGCTGCCTGGACGCCTCCACCTCACGGCAACAACAAGAGGCCCAGTCCACCTGAGCCCCAAGGTTGGAGCAGCCTCCAAGGCCCCCCAGGGCTGTGGGAGCAGGCAGTGACAGAGAGAGGGAGATACAAGAGGGCGGAGAGGCCGTGGCACCAGGTGACTGCCAAGGCTGGCCGCCCCTGCCCGGGCCCAAGCAGAGACGAGCAGGACGCCAGGGAAGCCACGCTTCACTTCCTCTAAGCTGACACACATGCCTCTGAGCAGCACACATACGATACGCTTAGAGGTGTGTGTGTCATGCAGTGGAGCTCGCGAGGGGCGTACAGCGGGCCCACCCCCACCCACGCCAAGCCCACATCTAGGTCCCAAGGCCTCCTCGGCCCCGCAGGGTCCTGGGCCTGAGCCCCAGCCAGGGCCACAGGTGGAGTACCCGCCCGCCTGCCCAGCTCCTCCCTGCACTCAGCCTGGGCTGGCCTCTGTCCCGAGGATTCCTCTCGGGCCAAGGGGGGCTGCACAGGGGTCCCTCAATTAACACAACCAGCAGCAGAGAACTCTGAGCTCAGAGTGGCCACCAGCCGGAGACCCACGTTCCACTGAAGCCTGGCTCTCAGGGCACTCTCTCTGGGGCGCAAGAACCCGCTCCAGGGCAGCACCTAGTGGCGCACAGCGGCACTGCCCGCTGAAACCCTCTTAACCCTGTGGTCCAGGCACGGAGCATGCGGTGGGGTGTTTGTAAGGGGCCCTGGGGCTCTCCAGGGAGGGGACGCTGCGAACACGGGACTCCAGCAGCTACTCCGTGGGGCCCACCCGAGAGGTGCTGTCCTGAAGGCAGCACTGGGGGAGGGAGTGACACGGGGCAGGGCAGTGGGTGGGACCCCCGCCGAAGAGTCAGCGTTGTGCGTTGACAGGGAGCTGGAGAGGAGGGGATGGTTCCGCAGCCTGCGGCTGCGGGAGGCTCCAAGCGGCCACAGCTCTTCCCCCCTTCCCGGCCCCCAGCAGGCCTGCCTCAGGGAGGGAGTGGAGACTCAGCTTTGCAGATGTTTCCTTTACTGCATCCAGGCGCTGTGCCCTGCCACACACTGCCCCCAATACAACCCCTAAACCCACATCTCCTCGAGGGCTGCATCATCTCCTCAGCTCTGGCCCTGGTGCCCAGCCCCAGGCTGGGGGCCCTGCGAGGGGCTGGGGGATCTGAAGAGCTGGGCTCAGAGACCACCTCCACCACAGACCCTGGAGGAGCAGCCATCCGTCTCCAGAACAGGAGGAGCCGGGGTGTCGAGCAGAGGCCCCTCCAATTCTGAGCCCCAGGGGTGAGCCCGGGGCACTCAGACACCCCCGTCCCCACACCAAGGCTCCACGCACTCAGACCACATGGAGGTCCTGCAGCCGCTGACCCAGGCCCTGCACATGGAGGCTGCCACCCCTACACCCTGCCACGTGTGAGGCATCTGTGTCCACCACGGCCAGAGCTGCCTTGGTGGCGTCAACCTCTTGCAGAGTTCCTGTGGTGATGCTGCCCCAGAAGCCCCCAGAGTCGAGTTGCAGGAGGGAGGGGCTGAGCTGGGGCCTGTGGGGGGAAGACTCGGGTTGCACAGAGAAGGCCCACATCAGCCACATCCTCCCGGTGCAGAGCCGGGCCAAAGCCCTCCCCTCAGCCGTGGACTCCTGGGCCATGTGGAGCGCATCCAGGGCCACACCAGGGTGACGGAGGGCTCCCCCCGGGGTGCAGGACACTGTGCCCCGAGCTGCCCTAGCGGAGGCTGCACTCCCCCCCCCTGCAGCTTCTCCTGCTCCATGGCACGCACCAAATCCTGCACAAACAGCATCTCGGAGGCCACCTGCTTGGCCAGCGCCTCATAGCGGTTCTCGAGGCGGCTGAAGCGGCGCCTGAGCCCGCTGGCCCCCAGCAGGGCGCCCTTGGCCTCCTCCTGGGCCTGCCGCTGGAGCGCCTCCGTCTTGTGCAGCTCCTGGCGCAGCCGCCGCAGGTCCTGGCCGATGCTCTCGTTCTCCTCGCGGTACCAGGCCTCCTTCTCCTCGTAGATTGCCGTCAGCGCCTCGATGTCCTCGTGGAACAGGCGCCGGCTGTGCTCGAGCCCACGCAGGCCCTCCTCGGCCACTGCCACCTCCTCCAGCACCTTGGAGAAGCGCTCGAAGTTGACGTAGGTGTTGTTGGGGGGCATGCTCGAGTGCGACTTGATGGTGTACTCCTTGAGGCGGGCCGTCTTCAGGCGCCGCCGCTCCGGCTTGCGGCCACTGTCCTCCCGCCGCACGTTCCGCCGCCGGATCGCCTACAGCGGGAGGGGAGGGTGCCTTGGACTGGGGGGCCGGCAGGGGGAGACCCCCCCGGCCCATGCCCGGCCCTCCGCTCACTTTTCATTGGCACTCAGCCCTGCCCATTCACGTACACGTGCTCCTGGTGCTTCCACGCTCTGACGGCCGAGCCGAGAATGGATGGCAGACTACCTGGCCGTGCCACAGACCACAGAGCCAAAAGCATTTACTCTCTGGCTCTTTACAGAGGTTGCCAACCCTAACCCGGGCCTGGAGGTGACCCCTTTCTGGGAAGTTCTGGGGAGGGAGCTCTGCTACGTGCAGAGGGGCTGTGGACTCCAGCCGGCGCCTCCATGAGATGGTTCCAACACCACGTCCATGCACACCCCACGCCCCACACTGTCCGGGTCCGCTCCCCTAGGGACCCTCCCCCATGCCAGGGGCTGCTCACACCTGCCATGCCTACGTGGGGGCAGCCCCACTGCCTCACCTTGATCCAGGAATGCTCCAGGCTCTGGGCGATGGTCATTCTCCTCCTGGAAGAGCCCCCAACCTTAGTTAGTTGCACGTGGGCCACTTTACCATCCTCTCCAACGCAGAGAGCAGGAAGGGGTGAGCCATATTCTCCCTGCTGCAGCTCTGGCTCTCAGCCCCACCTGTGGCTGACTCAGGCACCCGCCCCTGGGGACCCTCCCAAGTCCCTAAAGTCACCCTCCAGCCCAGCAGCAAGTCCCTGAAATGACCGTGAAAATACAGGCACCATGAAGAGCTTCCACTCTGCTTGGCCAACCACAAGGAGCCCATCAAGGGGACTGGGGGTGCGGACTCCAGGGTCTCCATGTTTTCTGAGGGGTTTCGTTCACAGTGTTGACACCTAACACTGGGGTCTCACAACTCAGGCACCTAGAGGAGGAGGCTGGGGAGGACTGTGGCCCACGGGAGCACCTCTGTGTGAATGAAGGCTCCGTGCTGCCAGCACAATTAGATTTTTTTTCTAGGAAAAAAGACAAACAGTAATCTGGAATCTTATAAAAAAACCTCCTATCTTAAACGTTGGCCACAGATTAAAAGCTTAAGAGACAGCTTCTTAAGAGGGCCGACCGGGCTTCCCTGGTGGTGCAGTGGTTGGGAGTCCGCCTGCCGATGCAGGGGACAAGGGTTCGTACCCCGGTCCGGGAAGATCCCACGTGCCGTGGAGCGGCTGGGCCCGTGAGCCGTGGCCGCTGGGCCTGCACGTCCGGAGTCTGTGCTCTGCAACTGGAGAGGCCGCAACAGTGAGAGGCCCACGTACCCGCAAAAAAAAAAAAAAAAAAAAAAAAAAAGGGCCGACCTAACTCCTCTGTGCTATCTCCAGCCCAAAGCAGAAGCCACGCCCGATTCCCAATAACAGGAAGGTGGCGGCTCGGACGGATGTGTTACTTGTCCTCGGCCAGAGCGCCCATCCTGGGGGCCTTGCCAGGCCCTCCCTGCCCAGCCCAGCGCTCCTACTTGGGGTCTTTGACGAGCAGCCGGCGGATGAAGTCCTTGGCCAGCTCGCTGGTGTTGCTGAAGTACTCCTCGTCAAAGTCGTAGTTCACGGCCGAGATGTTGGTCAGGGTCTCCTGCTTGGTCTCTCCCAGGAATGGTGACGCGCCACTCAAACTGGAAGGCGGACACCGGGCTCAGTGGGGCCGGACATCCCTGCGGTCACCCCACAACCAGGCCACTGCCCAGGCCACCACCCGACTCCTCCATGCCCATAAAGGGGGCAGACGTGGAGGAAGGCCGATGCCGGGCCCTGGGCCACCAACCACAACTGTGCCCAGCCTCCAACCAGAGGCAGTGAAAATCCACTGCCCAGCCAGTGAGGGGTGCTGAAATGAGCGGGCAAAATCTCTGCAGAATCTCAAGGTAGACGCACAGCCTCGAAGCACTTCCCTGAAGCGTGTAGTAGTCAGAGGGAAAACGGCTAACTTTGGGGGGAGGTGGCGGGAAGTCCTGGCCGACACTGCAGACGTCATGTGTCTTCCAGACATGCTGCACTGAGGCCACAGCACCACACTGTAAGGTTATGGGTACGTGATGCTGTGACTTAGGGTGACAAATGTATATGTGGTCTTCACTCCAATCCTCAAGTACACAGATCCAAAAACCCTTGTCATTTCCTAAAACCCAAGGTGGCAGCATCTTCTGTTATAATATTTGGTCTTTGTTCCCTTTCCTAAAACAGCTCGGGGTTTGAGATGAAAGGAGTGTTTTTGTTGTTCACAACAAGCCCCCTCCAACCACACCTGAGTTGATGCCATTGAGGTGACTTTGGAACGGCCCTAAGGAGGGGGCCAGTGGCCAGGGAACCAGCAAGTGGGGTTACAGTGATGGAACTTTCATCCTCACCCCTGACCTCCAGGAAGGGGAGGGCCTGGAGGCTGAGTTACTCTCCAACGGGCCCGTGACTGAGTCCACCATGCCTAGGAGCTGCCAGCCAGAGGATGAGGGGGACATGCCGTCCCGGCCCAGGGCCTTGCACGGTTGTTTCACACAATGAGGCCCTGCCTTCTGAACTCTCCTGAACACACCTCTCTCTCCTGCACAAATTCATTCATTCACTCATGCATTCGTCCATCCATCCAGAGTTCCCGAGTGCCGCGACACGTCAGAGAACTGAGGGTGCTGCCTTCCACTCGCTGTCCCCGCACAGAAGCCTCCCTACCCTCCTCTTGACCCACCAGGGCCCCAGGAAGGGGCAGGAAGCGCCGAGCAGGTACTCACAGGATGTAGGTGATGACGCCAATGCTCCTGGAAGAGAACACACAGAAGAGATGGGGGTCAGCTCAGCCAGGGGCACAGCACCCCAACCCCAGAGCCCCAAGGGGGCTGGGGGGCCCAGAGCCCGGTCGGCAGCAGGCCCATCAGCCCCAGGGACCCTCTCCCTCCAGGGGCTGCACAGCCCCCAGCAAGGCCCTCGCTCTGCTCGGAGGGTCTCAGGACTGGACACGGAAGTGCCTTTGACCACACCTGCCTGTTCAGGCTCAAACTGGCCGGGGTCGGGGCGGTGTGGACAGAGCCCAAAGGCACCACAGACATGCAGACGTGGGGCCCTCGACGGGGCTGCTATGGCCGAGGGCAGGGCTGGCAAACTCCTCCTCTAAAGGGCGAGACGCTGAGCGGGGCTTTGGGGGCCACAGATGGTCTCTGCCACATGTTCGTGTGTTTTTAACAACCCTCCAGAAACGTGAGAACCATTCCGAGCTCATGGGCCTGGGTCGTCGGCCAACCCTGTTCTAAGGCAGCAGTCTGTCCTGCCCCTGCCCCACAGCTCCAAGACCAGGAGAACAGGCTACACCCCGGCCTGCGGCTGTGACCGGCAGCTCCTGGGGACAGATGGGGGATGCCCTGAGGAGAAGCGACGAGGGCAGCCCCGGGCCCGCCGCCCCCCACTCACCACATGTCCGCCTCCAGACCCAGGGGCTCGTAGTTGACAATCTCGGGAGCTGCAGAGACAGGGAGACAGGGTCAGGTGCCGGGTATGGCTAAGGGGGAACCAGCGGACAGTGCCCACTCAGGCAAGGCTGGCCCTCGGCAGGGAAGGCCGGGACGGTGACAGCACCAACGCCAGGCCTTGAGTTCCCCATGTCCAGCGCCAGGGCCAGGAAGGGAAACCTGAGGCCAGTGGGCCTGCCTCATCCCATGCCAGCTGGAAATCCTCCAGTGCCCCCCAAGGCCCACACCGGGCCTTACCCACGAACTCCGGGGTGCCAAAGATGTTCTTGAACTCATTCCCTGCTTCGATTTTGTGGGCGATGCCGAAGTCGATGAGCTTGATCCGCGGGTTGGGCACATTTTTGTCCAGGAGCATGATGTTCTCCGGCTGGAGGCAGGGCGGGAAGGCAGGGCGCTGGGCGGGAGGCAGTGCTGCTGCCAGCCCGCCACCTCAGGGAACAGCACCAGGTTGTCCCTGAGCACCTCCCAATCCCAGCATGCAGGGTTTGTGCAGGCTGACCCCGCACAGGTCCAGGCCTGAGCCAGTCCGTCTCCCCAGTGCCCCAGGCAAGGACATCCTGTGCCGAGGGGAGGTGGACCCTCTCGGCCCCCATCCTCACCCTCCCCGGTCAGGCTGGTCCCCAGCTTTGTCCTGAGGGCCCAGCGGGGCTACCTTGAGGTCGAAGTGGGCGATACGCTTGGAGTGCAGGTAATGGACGCCGTCCAGGATCTGCTTGAGGAACTGGGTGGCCTCGTCCTCTGTCAGCGACTCCTTCTCCGCCAGGAAATCGAAGAGCTCCCCGCCCGAGACCAGCTCCAGGATGAGCACCACGTCGGTCTTGTTCTCAAAGATGTCGTGCAGCGTGATGATGTTGGGGTGCCGGATCTCCCGCAGGATGTTCACCTCCCGCTCGATCTCCTCCCGGCTGACCCCCCGGCGGCTGGACGACAAGCGGCGCTTCTTGATGAACTTGGCCGCGTACTCCTTCCCGGTGCCCTTCTGCCGGCATTTCCGCACAATTGCAAACTGGCCGCTGCAGGGACAGAGGGGGAGGGGAGAGTGGGGAGTGGGCGCCGAGAGGGACACAGGACTCTTGGGACCGGGCCACGCGCGGATGACGCAACCTCCTGGGACAGTTCGTCCCAGCTCCTGGCACCATGCTGAGGTGCACCCCACCAGCTGGAGAATGCACCCCACCCAGCAGGGGTGCTCCCACGCGAGTGCAAATTGGTGCATAATACAGTGGCTAACTGGCGTTTCTGCAGCAGTGAAAGAACAGAAACGGCTCCACGTTTATCAAAAGGGAGCTGGACTCCCATCATGGTAAGTCAGGCAGAATTTTCGCAGTCTTGGAAAAGAACGACTCTCCATGTGCTGACCAGAAAGACACCCATGGACTTCCCGGGTGATGCAGTGGTTAAGAATCCACCTGCCAATGCAGGGGGCATGGGTTCAAGCCCTGCTCTGGGAAGATCCCAAATGCCGCACAGCAACTACGCCCGTGCGCCACAACTACTAAGCCTGTGCTCTAGAGCCTGCGAGCCACAACTACTGAGCCCGTGTGCCACAACTACTGAAGTCCGCGTGCCTAGAGCCCATGCTCTGCAAGAAGAGCCATGGCAATGTGAAGGCTGTGCACCGCAACGAAGAGTAGCCCCTGCTCGCTGCAACTAGAGAAAGCCCATGCACAGCAACGAAGACCCAACGCAGCCAAAGATAAATAGTTAAAATAATAAAATAATTTTAAAAAAAGACAAGACAGATACCCATGAAGACCGGCTCAGTGAAGACAACTGCAGGATAACACAAGGAACGAGATTTTTCTGGGTAAAAAAGGTACATGCTGTACCCACCTGTATACAGGTATGTTTATGTGTGTAGATGCAGGAAAAGAGGTCTGAAGGACACACACCAAGCTGTGAGCAAGAGACATCTCTGAGGAGCACGACTGAGGGCAGTGAAAAGGGGTTTTTACTTTTTATTTGATATGACTCTATAAGATTCAACTTCTCACAGCGTTATTTCATCATTGTTTAAAATCTAAGAAAAGATAAAAAACCACTGAGTTCAAAAGAGCTTCTTATTCAGGGACTTCCCTGGAGTGCAAGTGTTTAAGACTCCATGCTCCCAGTGCAGGGGGCACGGGGCCAATCCCTAGTCGGGGAACTAAGATCCTGCATGCCATGTGGCTCTGCCAAAAAATAAATAAATAAAAGGATGTCTATCACTTAAAAAAAAAAAAGAGCTTCTTATTCAATAGGCAGAGTGAAAGAAGTACACACATTTTCACAACAAGAGAGAACAGTGAGGATGTGGAGAAACCAGAACCCAGGTGCATGGCTGGTAGGAGTGTGAGACGGGGCAGCCACAGTGGAAAACAGTCTGGCGGTTCCTCAAAAGGTGAAACATGGAGTTACCATCGGACCCAGGAACATCGCTCCACAGAAGCTTGCACACAAATGTGCACAGCACCATTATTCACAGTAGCCATAAGATGGAAATAACCCAAATGTCCCTCAGCGGATGATGGATACACAAAATGTGGTCCCTCCACACACAGGCACATCGCTCAGCCATGAAGAGGAGAGAGGCACTGACACTCGCTGCAACGTGGATGGACCCTGAGAACACAATGCTCAGCGAGAGAAACCAGACACAGAAGGACACACAGGGTGTGATTCCATTGATGGGAAACGTCCAGAACAGGCAAATCCACAGACACAGAGGGTGGATTCCTGGTTGTTGGGCTGGGGGAGGGGATGGAGGTGTGCCTGCTCGTGGGGATGAGGTTTCCTTTTGGAGTGATGGAAACGTTCTGAAAGTATTTAATAGTGATGGTTGTAAGACCCTGTGAATGTACGAAAGATCATTAAATTGTACACTTTAAATGAGTAAATTGTATGGTGTGTGACTTGTATCTCAAGACCCCTGGTATCTGAAGAGAAAGAGAAACTCTCTTTACTGCACTCCAGGGAGCTGTCCAATGTCCGTATTCTTTCGTTATCTAGGAACTTACTTTAACTTGCCTTCACTCAGGAATTGAGTGAAAAAGGCCAGAGGGTAAATATTTTAAGTTTTACGGGCCATGTGGTCTCTGTCACAATTCTTGTGTGTTTTTATAACCCTTTAAACAAGGAAAAAACCATCCTACGTTTGTGGGCGGGCCATACTGAACTAGGTGAGGGCCGGATGTGGCCCAAAGGCCATGGGTCGTGCACCCCAGCCTCCAGAGGATATATGAACACACACATGAGCAGAGAAACTAATTCTAAGACAGAAGGCACACATTCCAGACAAGAAACATCAACCAGGCACCACTGGGGGTCAAGGGAAAGGAGACTAGGTGACTATGTGACATCTTGTGGAAATGGGGGACGAGCACGCAGAGGAAGGAATTGTGCAGACGGGCCTTGGGGACAGGAGGGGTCTCTTACGTTGGTGACAGCACAGGGAGGACAGGCCAGACAGAACGAGAAACGAATGAGGGGTGCCTCTGCCAAGCCAGCAGGGCCCTCAGAAAAGCCAAAGGACCCAACTGGGTGTGTCCCAGTAAGTGGACCTCACTGGGACGCCCAGGACCACCTGCAGCCAGCAAACACCTGAAGCGCTGCCCTCGTGAGCATCGAGACACAAAGGCGCCCACGGCAGACCACTGCAGACATGCTCCGAGCACACTCAGGCAGGTGAGGATCAAGGTGGGGAGTGCAAATTATTACCAACCAGGGTAGGCTAAATAAGGGTCCACATCCGAATCCCCAGAACCTGTGGACACGTCATCTCATGGGGCAGGGGGCCTTTGCAGACAGAATTAAGTTAAGGCCCCTGAGATGGGGATGACCCTGGATTCCCTGGGGGGCCCAGTGTCATCACAGGGTCCTTGTAAGAGGGAGGCGGGAGGGTCAGAGGCAGAGAGACAGGAGATGCTGCACTGCTGGCTGTGAGGATGCAGGAGGGGCCGCGAGCCAGGGATGCGGCGCCTCTAGAAGCTGAAGGCGGGAACCAATGCTGCCCTGGAGCCTCCGGAAGGACCAGCCCTGCAGGTCCATTTTAGACTCCTGACTCCCAGACCTTTATGATAATAAATGGGTGTTCTTCTAAGCCACTAAGTTCTGGTAATTTGTTACAGCAGCAACAGGACACTCAAACACTAGTCTAAAAGCCAAGAGGACAGGTCAGACGAGAAGTGTCAAGTGTCCCTGATCAGGCCTCGCCCCCCGCACGGAAATCCACGCTGTGCTCCTGCCCCTACCTCCACATCTTAGCTAACATTCCCCACACCTGAAAGGCCTTTCCCCCTCCCCTCTGCCGACATCAACCAAGCAAGTTCTTCCAGGTCCACCTTCCATCCCACAATGACGCCAGACAGTAATAACTTCGAGGGCTGAGTGTTCGCCACGTGCCAGGAACACTGCTAAGCACTGGACGTGTGGCCTAATTCTCAAATACAAGGATTTTTCTCCCCTCTAGCTTTATTCCAAGCTGAACTAACAAAAAAACTAACAAAGAAAGAGTTCATGGGAAGAGGGACAAAGACACTGTTAGGTGCTGAATTGTGTCCCCCAAAATCCTAACCCCCAGAACCTCAAAATGTGAGGTAATTAAGTACAAATGAAATCACTGGCGTGGGTCCTAATCCAGTATGACTGCTGTCCTTATAAGGAGATTATAATAAGGACAGGAGATTAGGATACAGACATGCACAGCGGAAGAAAATGTGAGGACATGGGGAGAAGGCAGCCGTCTACACACCAAGGAGAGAGGCCTCAGAGGGAACCAAGCCTGCTGACACCTCAACCTTGGACGTCCAGCCTTCAGCACCGTGAGAGAATCAACCTCCACTGTTCAGGCCCTCCAGTCTGAGGCACTTTGCTACAGCAGCCCAAGCTGACGAATACAGACACACACAGCTCTCCATGACGTGGAAGCCAGGCTGGAGGTCTACAATGACCAACAGCAGATTCATTTATTTCCCAAGACTGTCCAGGTGACTTGAATTAGGAGGAAAGAACCCTCCATACACATCTGCACAGGCACACAAAGAAACTCACTCCCAGTTCATTCAGCCCGTGACTCTTGGGACAAGGAAACACGACCGTGCTTTGCTCGAGACAGGCAGAAGAAGCTGGACGCCCACCTCTGGTTCCAGCACTGGCTCCAGCACGCCTGGGCTTTGCAGCCGGCAGGGCGTGGCCTCAAGGTCTGAATCCTGCCTGGCCACTTTTAGTCTGTATAGCCTTGGGCAAGACGCTTCCCTGCTCTCAGCCTCAGTTTCTTTATCTATAAAATGAGGATAATAACAGTACCTCCCTGGTAGGGCCTTTCACAGATGAATGGAAATGTAACAAAAAAACAGCCCAGGACTCAGATGTCCAAACAACATCTGTAATTTATACAAATTGCAGCAGAGTATGCACAGTGTTCTGTGGCATTAATCCTTCACCTCATGTGTCTCCAAGAATGTTCCGGATCATTACATAGGGCAGCGCTGTCCAAGATGGCAGCTACTGGCCACATGTTAGCTGTCCAGCCCATTCGAATTGACATGTGCTGTGAGTGTACAAGGCACACCAGATTTCAAAGGTGCACATCAATAAAAAGCAGTAAGCTATTTCATTAGTAATTTCTATAATGATCACAAGCAAAATGATAACAGTTTGACATATTGGGTTAAGTAAAATACATTATTAAAATCATTAAAATTAGGACTTCCCTGGCGGCCCAGTGGCTAAGACTCCACGCTCCCAATGCAGGGGGCCTGGGTTCGATCTCCAGTCAGGGAACTAGATCCCTCATGCATGCCACAACTAAGAAGTCCGCAAGCCACAACTGAAGACCCCGCATGCTGCAACTAAAGACCACGCATGCGGCAACAAAGATCCCGCGTGCCGCAACCAAGACCCAGTGCAGCCAAATAAATTTTAAAAATTTAATTAAAAAAAGTTAATTATAAAAAATATTATTAAAATTGACAGAGCTACTAGAAAATTTCAATAAACTCCCTACAAGGCTTGCATTATACAAGTTGCTGGGCTCTTTTTTTTATTTAACATTTTCATTGGAGTATAATTGCTTTACAATGGTATGTTAGTTTCTACTGTATAATAAAGTGAATCAGCTATACATATACATATATCCCCATATCCCCTCCCTCTTGCGTCTCCCTGCCACCCTCCCTATCCCACCGTTCTAGGTGGTCACAAAGCACCGAGCTGATCTCCCTGTGCTATGCGGCTGCTTCCCACTAGCTATCTATTTTACATTCAGTAGTATATATAAGTCCATGCTACTCTCTCACTTCGTCCCAGCTTCCCCTTCCCCCTCCCCATGTCCTCAAGTCCATTCTCTATGTCTGCGTCTTTATTCCTGTCCTGCCCCTAGGTTCTTCAGAACCTTTTTTTTTTTTTTTAGATTCCATATATCCGTGTTAGCATACAGCATTTGTTTTTCTCTTTCTGACTTACTTCACTCTACGACAGACTCTAGGTCCATTCACCTCACTACAGATAACTCAGTTTTGTTTCTTTTCAGGCTCTTTTTAATGGCTGCATAATATTCCATCGATGAGCCTATGGTGCTGTGACGGGCACTGAAGAGGCTTCCCGTCTTTTGCTCACAGAAAGTCCTTATAGCAACTTTCCCTGTCCCTAGATCCTTAGGTCCATGTATGTACTACTTCCACAGAATTAACTCCTAGCAGCAGAATCAGTGGGTTAAAGGGAACATACATGGTATTTTTGCTGACTTTTGCCAAACTACTCTCAGCAGCAGGTCCTAATACATTTTCAACAACAGAGTCTGAGACTTTTTTGGGGGTGGGGAGACGGCCTGCATTCTCTACCACTCTACCGGAGGAAATTCCTAAAGGAGGGACTTCAGAATCCTAAATGAGCCCCATACACTCTCTCAGCAAAGGCCTGATGAACAGCTCAGTTATGGCTCAGTTATTTACATTCCATTCTGGTGACATCATGGGGCTGGCCAGCAACAAACTCACCAAATAAGGTCTGAAGCTCTGTGGGGGGGGGGGGGGGGGGGGGGCCGGGCGGGTCGGGGGGGGGGGGGGGGGGGCGCTCCCAGGGGACGCTCCAAGGCCCAGCCCAGCAGGAAATCAGCTGCTGGCTGGATCGGGAAACCTCTGCTCTTTCCCACAAGAATGCCAACCATTGGCAAGGGTGTAGGCCCAGACGGGAGGCCTTCCCTGGAAACGTACGAGAGCCGGGGAGACTCAACTGCCCTCCCACAAGAGAGGATTAAAGAGAGGGACAGACCCTCACCAACAAAACCTGCCAACATCTACTGCTCTCACGCCCATGCCAAGCACCGTATTAGGTGCCATTTGTGCTCAGTTATGTTTCTCCCCAAAGGAAATGCACAGAGGATGTCAGAGCAAGAATTCCAGGCCCAGACTGGCTGACTCCAAAGCCCAAACTCGTTCCACAGCACATGATATCGACTCATCCCTTCTTGGAGAGTGGGATAAAGGACAGGAGAGGAGATACACCCAGAAAACCCCACAGCGGGTCTCTCCCCCGGTCGGAGCCCCATCAGAGGGGAGAACTCACCTGCCCAGCTCCTCCCCCATCTCATAGTGGTCTTCCACATCTTCCTGCCTGAATGTGGACATAGCGGCCGGTCTGCCTTCCAGCGCCTTCCACTCCAGTGCAAACCCAGTCACAGTGGCCCGGGGGACAGGACCTCAGGGAGTCCTCTAGCCGTGACCCTGGAGGAGGACACAGGGAAATAAGAAAGGAGTGAGATGCCAGCCATTACTTCTAGGTCAATGGAGTGACCTGCTCCCCCAAAAGAGGTTTCACATCACACCATGCTGAAATTCCACGGTCCTTGTAGAAAGCACTTGCAATTGGTGGGCGGGGCACGTCCATGTGTCGGTTCATTTAGATACCACACCGCCCCGAGGTCAGTGTTAGCCCCGCTGTGCCACCTCCACCCCCATAGCTCCCAGCCACAGACCTCTGCTTCCACACACAGCACCGCAGTCTTCTTCTGCCTCTCCCTCCTAGGCTTCTCCCAACCTGCTTGTCCAGAGCCCCACACACTCCTGCAAGCTCCCCACACTCTTCACACCCCCAAACCCTGGGGCTCCCTGATTCCCTGCCAGACCTCCAACACGCTTCCATCTCCCTACCCATCAGCGGCCTCAACCCCTCTTTCCCTTACCCACTAACCCCTCCTCCTCGGCTGGTCTCTTAAGACCCTCTGCAGCGCTGTGGGTAATCTCTTGCTCCCCCCAATCCTGAATTCCCCAGGAACTGGACAATGGCTTCCAAGCTCCTCCGAAGGCCCCGACCCGCTCTTGCTTCCCCTGACCTCCACCGTCCTAGCAAAGCTAACTTCTTCCTCCCCCCGTCCCCGAAGGCACCCCTCCAGGTTTCAAAGGCCCCCACCCCGGTCTCCACACTCCCAACGGGCCTCTTCAAAGGGCCACAGCTGAGAGTCTCCTCCATAGTCCTTCTCCCCCGACCTTCTCCCAAGCTCCAAGGCAGACCCCGACGGCTTCCTTCAGAGACGCCTCAAAGATCTCCCCAGCCTCTGACGTCCCTGCTCCAGCGTCCCAGAGACCGCCACGCCCCTCACAGGCCCCGGCCCAGCTTCTCTCCCGCCCAGTCATCCCACGGGCCCCCAAACGTCCCCCCCCGCTAAGACCCCCAAAGGCCCCCCCAACCCGCCAGCCTCGGACCGAGCCCGCTCCGCACCCTCCTCGGCCCCGCGCCGCGAACCGACCCCTCAGCCGCGCTGCCAGCCGCCGCGTCCTCAGGCCCCGCAGCCTTGGCTGCCTCGACGCGCCGACCCGTGCGACGTCACCGCGCCCTCCAGGGCCCGCCCCCAAGAGGTGGACCCCACCACCCATTGGTCAGTGCGCCCGCCGCTCGTGAAGCCCGCCCACCGCCGCCTTCCAGGCCCAGGCCCTCGCGCGTCCCGCCCTCCTCACCAAAATGCTGCCTCGCCTTTGGCACAGGCTAGGCTTCCCGCAGGTGATTGGCTGTAAAGAACGCCTGTCAAACTTACGGAAGTCGGCCTTCCGACTTCCGGCCCCTGGACCGCCCCGCCCGTTCTCCTCTGACCGGGGTCCTGAAGCTGGGAGGCGGGATGCTGAAATCCTGCATCCCTATTCCTGCCTACCTTGGGCATGAGATAACGCGAATCCAAGGCCCAGCTCCGGCATGACAGCCCGTGAGGTGAACCCTTGGGCTGCTTTAGTCCCTGAGTGGCAGTTTGCTTCTCTGTAAAATGCTAACCATATTCCAAATACATAAAGATGCAAATTAGGAGATTGGTCTGGTGTTGCCATTAATGCTTGAGAATTTTTAAATTTTTATTTATGTATTTATTTTTGGCTGTGTTGGGTCTTCGTTGCTAAGTGCGGACTTTCTCTAGTTGTGGCGAGCAGGGGCTACTCTTCGTTGCGGTGCGTGGGCTTCTCATTGCGGTGGCTTCTCTTGTTGCGGAGCACAGGCTCTAAGCGCGCGGGCTTCAGTAGTTGTGGCACGCAGGCTCAGTAGTTTTGGCGCAAGAGCTTAGTTGCTCCGCAGCATGTGGGATCTTCCCAGACCAGGGCTCGAACCCATGTCCTCTGCATTGGCAGGCGGATTCTTTCTTGTTTTGTCTTTTTGCGGTACGCGGGCCTCTCACTGTCGTGGCCTCTCCCGTTGCGGAGCACAGGCTCCGGACGCACAGGCTCAGCGGCCATGGCTCACGGGCCCAGCCGCTCTGCAGCATGTGGGATCTTCCCAGACCGGGGCACGAACCCGTGTCCCCTGAATCAGCAGGCACTCTCAACCAATGCACCACCAGGGAAGCCCTGGCAGGTGGATTTTTAACCACTGAGCCAACCAGGGAAGCCCCTTGAGGATTGTTTTGACTCCTTTTAAGCTCAAGATACATGATAACAGCTAGCATTGATCGAGCCTTACTGAGTACCAATCAACAACCCGAGAAGGTAAAACACATTAATATTTTACCCATTCTATAGTTGGGGAAACAAGACCCCAGAGAGGTTAGGTAACCCACCCGGAGTCACACAGCCGGCGAAGGCGTAACTGAGATTCATTCCCAGAGAGGCCCGAACCCAAGCCCACGCTAAACTAGCTCAGATACCATCTGACACGGACCTGTGTCTTTTGGTCCTTGCTGGCCACCCTAACCTCGTGCAACCGCCCCCCCCCGCCCTTTTTCACTCCACCATTTGCCTTCTCGCCTCAAGCATCTCATTGAGATGGCACCAACTCTTTCTTCCTCCTGCCTGGGAACCACCTTCCTCCACTCTTTTAACTCCTAAGCACACTTCAGTGCACAGCTAAAGCAGCACTTTCTCCCATATCCAGTTTCCCCTATTACATCTTGTATTTGTCACCATTAATGAACCAAGAGTGATACGTTATTAACCAGTCTGTACTTTATTCAGAGTTCCTTGTTTTTCCCTAATGTCCTTTTCCTGTTCGAGGATCCCACGTCATATTTAGTTATGTCTCCTTAGGTTCCTCTGGGCTTTGAGCTTCTCACACTTTCCAGTTTTTGATGACTTAGACAGTTTTGAGGATTGGTCTACCCCCTCAATTGGAATTTGTCTTTCTTGTGGTTAAAGAGGGGTGACGGGTTTTAGGAAGACCATACAGTGCCATTTTCATCACTCCTTATCAAGGGTCCATAGTATCATCCTGACTTATCACTGATGTTGACCTTGGTCATCTGGCTCTAGGCAACGTTCATCAGGTTTCTACAGCTCTTTTCCTCCCCTTTCCATACCTTAACAAGACACATATTAGTGGAGGTATAGGTCTGGGCAGCCTGGGAGCACAATGGCCACCCTCCTGGCCTGGAACCCCACACCAGCACCTCATTGTCCCCATCCGCCTTCCTGAGGACTGGCATGTAGAGTGATAACCCACGCATAACGTTACAAATCTTTAGGGTCCAAGTTTGAATGGACAAATCCAGAGAATCCTACAAAGGAATCCTTGCTGTTTTTTCAAAGAGCTGCTCCTAGCATGGAAGTTAGACTGAGGCTCCTCCCACAACCCAGGCACAAATCAGCTCCCAGTGTGCTAGTCAGCACTGCAGTAACCACAGGGAAGTTTTGATGGGACAAAGCTAAGCACATGGGCAATTTTCCCAGCCTGCACTGACTGCTAAGACAGCACCAGCGCCATCAGACTATGGAAATATGTTTACAGCTAAAAGTAACGGTCCTGGGCTGCACTGCCCCCATTTCAAATGCTCAGTAGACACATGAGGCCAGTGGCTGCCCCTGCAAACAGCACAGATGTAGGACAGTTCCACCGGCTGGCCCCACGTGACAGGTGGACAACTCGACTCGCCTGGATCACGTGAAGTCTCACGGACCTCTGCCTCAGCCCTGGACATTTGGAGATGATACTGAACACTGTGTATTGGAGCGTAAACAATGGCCTTGCTCACCGGCACAGGGAGTCCATTCTAGCCTGAGAGGATGGAGAAAGACCATGGACATGCATGCACGATCACCACCATATCAAATTTATTATTCCAATGGCACTAATACAGCTGGAGGTGCTCATGGTGACACTGCACAGGATTTCCTGCCTTCTAGCTTCTGTCCAAAGAGAACATCTACCCGCTTGTTCCTTCCCCCTTTCCGGAGGAAAATCCACTACGGGCCATTTACCCAAATAAACCTCTTAATGCGTTTATTTTTAACTTTTTTTGGACATGTGAATTTCCCTCTTAACAAAAAAGCTTTGGGTGTCCCATCTCCTCCCCCATCCCTACCAGCCAGATAAGTCCCTGCTGTGAGGGCACTTCTGTTGCCTCTGAAATCTAGAAATAAATATCGAAAGAAACGGCATCAAGTGTTCATGTTGAGCGATGGCACGGAGTGGGCCCCAGAAACTTGTCAGGCAGAACATTACTGGGTCTGGACAGCCTCAAGGTGTCGTGGAGAATGTGGGGCTGTTGCTGTGGTCACCTGTCCCTGGGCGCAGGGGCTGCGCCGAGTCCCACCAGGCAGCGGGCTGCGGGGAGGCTGCCTACAACTTGTCCAGGAAGTTGTCCAGGGCCGGGATGCCTTCCTTCAGGCCTTTGCGCTTGCGCGTCTCTGCCACCACCTGGCTGGGGCGGCTGGTGCTGTCGAAGGGGTCACCGGGCAGGATCTGCCAGTGGTCGAACACACACTGGGGAAAGGCCTGGCCGCCCGTGTTGGACCTCAGGTCAGCGGTGAAGCCTGTAGGAGGCACAGAAACGGCGCTCACCGGGCAGCCCAGGCAGCCTCATGGCTCCCTGGCGGAGGCCAGGAGGGGAAGGTGGGAACACAGGCCCACACCAGAGGATCAGAGTCCGGACTACCTGGCTCATGTCCGATGCCAGGCCCATTATCCCATCCCTCACCCAAAGGCTCCCTCAAAGGCTACTGATTAGTAAGTGGGGCAAGGCTGGCCCTTCCTGGGCCTCTGGTCTCCACCTGCTCCTTCTCAGGATGAACCAGGGCTCCAGCACAGCTTCTCTGCAGGCTTTGCTCTTAGATTTACAGGCCCAAGGACCTTCCCCCTAATTCAACAGTCCAGAGGCCCAAATGAGAAACAGGGCACCTCCTCCACAACTGCGATGCAGAAAGCAACAGCTCCCATCAGACCCACCCTGTGCCATGCACAACAAGAAAGAACTGGGCCCCTGGGACTTCCCTGGTGGCGCAGTGGTTAAGACTGCGTTCCCAATGCAGCGGGCCCAGGTTCAATCCCTGGTCAGGGAACTAGAGAGCCCACATGAATGCCGCAACTACAAGTTCGCATACCACAACTAAGGAGCCCGTGAGCCGCAACTAAGGAGCAAGCCTACCGCAACTAAGATCCAGCCCGACCAAATAAATACTAAAAAAGGTGAGAAGAAATGGGTCCCGTCCTAGACCAGATGGGCTGAATGTCTGCTGGGCTCCACCCCAAAGGCAGCAGGCATCTGAGGACCACACCAGACTGGCACTTACCAAAGGACTCATTGACAGGCAGGTAGGCCTTCACAACAAACATGGGGGTGCCGGCCACCTGGGTCTCCTCAAAGACGTGGCCCCGCTTCCTGTTCAGGACACCATAGATACCACCAACCACTTGTTCTGGACACTGTCAGGCAAAGAAAGGCTATTAGCAACTGTTGGGCAGGGTGGGACCGGGAGCAGCAGCTGGGGGGGCCAGGCCTCCCCACCTGGATCTCCACAAGATAGATGGGCTCCATGAGCCGGGGCTGGGCAGTCAGCACGCTGGCGTACAGGCAGCGCCGGGCCGTGGGGATGATCTGGCCGCCCCCGCGGTGAATGGCGTCCGCGTGCAGTGTCACATCGTGGACGTCGAAGCGCACGCCCCGCATGTTCTCCTCACACAGCGCCCCCTATGGAGGAAGGGGAACACCATCAAGAAACCGCCTCTACTGCAGCTCCTGAGAACAGGTCAGCCAGAACTGTCTGTGCCAGCTCCTCCAGGTCTCACCGACAGGGGCCACCATCTCGGCCTCCCTAGGGTCCCCTTCCCAGGAGGCAGGACCACAGCCCCACCTTGCCAACAGGGAAACAAGGACAGGAGGACGCCCCAGTGACAAACCCACCAGAGCTGTGCCTGAGCAGCCCCTCACCTCCTTGGTGGCCCACTGGAAGCCGGCCACCACACTGTCCTTGATCTCATTGAGGTACTGCACGCCCTTGGTGATGTCAGTGAGGATGTTGGGGCCGGTGCCATCAGGGCCAAAGCACCAGATCTTGCGGGCCTCGGCCACGTCCCACTCGTACTTCTCGGCTAGGTAGCGGGCCCGCTGCTTGAGCTCCTGGCGGTTAGACACCTCACCCTTGTCGATGTCCTCGGCCAGGCCGTCGGGGAAGGGCCGTGCCTTCATGTACAGCCTGTTGTGCTTATTGGGGGACTTGGACAGGCAGAGCACGTTAGACTCCTCACTGACGGTCTCTCGGTACGAGACAACTGGGTCGGATTTCTGCAAAAGGAGCGCGCAGGTCAGGTCAGGTCTGCCACAGGAACCAGACACCTGAGAGGCATCTTAACAGACGGTCTTCCTAATAACGAGGCCCACTTAACAGTGGCAGTGGCACAGAAAACAGAGTGAGTTTGATCTGACGCCACAGAGCCATGCATGTCTTCTGTGTAAACATGAGGTGTGCAGCTACTCCCTTGTAGGAGGAAGCCCACTGCCAAGAGGGCTGGTGAAACAGTGAAACTCCACATATGCGGTATTAACTGGGGGAAAAAAATCTCAAAAGATACAAGTGCTAGGCCTAACCCCACACCCCAGCATATTAGTTTTCTAACATAGAGAACAATGGGGAAAAGCTGTCACCATACCTGAAAAAAGAAAATTTCATTCCTGTAAGTAGAGAGAAACGAAAAGACAGAAGCTTAACAAAGAGAACCACACGTAAAGAAACCCAAATCCACGTCTGAGAACAGACACAGATCTGCGCTCAGTTCTGTGGGGAAAAAAAAAGGAGAATGGAAACCAGAACGCACCAGCTGGGCGTGGGGCCGGCTACGTAAGCCTCAGTGTCTGCACTTCCCAAGAGCTTTGTAAAAAATTTGTTAAGAAGCAGACCGCTCACACTCCAGCCTTGCCAACGCATCTAAGCTGGTGTCACGACAGCACATATCACCTGGCAGTAACGGATGGAAGGACAGAGAACTGAGTGGCCCAGTCAATGGGCCCCTCAGAGCCCAGCCTGGACCCAGGGCCCTGCCTTGCCCTCCGTCCTGGGGACAGCGGGCCTCCGGCCACCAGAGCAGCGCCAGGCCTCACCTTGATGGGAATGCAGGCGTGGTCCTCCTCCAGGTCCTTGAGGCAGATCTCCAGATGCAGCTCCCCGGCACCCGCGATAATGTGCTCCCCAGACTCCTCAATGATGCACTGAAAAGGGCCACGTGTCAGCCTGAGCACAGACCCCGGGACAAATGCGGGAAACCCAAGGGATTCTAGGGACAGGTAGAAAGCCGGCTCCAAGCTTTCCTCCAGATGGAAAAGGCAGACTCCCAAAATGGGGTTTTGGGGGGAAGACAGCAGGGTCCTCTTTACTCGTTTTCAACATTAACCTTCTGTAAGGACCCTCCATGCACAGGCAGCCTGTAAAGACCCAAGGAGCCTACGAAAGAAATCGGGTTCCTGGGTGGAAAACCACCATTTAAATTAAGGGCAGCACCTCTACCAGGGCAGGTGTACCCAGCACAGCTGGTTTTCTCAACACAGAATCTCTACTTGTGTGAGAAGCCAGCAGAATCCTTCGGCTCAGCCACACCACATAAGCCAACAAACCACCACCGCCGCCGGGGCCCACCCACCTGCACCATGGGGTCCGACTTGGCCAGCCGCTTCAGGCCTTCCACCAGCTTGGGCAGGTCGGCCGGGTTCTTGGCCTCCACAGCCACCCTGACGACAGGGCTCACGCTGAACTTCATCACCCGCATGTTGTGGGCATGCTCGAAGGTGGTGATGGTGCCTGTCTTCACCAGGAACTGGTCCACGCCCACCAGGCCCACGATGTTGCCACAAGGCACATCCTCGATGGGCTCGACGTAGCGGCCCATCATCAGGATTGTCCTGGGGGAGACACAAAAGGCCACAATGCATCGGCACTGGGGTGGCAGATCCCCAAATGACCAAAGACAAGCCTCCTTTGTCTTGGAGCCTGCGGCTGTCTTCTTGTCTGAAGGGGCAGTGCCACCCCACCCTGGGCCAAGCCCTGAATCTATCTTGCAAGCCAGGTCTCAATGAGAGTTTTGGCTCCTGGACACCAGGACAGAGCCACCTGCTCATTAACACGTGCCCTGTGCAGGACTCTGCACCGACCCAGGCCAGACATGCGTGCCACAGGGAAACCGGTGGCACTCGCAGGTCGCAATACAGTCAGGGCCCCGAGGAACTAGCAGGAATGGAGGCTCTTCCCACTACCCACACCTGGACTGGGTGGCCACCCGCCACATGACATCTCTGGGGTCAGAGCCTGCTCTCTGGGTATTTTAAAATGTATGCTGCCACCGTAATTTCAGCCTAACTGCTTCCCAACTCCGGGCTGTGCCTCACTGTGAATCCCTAGTGGGGAGGAGGAGACACTATTTCCTGGTGGGCCTCCCCCGGCCAAGTCTACATTCAGATAACCCTCACCCTTCCCCCTTCACTGGCTTGAGGGATGAAAGGGAGGCTGCTGGGCACCCTCTGCCTCACGGAGCACCTCACCTCTGGATTGGCTTCAGGTATAGATCTTCCTTCTTCCCGGGCGTGTAGTTGGGCCCCATGATCCTGACCTTCAGGCCGGTGGACACCAGCCCTGAGAAGACCCGGCCGAAGGCATAGAACCGACCTTTGTCAGAGGTCGGCACCATTTTGGAAATGTACATCATAAGAGGGCCTTTGGGGTCACAGCTTTTAATGCCTGAGGAGAGAAAAAGGAACCCCCCACAGGGGAAACTGATTCCCTGGCAGCGCTGTCCAGCGTTCTAACCCCAGGATGCAGGCACACCCACGTACCCATGGCGGCCTCGTCGTCCGGGGGCCCCTCGTACAGGAGCTCACAGCGGTACTTCTGGGCCGTCACGGGCGAGGGCAGGTGGATGGTAATCATCTGCAGCAGGGCATCCCCGGCAGGCAGCCAGCGGCGCATCACTGCCTGAGGTAGGGGATGTGAGAGAGGAACAAAAGAAATGACTTGAGAAAGAACCTACAAGAGCAGCGTAAAACACCTGACGTCTCCTACCCACCCCTGCTGGTGACAGAGCTCCTGCTGCTCATACTTCTAACGTCAGCCTGGGCCCAGCGTGGAGCCCTGAGACCCTTACAGCCAGCTGTCTGATTACCTGAGAAAATGGCACTCAAGCTGGGATGGGGACTCACAGGATGGCCGCTCCACTCACCTTCAGAAGTGGTTTGCCTTCTTTGTCTTTATCTTCACTGTCCAACTTGATGTCCAGTTTTTCAATTAGTTTTGCCGTCTCCTCTTTCTTGAAATTCATGATTGCATCAAACACCTGACACCCAAGAGACATGGCAAAGTGGGTTTGGGAACATACTGGAAGCCTGAAGCTACCTGCTTCCTGCTCTGGAGCTTTAAAGGCCATCTTCACTTACCGCCAAAGGCCTGACCCAATTAAGCAAATCACGGGGACACTTCTCGACAGATTGTTAAAAGAAAAAAAAAAAACCCTTTCTATTTTCAGATATCGAGCATACACTCACTAAACTCACAGGCTTGCAAACCCTAGACCCTCCTACCTCATCTCACCTGCTGCCCAGTCAGGGAGGCTGATGGTCCCCCCGATGATGAATATAGCCCAGGGGTCAGGGAGACTTCCCTGTCAGGGTGGAACCCTGAGGGCGTTCTGACCTCATGCTGACTCATCCTTGTCCCAGGAGCTGCCTCTGCAGCCTGGCCCTGCCTTGCCCCACGGCACCTTGCTACTGGCTGCAGCAGGTTGGGTACCAGATTCTCAGGGAGCCCAAGGACAGCCCTGGGGACGCCTACTACATCAAGCACACGCCAGCTCACCTTGAAGATGGGGTCCAGGATGAGCTGGCAGAATGTCCGCGGCAGCTTCTTGCCATCTGGGCTGTTGGCTGACTTGCTGAATTTGCCGTTGGCTGGATCAAAGTACCTGTCAGACAAGACTCAACCCAAGTTAGGGGAATCTGGGGGGATGCAGGTGTGAAGGACCCCACGGACACTTGGGCTATGTCTCCAGCACTCACCGGTCTCCCCATAGCTTCTTCATCATGTCCTCCACCTTCTTGGCCCGCTCGGCAGGCCCCAGCTGACCCTCGCCCTTGGCAGCAAACTTGGCCACGTACATCTCTGCAAACTGCTTCAGAGTGAAGGCCCAGCCGTGAAGACCAGACCCGAAGCCAACAGTACCGAGGACAGGGTCAATCTGAGAGAGCAGGAGGAAGCTGTGAGTTGGGACAGTTGGACACAAACCACATCAATGAAGCCCCCAAGCACCCTGGCCCTCAGACACTGGATTTCTTCAACAGCCGTCAGGTCAAAGTGAAGAAATTTTAGTCATCATGTACAGGGTGCCCAGCTCTGCCCCCATCACGAGGGGGTGTGCGATGATGCCACAGGCACTGCCCCATGCCCCTCTGTTAGCAGGCTGAGCTGCTACCCCACAGCTTCCACCGAAGTCCAGCCTTCTTGCCATTCCAAGGTTCCTGGCAACCTCACCTTCCAACCTCCCAAGAATCCCCAAGAGGCCATGGCTTCACAACAGTGGTTTCCCAAGGGCAGCCCCGAAGGAGAAGACCACAACCCTTCCAGTCTGCATGAGGAATGCTGCCCACCCGGTGGGAGAAGGAACACAGCAGGAAACGGCGATCTGCCAAGGGACCCCGACTTCAGCAGTCAGGCAATCTTACCATGATGTTGCCCATGGGGCCGCTCTCGCCCTCCCCGTAGGTGGAAATGATGACGTTTACATTCTCCACGATGCGCTGGAAGGTCTGGTAGAGCTCCTCGGGCTCCAGCTGCAGCTCAAGCAGGGCCCGGTCCATCTTGTTCATCATCAGCACAGGCTTGATGCGCTCGGCAATGGCCTGGCGCAGCACCGTCTCTGTCTGCACGCACACGCCTGTGGACCAGCAGGGGATGAGGCGTCTCCGTCGGCCAAAGAGGGGACAGCCCCAGGTTCCCCGCCATCCGTGGGGAAGCCTGCTGCTTACCTGACACGCAGTCCACCACCACCAAGGCACCATCGGTGACACGGAGGGCGGCTGTCACCTCTGAGGAGAAGTCCACATGCCCAGGGGAGTCAATGAGGTTGATGAGGAAGCCAGAGCCATCCTTGCTCTGCTTGATGAAGTTCAAGTCATTCTCTGAGAGCTCGTAGAAGAGGGAAATGGCCCTGAGAGATTGGGACAGGTTACCCGGATGGAGGCACACCTCAGCCTGGCTCCTAACCTGTTCCCACTAGCCCTGTGGTCCATCAGGTTCCTGCCCACGGGAGTCGGGGTGGATGCTCTTGATTCTGAAGTGAGGCTGTAATCCAGTAAAAAGCCAGACAGATGCTGCAACCTGTCTCCTCCCCCCACATTACTCATCCCTAGAGATGAACTACAAACTTCCCACACAAGAGCTATCCTATCCAGGGACATTTACCTCTGCAGCACCCTCTGCCGGGAACCACCACCTCCCTGGTACAGGTGCAATGGTACCAGAGTCCACCTGGTTCCTCTCAGGCTCAACACACCTGATTTCAAAGAGCTGCTACACAATCAGGCAAGATCCAGAAACCCCAAAGACTACCTTTCACCCTTCCCTCCCCAGCTGAAACGAGTCTCAGAGCCAATGACCAAGGAGATGTTACCAGATGAAGACAACTGTTGTTACAGCCTTTTTTTTTCCTTTTTTTGCAGGGGAGGGGGGTTTTCTCACCCTCTTAACATCTGGGGCCAGAAAACTCACAGGGGGCCACCATAGGTAAGGCAAGACCTTTAGCAGTATCCTTGGATGCCAGCAGCACCCACCCAGACTTCTCCAGACAATGCCAAGAGCCCCTCGGCCCCCCTCCTCTCCAAATCCCCTTAATACCACCCATCACTGTGCCTCTCCCACAGGAGACAAAGGTTCCCATCTCACTAGCTGAAGCCCCATTGTCCCTCACAGTCCAAAAACCCAACCCCAATGTGCTCATCTCCCCAGAAACCTGTCAGGAAAGGGTTGGCTACTGTCTGTCCTCCCTACCCACCGCCCAAGGACTCAGAGTAAGCACCTCCCCCCCTCCCTGTCCAGAGGGTGCCAAGGCTTTGCTCACGTCGACTTGATGGTGATGCAACGCTCCTGCTCGTCCTTTCGGGTGTCAGTGAAGCGGGTCTCCCCAGCCCGGGCGGAGGCTATGATACCCGCCTTGCACACCAGGGAGTCCGTCAGAGTGGACTTGCCATGGTCCACGTGGGCGATGACGGACATGTTTCGGATGTTGGCCTTCTTGTCCATGATGGCCCGGATCTGGTCTACAGTGAAGTTCACCTGGGTGGGTGGGGGGGGGGGGGGACGACTCAGGATGGCCGGGCACTCCAGGAATGAGGCTTGGCACTGAGACCTTGATCAATAGAGGCTGCTAGGCCATGGCCAGAGAGAGCTGGTCCTGGCACTGCCTCAACTCCCACCCAGATTCTCCTTTCTCTGTTGACACCCCTTTAAAAATGCAATTCACCCCGTCCCTGAAAAGACAGACGCTGGTTGTCACAACCCAGAATGAGTACTGGGGAGTAATTCTCAAAGAGTGACAACAGATTTCCTTTATAGTATATTGGCGTATCTGGGATCCAGCCGAAGTTCCCCCCACTGTGTTGCCACTGGTTATACCCCCAGCCTTCCCCCAACCAAAGGGCCTCTTTAAAATCCAAGGTCACCTCTCGCTGTGCAGGGTGGGGGTCAATCAGGTAGAGCCACGCACCCTGCCCCTGATTCTTAAATATGCCACCCCCGGTCGGGTGGGAGGCTTGCGCAGCCCTAACAGGCACGAGCCTCCACCTCGTAGTTCTGGAATCAGGTGTTCACAACTGGGAGGTACAGGGAGGACCAAGGTTACACAACGTCAGAAGACGAGACACTTCTAAAGGTCTTACTCTTCTCTTCTTTTGCCATTTCCTTGCCTCCCCCGGCTCCCGACAGAAAATCGGACTCAAACTCCCAGCCCACGGGTTACATAAGGCGGCTCCCCTCTCCCCGCTCGCACCGCGGCGCCCGCCATTACAGCGTCTGCCACATCATCATACCCCCGCCCCGCCTCCGCCCCAGCTCCAGCCGGGCCCGGGGTCCTGGAGGCGGCGGCGCCCCCGGAAGCGGAGCTCGGCTAGCAGTGTATCGCGCAGACATGGCGGCAGCCGCTTCCCCAGCCCCGGGCCCGCCGGCCCCGCCGCCGCCGCCATGTCTCCTCTCAGTCAGGGAGACCACAGCTCTCCAGGCCTGGTAGGGCCGGCCCTACGGAGGCCCCGCCGCCGATTCAGGCCGCCCGTTGAACAGCGCTGCTCACCATGGTGGCGGATGGCGGTGGATTCTCCCAGGCAGATCCGAGTGTGGCTAGCCGCGCCGAGGATGGCGGCGACGACGGCGGAAGAGAACGCTGACGTCAACACCCGAGCTTTTATAGGCCGACGCCGGTTGGGCGGGTCATCTGACCCCGCTTCTGGGGCGGGGCGAAGCGACGCCCCGCGCAGGCGCATGGACGGCCTCCCACAGGGTAACCCTTGTGCGTCGGCGCCGCTGCTCTAATATAGAGGGTCTGCGTTCCACACTTGAATTTTCCCCGGGGCGTGGTCCGCCCGGTGCAGGGTGCACGCCTCCCGGATGCAATACTTAGGTGCAAAAAGCCGTTTTAGCTGAGAATATTAACCATATCATAGCAACTACATCAGTCTGCAAAGTGCCAAGCACTCCTATTAAAAGCAGATTACAATATTAATGGGGTCTGTAGATTGCACCAAGGTTAATTTCCTCGGTTTGATGTTAGGTAAGATGACAGTACAGGGGTAAGAGTACTAGGGACCTCTCAGTACCATTTTTGCAACTACCTGTCTATTTACAAGAAAAAAAAAGCTTTTTTAAAGGCAGGTATTAATCACTCATTTATTCCACAAAGACAGATCGAGCGTCTACTATACCAGGCACTGCTATAGGTGTTGTGGATATAGCAGTGAACAAAACACCTTATTAGCTCCACCACTTTAAGTGTTCTTACAGTAGATACTCGTATTTTTCTATTCTTCAGTTTCCTTATCTGCGCAATGGGGTCATCAGTACGACCTCACTGGGGGAGAGTAAAATTCACTAAGTATATGTACAGGGATTAGCGCCGTGCCTGACACAGTTCTCAATACACGTCAGCTATTTTTAATTAGCTATCATTACTATTAATAAAACACATTTCAGGTACTGGTTTGCCCTGTCGCAAGCACGGGGGCTAAGCGCTTTTCTACATGCGCAATCTCATTTTCTACTTCATTTTCTCTCCAGGGGGAGGCGCAGGAAGACTATTTTGCATTTGTGTCCTAATATGACCCTAAGAAACAGCTGTATTTCAGATCTCTGGCTCAAGAGAACGAATTGGCATTCAATTCAGTATTTTTATTCTTGGTAAAGAGCCCAGCTGAATGCCTGGTACACAGTAGGCGCTCATAAGTATTTCTTGCACCAATTAATGATATTCTCATTAGCGTAAATAAACCCCTTTCAGTAAATCTTCCCCTAAATTCACTCTGTCAAAAAGAGGGGGACTACAGTGCTTTCCCTGCGCTGGGAGCAGGGGAGATGTGCGTCTGTAAAAAGCCATGCAAGTTCGGGTCTGGACTCTAAGCCTATGCACTCCTCTCTCCGCAAAGGCTTTGAGCGTTTTGCTTTGTAAAGCGCTATCACAGCCCTGATTTCGTTTAATCGAAGACTGCCATCACTATCCCGCGTTTAACCCAGGGGGAAACTGAGGCAGGAAGGAGCTGCTCCAGAAATATCTACCGAACGACCGAGGATCGGAGCCGCAGAGTGGCAGGCAGCAGACGTCAATGCCCGAGCTCAATCCCGTATCTTTAACACCTGCGCCTGTGTTCCTGACACGTTATGTTAATTTTACATGGCAAGCGCATGCGCCGTTGGGGGGACGCGATTTCAGCAGATGGGTATCCAGTTTCCCATTCTTAATAAATGATTTATCTTAGTTTTTTTTTTTTTTTTTTTTGCGGTACGCGGGCCTCTCACTTTTGTGGCCTCTCCCGTTGCGGAGCACAGGCTCCGGACGCGCAGGCTCAGCGGCCATGGCTCACGGGCCCAGCCGCTCCGCGGCATGTGGGATCTTCCCGGACCGGGGCACGAACCCGCGTCCCCTGCATCGGCAGGCGGACTCGCAACCACTACGCCACCAGGGAAGCCCCTATCTTAATTTTTAAAAAATGTTTAAGTGCACTCAGCACTAACTGTGTGCTGGGCTCCGTCTTAGGCACTTCACAGCACTTCCTTGCAAATTGGAACATTTCAGAGATTAAAAGCAAAAGTTTTCTCGTTAAGAGGGTTGAATTTGCTCCCAAGTGAATAGATTGCTTATTGAGAAATTTTAACTTAATGTAAATTAAAGAGGCCGGGGAGAGTTTAAGGGGAATGGGGAAATTTAAGACATTCCCTCCCCTCTGTAACCCTCCATGCAGAGGTGTTCCACCCCCCAGCTGCAGGGATGAGGCCAGATGTTGGCAGGGGACAACTCCCCACCGCCATCCCCAGACCCAGAAGCCTGGGGAGGAGCAGGGCTTCAGCACAGAGCAAAAGCAGACAGCCAGGCTCAGGGTCTGCAGTAATAAATACAGCTGAGGGTAAAGGGCGGGGAAGAAGCACGAAAAAAAGCAACCGCTGCAGGAAAGCTCTGCTGCGCGTGCGCTCGCTGCGGCGCGGGGCGGACACGGAGGTCCCGGCAGCGGCTCCTGCTGACCAGAGGCCGCCACTGCACGCCCCTTGCATCTGCCTTTTGATGCTGTTGAGCGCGTATTGGATACCCATCACTACCCTTTAAATCAATTAATTCACGGGACTTCCCTGGTGGCCCAGTGGGTTGGACTCCGTGCTCCCAATGCAGGGGAGCCGGGTTCGACCCCTGGTCGCGGAGCTGGATCCCGCATGCATGCCACAACTAAGAGTCCACATGCTGCAACTAAAGATCCTGCATGCTGCAATGAAGATCCCATGGGCCGCAACTAAGACCCAGTGCAGCCTAAATATTAAAATATAATAATAATAAACCAATTAATTCACGTAATCCTCCCCACACCCTGGACTTTGTGTGGGCTCATTTATGCAGGAGCAAATTGAGGCTCAGAGAAGTTAAGTGATTTCCCCAAGGTCACACAGCTAATAAGGGCAGAGCCAAGTGACTTAAAAAGGCATGGTTTAGTGGTCCACCCATACGCTGGAATATTACTCAGCCTTAAAAAGGAAGGAAATTCTTCTCTCTTTTTTTTTGGCACTTTTATTATTATTTTTTGAATTTTATTGTATTTATTTTTTTATACAACAGGTTCTTATTAGTTATCCATTTTATACATATTAGTGTATATATGTCAACCCCAATCTCCCAATTCATCCCACCACCACCACCACCACCACTTTCCCCCCTTGGTGTCCATATGTTTGTTCTCTACATCTGTGTCTCAATTTCTGCCCTGCAAACCGGTTCATCTGTACCATTTTTCTAGGTTCCACATATATGCGTTAATATACGATATTTGTTTTTCTCTTTCTGACTTAGTTCACTCTGTATGACAGTCTCTAGATCCATCCACGTGTCTACAAATAACCTAATTTCGTTCCAAAAAGGAAGGAAATTCTGACACAGGCTACAACATGGATAAAATGGTATGCTCAGTGAAATAAGCTGGACACAGAAGCACAAATATTGGGGAATTCCCTTGCGGTCCAGTGGTTAGGACTCTGTGCTTTCACCACTGAGGGCCCAGGTTTCATCCTTGGTCAGGGAACTAAGATCCCACAAGCTGCATGGTGTAGCCAAAAAAAAAAAGGACAAATATTGTATAATTCTACCTATATAAGGTCCCTAAAGGAGTCAAATCCAAGGGACAGAAAGTAAAGTGGTGGAGGCCAGGGTCTGGGGGAGGGGGAGTCAGTGTTTCATGGGGACAGAGTTTCCGTTTGGAAAAATGGAAAAGTCCTGGAGATAGATGGTGGGGATGGCTGCACAACAATGTGAGTGTACTTAATACACTAAACTGTACACTCAAAAACGATTTAAAAGGTCAATTTTACGTTATGTATATTTTACCACAATTTAAAAGAAAAAATGCATGGTTTAGTCAGGGAGCAACTCTGCTCCACTACTACTTCCTAGATTGATTCCAGATTTGGTTGATCTGAAACCAGAAATCATGAGTTTAGATTCTGCCCTCGCAGCCTGTGTGAACTTGGGCAAGTTACATAATCTCTCTGAGCCTCAGGATCCTTCATGTAAAATGTTGAATAATAACAGAACCTATTCTATTCTGGGGCTCTTGTGAGACTTAAAGAAGTTAATATAAAGTACCTAGCACAGTGCCTGGCATACATTAAGCCCCGTTGAAGAATTTGCTCCTGTTATGGGCTAAATTGTGCCCCTCCCCCAAACATATATATTAAAGTCTTAACCCCCCAGTACCTCAGAATGTAACTTTATTTAGAGACAGGGTTTTTATGTTTGTTTGGGGTTTTTTTTTGGCAGTACGCAGGCCTCTCACTGCTGTGGCCTCTCCCGTTGCGGAGCACAGGATCCGGACGCGCAGGCTCAGCGGCCATGGCTCACAGGCCCAGCCACTCCGCGGCATGTGGGATCTTCCCGCACCGGGGCACGAACCCGCGTCCCCTGCATCGGCAGGCGCACTCTCAACCACTGAGCCACCAGGGAAGCCCTAGAGACAGGGTTTGAAAGAAGCAATTAAGTTAAAGTGAGGTCTTTAGGGTGGGCCCTAATTTAATATGACACCAGTCATATTGGTGAGATTGGGAAAAGACAGGCCCAGAGGGGAGACCACACAGGGACACAGGAAGAAGGCAGCCATCTGCAGGCCAAGGAGAGAGGCCTCAGCAGAAATCAACCCTGCCGACACCTGGATCTGGGGCTTCTGACCTCCAGAACTGTGAGACAATAAATTTGATGTTTATTTACCCATTTTGTTGTGGCCTCCCCAGCAAATTAAAACAGCCCCCATTGTGAGATAGAAACACCAGATTTTATATATTGCAACCATTCCTTCTAGGAGCATTTATTAGCACTTACTACCTGCTGCATTGAGGAGAGCGAGGTACTCTCCTCGGGCACAAAATTTAAGGGGGCGGAGCTCCAAAAAACTCAGTCCTGATGGTTTTTGTTTTTTTGTTTTTTTGACTGCACCACGAGGTATGTGGGGCCTTAGTTCCCCAACCAGGATAGAACGTGTGCCCCCTGTAGTGGAAGTGCAGAGTCTTAACCACTGGACTGACGGGGAAGTCCCCGATGATTATATTTTAGTATCACTTTTTAAACTTCAAATAAATGCAAAAACAGTCCATGATGAGCAAAGCATCCAAATTTTAAAGAAAGATAGGACCAGGGACTTCCCTGGTGGCACAGTGGTTAAGAATCCGCCTGCCAATACAGGGGACACGGGTTCGAGCCCTGGTCCGGGAAGATATCACATGCCATGGAGCAACTAAGCCTGTGCGCCTAGAACCCATGCACCGCAACAAGAGAAGCCACCACAATGAGAAGCCCACGCACCACGTTCGCGGCAACGAGAGAAAGCCCGCGCAGCTACAAGGACCCCAAAAATAATTAATAATTATTAAAATAATTAATTAATTAAAATAATTAATTTTTAAAAAGAAAGATAGGACCAGTAGTATTGATTTCTCCTTTTCTCTCAGGGTCCAGGATAACTGCACACATCTCAGGGTTAGGTAGTCCCACTACATGCTCTAGGGGTGTTCTGTAGCATGGAATGTTCTGGAATAGTCTTAGGAAGGGGTGTACTGCTTCTCTGGATGGTTGAACAGCTGAGTTTAGGGAGGTCTGGTGGGGCTGCATGGTGAGAATGGGTGGTCCAGTGTTGGTTCCTAAGATCACTGAACTGTGCAGAGGTCTCACGGAGGAGACGGATTTGCTGGCCCTTTCAGAAGGTTCTCACTGTACAGATCCAGTTGACAGAGGCTAAAACTGAGACTCTTAGAGGGTAAGTGAAGGTGGATCTGTTCCCGACTCCGCCTCCTGTGAGGGCTCCCAGCAGGTCCACAGGGACTCACTGAGAGCCCTAGGCAAACTGTTTTGCATTTCTTTGCAAATCTGCCCCTGGGACCTCAGGCTGAGGGACTTTCCACCCGCCCCGCCCTTCCCCGCCTGCAAACACACCCATCAGTTTTGCAGCCCAGCTCAACCTTTTTGCTTGGAATTCCTCACATCCCTCCAGTCTTGGCACTCATTCATCTAGCAAATGTTTTCCTGGGAGCCTGTCAGAGGAAAAAAAGAATCCCTGCCCACGAGGAGCTGACCCTCTGGTGAAGGAAATAGTCAATCGAATATCTGCACAAATGGAAGCTTTCAAATTGTGCCAGGAAGGAGAAAGAGAAGAGGCAAAGGAGAGGATAGAATAGGGAGGGCTATGACCTAGCCTGGGGGATTCCAGAGGGCTGCCTGGAGGAGGTGATTCCTTAACTGTTACCTGAAAGATGACCAAAGTGGAGATGGCATTCCAGGGAGAGGGAGCAGCAGATACAAAGACCCTGAGGTGGGAGGCACAGTGAAGAAACAGTGTGACTCTGAGTGTAAAAAGAGCAGAAGGGGTACTTCCCTGATGGTCCAGTGGTTAAGAGTCTGTGCTTCCACTACAGGGTGTGCGGGTTCGATCCCTGATCAGGGAACTAAGATCTGGCTTGCCGTGCAGCACCATCAGCAAAAAAAAAAAAAAAAAGCAGAGCGGGCAGCTTTAGATGGACCAGTCAAGGCATGACTCTGAGACAAATGTTGGCTCATTTTTTCAAAAAGGGCCAAGTAGAAAACATCTTGGCTTTTCCGGCCACACGGTTTCAATCACAGCTACACAACTCTGCACGTAAGCAGCCATAGATGACACATACTCAAATGGGCATGGCTGTGCTCCAATAAAACTTTATTTATGGGCTCTAAAATTTGAATTTCATACAATTTTCACGTGACATGAACTATGATTCTTCTTTTGATTCCCCTCTGGGACTTCCCTGGTGGTGCAGTGGTTAAGAATCCGCCTACCAATGCAGGGGACAGGGGTTCGATCCCTGCTCTGGGAAGATCCCACATGCCGCGGAGCAACTAAGCCCGTGTGCCGCAACTACTGAGCCTGCACTCTAGAGCCCGCGTGCCACAACTACTGAGCCCGTGTGCCACAACTACTGAAGCCCGCACGCCTAGAGCCTGTGCTCCACAGCAAGAGAAGCCACCGCAATGAGAAGCCCGCACACCGCAACAAAGAGTAACCCCTGCTCGCCGCAACTAGAGAAAGCCTGCACGCAGCAATGAAGACCCAACGCAGCCAAAAAAATAAATAACAAATAAATAATTTTTTTGAAAATGTAAAAACCATTCTTAGCTCACTGGGGCACACAAACAGGCAGTAGAGGGGGATACGGCCCCTGGGCCTTAGTTTCAGACCACCCCACCACCCTGCCCGGCTCTGGGAGAAGGGTGGCCCTATAATTTATCATCTAAATAAGAACACTTTACATTTGCAAAGTTGCGATTGAATTTTTTTTATATATATATATGTATGTATTCTTTTTCAGGTTCTTTTCCACTACAGGTTATTATAAGATATGGCATATAATTCCCTGTGCTCTACAATAGGTCCTTATTGTTCATCTCTTTCGTATATAGTACTGTGTAATTGTTAATCCCAAACTCCTAATTTATCCCTCCCCTCCCCCTTTCCCCTTTGGTAACCATAAATTTGTTTTCTCAGTCTGAAGCTGTGATCGAAGTTTTAACCAAAATACAGAAATGGCATAAATCAAACGTATAAAATCTGATGCCTTTCACAAAGTAAACACATGCCAGTAGCCAATATGAAAATCAAGATACAGAACGACCAGCCCTCAGAAACCCCCTGTGTCTCTTCCAGTCACTACCCAAAGATACCCAGCATCCTGTCTTCCAACAACACAAACTGGGGAGGGGGGGGCTATTTTTGAATTTCATACACCTTGAATCATGCAGCATCGCCTTTTCTTGTTTTTAACTCTTATTCCTTATTTTTTTGGCTGCGTTGGGTCTTAGCTGCGGCATGCGGGATCTTTCATTGCAGCATGTGGGCTTCTCTCTAGTTGTGGTGTGTGGGCTCAGTAGTTACTGCACACGGGGCTTAGTTGCTCTGCGGCATGTGGGATCTTAGTTCCCTGACCAGGGATTGAACCCGTGTCCCCTGCATTGCAAGATGGATTCTTAACCACTGGACCACCAGGGAAGTCACAGCAGCATGGTCTCTTTTCAATCCAGCTTCTTGCAGTCAACATTCATACGAAGGTTTACCCATGTTGGGGATGACTGAACTTCACCTGTTCTCACTGCTCCATTCTCTTTCTGAGACCCTGGCACAATTTACTTATCCGTTTCACTGTTGGTGCGCATTTGGGTTGTTTCCAGCTTGGGCCGGTTATGACTAATGCGGCTATGGAACATTCTAGCACGTGTCCTGGCAGCATTTCTGTTGCGTACATACATAGGAGTGGGAATGCTGAGTCATACACTGTGCCTGATTCCAGCTTGAGTGGATGTAGGCATTCACCAAATTGCAAATCAGGATGGGTTTGAAAGCAAAAGGGACACTAACTGATTTACACCAGAATGATGGTTGTAAACCAGGCTTATCCCAGGCCCCTGGGATGTGTGGTCCCCCAGGGTATAGGGGAGCATATGAGTGAAGAACCCCAATGAGCAGAACTCTGATACCTCCTGTGCCTGATGTAAGCCTCATTTGTAAAATGGAACGGGTAATCCTCACCCTCCAGCACAGGGTCACACCCAGGAGTGATTTTGCCCTCAGGGTACGCTGGGCCATGTCTGGGGACCTTGGTAATTATCACAGCTGGGGAGGGGGGCTCCTGGCATCAAGTGGGTGGGGGCCAGGGAGGCTGCTCCATACCCCACAGTGCCCAGGACGGCCCCCCAGATAATGATCTGGCCACAATGTCCACAGTGCCAAGGTTGAGAAAAACCCTATATTTGATTATTTACAACATGGTCTAAATTTTTCGAGTGCAGATAGTATTCATTCGTCCAACACATATTTAGCACCTCCTGTCTTCCCGACATTGAGTGAGGTTCTGGGGACACAGAACAAGCATCCCTGTCCTGGGGGGCTTATAGTTTAGTGAGAGATGGCAGGGAGGACAGTAAATAAGTATGTGATATGTCAGATGGTGAGAAGTGCCATGGAGAGAAGTGAAATAGCACTAGGGAACGCTGTACTGGGGGCGGACGGTAGCAAACACTTTATATGCATAAGGAGATATCAGAGCAGAGCCCTGAAGAAGATCAGGGAGGGGGCAATTGTGGGTGTCTGGGGGAAGGGCATTCCAGGTGGGAGAAACAGCTTGGGCAAAGGCCCTGGGGCAGCACCATGCTTGGCATATTGAAGGAACAGCTAGGAGTTGACTGAAGCAGAGTGAGTGAAGGGGAGAGAGAGAGGAGGGAGGTGAAGATGGGGGGTGGGCAGGGCCTTGTGGTTCACAGGGAAGATTTGGGCTTTTACCCTGAGGGAAGTAGGATCCCAGAAAGGCTGGAGGGCTGTGGGCAGAGGAGGGGCAGGACCTGACTCAGGTACTCGGGGGCGCCCTCTAGTGGCTTCTGTGGGGCGGACAGACCACGGTGGGGGAGGGGCTGCAGGGGGGAGGCATGGCCTTGGGGATTGTGCTGGTCCAGGAGAAAGATGGTGGGGGCGGGCTTCCCTGGTGGCGCAGTGGTTGAGAGTCTGCCTGCCAATGCAGGGAACACGGGTTCGAGCCCTGGTCTGGGAAGACCCCACATGCAGCTGAGCAACTGGGCCCGTGAGCCACAACTACTGAGCCTGCGATGAAGAGTGGCCCCCGCTCCCACAGAAAGGAAGACCCAACACAGCCAAAATATATATATATATATATATATACATAAATAAAAAAAGATGGTGGGGGTGGGAGGGAGGGAGACGCAAGAGAGAAGAGATATGGGAACATATGTATATGTATAACTGATTCACTTTGTTATAAAGCAGAAACTAACACACCATTGTAAAGCAATTATACCCCAATAAAGATGTTAAAAAAAATTAAAAAATAAAATTAAAAAAAGATGGTGGGGGCTGAGGAATGGAAAAATAAAATGTGGTCCATTCACACAGTGGGATATTATTACGCCATAAAAAGGAGTGAAGCACTGACACACGCTACAACGTGGATGACCCGAGAGAAGCCAGACACAAAAAGTCACGTAGTGTGTGATCCCATTTATATGAAATGTCCAGAACAGGCCAATCCACAGAGACAGAAAGTGGGTTAGTGGTTGTCAGGGCCTAGGGGACAGGGGAGTGACTGCTAATGGGGATGGGGTTTCTTTTTGGGGTGATAGAAATGCTTTAAAATTAGAGCACAGTGATATTAAAACTCATTAAATTCTACATTTAAAACAAACCCGGTGGACTTCCCTGGTGGCGCAGTAGTTAAGAATCCGCCTGCCAATGCAGGGGACACGTGTTTGAGCCCTGGTCCAGGAAGATCCCACATGCTGCAGAGCAACTAAGCCCGTGCACCATAACTACTGAGCCTGTGCACCACAACTACTGAAGCCCACGCGCCCTAGAGCCCGTGCTCGGCAACAAGGGAAGCCACCGCAATGAGAAGCCTGCGTACCGCAAAGAAGAGTAGCCCTCACTCGCCACAACTAGAGAAAGCCCGCGCAGCAACGAAGATCCAACGCAACCAAAAAATAAATAAATAAATTTATGAAATAAATAAATAAAATTTGTTTATTTAAATAAATAAAATAAAACAAACCTGTTGACTCTGTCCATTTCACCCCATCCCCCCTGGCCCCCACCCTGGTCCAGGACCCCATTATCAGTTGCCTGGGTGACTGCACCAGCCGCCTCCCTGGCCTCCTGCCTCTGCTATTATTCCCCACCAGCCATTTTCCACAGCTGCCAGGGGGATCTTTGTAAATACAAATCATATCTTACCCTGGGTTAATTAATTTTAATTTGGTTAATATTAATTTTTTTTTTTTTGGCCGTGCTGCATGGCATGCGGGATCTTAGTTCCCCAACCACGGATTTAACCTGTGCCCCCTGCGGTGGAAGCATGGAGCCTTAACCACTGGACCACCAGGGAAGTCCCACTGGTTAATTTTATGTGTCTGCTTGGTTGAGCCATGGTGCCCAGATGTTTGGTCAAACATTATTCTGGCTGTTTCTGTGAGGTATTTTCAGATGAGACTGATATTTTAAATCAGTGGACTTTTAAGTAAAGCAGATTCCCCTCCCTCATGTGGGTAGGCCTTATCCAATCTGTTGAAGGCCTGACTAGCACAAAAAGACTGATCTTACTAAGCAGGAATTCTGCCAGGAGACAGCCTTCAGACTTGAGCTGTGACTTCAGCTCTTCCCTGGGTCTGAATATTCAAGGGCAATTCCAATGTACTTGTTTCCCTAGGTGACACTGGCAAGTCACATAACCACTCAAGACCTCAGTTTTCTCATCTGTAAATTGGACCTAATAATGGTACCTATTTCATGGGGTTGCTGTGAGGATGAAATGGTAGCACATGTTAAGTGCTTAAAACAAGGCTTGGGACTCCTCTGGCAGTCCAGTGGTTAAGACCCATGCTTCCAATGCAAGGGATCGAACCCTGGTCGGGGAACGCGGCCAAGAAAACACAACAACAACAACAACAAAAAACACGAGGCTTGACAGCAAGTATTAACTGATACTGTTACCATCAGCAGATTACAGTGATTTCCGTGGAAAGTGGAATTGGTGGGTCAAAGGTTAATTGACCTCCTTTTTCTGAAAGGCAGTCAACCCAGCCATTTTCCACACTGGCTCTTTTAAATATTCTCAGCTTCTCTTTCTCCTCATATTTTGAAAAATCAAATACTAAACACCTGGTAGAAAGGCCTCAGGTAAAGCAATCAAAAATATCAATTTGGGGGCTTCCCTGGTGGCTCAGTGGTTGAGAGTCTGCCTGCCGATGCAGGGAACAGGGGTTCGTGCCCTGGTCCGGGAAGATCCCACATGCCGCAGAGCAGCTAGGCCCGTGAGCCATGGCCACTGAGCCTGCGCGTCCGGGCCTGTGCTCCACAACAGTGAGAGGCCTGCGTACTGCAAAAAAAAAAAAAAAAAAAAGCAGGTTGGAAGGAAAGAGGAAAGGGAGGGAGGAAGGAAGGAAGGGCCAAATCTAGCCTGACAACTGTTTCTGTACAGCCTTTGAGCTAAAAATGTTTCTTTTTCTCTTTTCACTGTTTGAACCAAAGAATAATATTTCATAATATGTAAAAATTATATAAAACTCAAATTCAATGTTTAGAAATGAAGTTTTACTGGCACACAGCCATGCCCATTGAGTTAAGTCGTTGCTACAGATGCTGTAGCCCACAAAGCTGAAAATATTTATTATCTGGGCCTTCACAGAAAATGTTTTCCCACCTCTAATTCAAAACAGTGACTAGCATGTAGTAAGTGTTTGATATTTGGAGAAATTATTACTGAATATCTGATGGAAGAATCTGATGCAGTTTACCACTTGACTCTGCTCTTTGGAGAGGGTCAGGCCTGGATTAAGATTCTGGCTCTGGGGGACTTCCCTGGTGGTCCAGGGGTAAAGAATCTGCCTTACAATGCAGGGGACACGGGTTTGATCCCTGGTTAAGGAACTAAGATCCCACATGCCCCGGGGCAACTAAGCCGGTACGCCTCAACTAGAGCCCAAGTCCTGCAGTCTACAGAGCCCAGGCACCCTGGAGCCTGCGCACCGCAACTAGAGAAGAGAAAACCCTCACGCCACAACGAAGAGCCTGTGTGCCACAACGAAAGATCCTGCATGCTTCAACAAAAGAACCCCCATGCGGCATCTAAGACCCGATGCAGCCAAAAATAAATAATTAATTAACTAAATCTTAAAAAAATAAAAAGATTCTGGCTCTGCCTATGTCTGGGCAGGTTGCTTCCCATGTCTGAGCCTGGGTTTCATCATCAAAAAACAGGGGTCAACAAGAATGCTGATCACACAGAAGGAGCTTGATCTGGTAGTTCTGTGAGAGCTCAGCAGCCTTAGCTACTGAATATCATGACTCCCTCATGAGTATATAACCCTGGCCTCAACGATAAACAACTTACAGTCCATTTTGTTTCTTCCACCTTTCCCCATGCCCTCCTCATTCTTTTTTTTTTTTTTTTTTTTTCCTGGCCAGGCCACACAGCCTGTGGCTTGTGGGATCTTAGTTCCCCGACCCAGACGCTCAGCAGTGAAAGCAGAGTCCTAACTACTGGACTGCCAGGGAATTCCCTCCTCATTAGTTTAAAGCAAATCCTATATCATTTCTTCTGTACATATGCCCTCATGTATTCTTTATTTTTTTTTATTTTTTATTTTTTATTTTTTTTGCGGTACGCGGCCTCTCACTGTCGTGGCCTCTCCCGTTGCGGAGCACAGGCTCTGGACGCGCAGGTTCAGCGGCCATGGCTCACGGGCCCAGCCGCTCCGCTGCATGTGGGATCTTTCTGGACCGGGGCACGAACCTGCGTCCCCTGCATCGGCAGGCGGACGCTCAACCACTGCACCACCAGGGAAGCCCTGCCCTCATGTATTCTTCACAAAGACTCTTTTTATTTTTTTCTCTTGTATTTTATTTATTTATTTAATTTTGTACTGAAGTATAGTTGATTTACAGTGTTGTGTTAATTTCTGGTGTACAGCAAAGTGACTCAGTTACACATATATACATATGTATATTCTTTTTCAGATTCTTTTCCATTATGGTTTATTACAGGATATTGAATATAGTTCCCTGTGTTATACAGCAGGACCTTGTTCTGTATCTATTTTACATATGGTAGTGTGTATCCGTTCATCCCAAACTCCTAATTTATCCTCCCCACCCTCCCAACCAGTGCCTTTCCCCTTTGGTAACTATAAATTTGTTTTCTATGTCTGTGAATCTATTTGTTTTGCAAATAAGTTCATTTGTATCATATTTTAGATTCCACATACAAGTGATATCATAGGTATTTCCCTTTCTCTTTGTGACTTACTTCACTTAGTGTGATAACCTCTAGATCCATCCATGTTGCTGCAAATGGCATTATTTCATTCTTTTTTTATAGCTGAGTAATACTCCATTGTATGTATAAACCACATCTTCTTTATCCATTCATCTGACAAATGCTCTTTCCATAACATAGCTGTAGCACCATTATCACACCTTCAGCTGTTCCAACCGTGATGGTTGCAAGAATCTATAAATGATCAAAGTTCATAAAACTATAAATGACCACCACCACCAGCAATGGAAACATGCATGTAAAAACCGGTGAAATCGGGCTTCCCTGGTGGCGCAGTGGTTAAGAATCTGCCTGCCAATGCAGGGGACACAGGTTCGAGCCCTGGTCCGGTATGATCCCACGTGCCGCAGAGCAACTAAGCCCGTGCGCCACAACTACTGAGCCTATGCTCTAGAGCCCGCAAGCCACAACTACTGAAGCCCGCACACCTAGAGCCTGTGCTCCGCAACAAGAGGAGCCACCTCAATGAGAAGCCCGCACACCGCAACGAAGAGCAGCCCCTGCTCGCAGCAACTAGAGAAAGCTCGTGTGCAGCAACGAAGGCCCAACACAGCCAAAAATAAATAAATAAAATAAAAATTCAAAAAAAACCCCCCAAAACCGGTGAAATCCAAATATCTGTACCTGAGTTGATTGTATGGTACCAACATCAATTTCCTGGTTTTGACAACACACTGTGGGAATGTGAGATATTATCATTGGGGGAAGCTGGGTGAAGGGTACATAAGTGTGAAGGGTGCTAGTTCTGCACCCTTTTCAAAATAAAAAAGTGTAGGAAAAGTAAAACAAAACCCTGCAGAGTCAGAGTTTGTGTGAGGTGAGGAAGGTCACCTGTACAATTGCGGAGTTGGATTCCCTCTTTACTTAAATTTTAGTATTTTCTTCATCATGGATTTTTTTGCATTAATTTTATTTTTAAAAATACCGCACAAACATACTTATCTTGATAACTGAGTCATTTGGGGCGCTGTCTTAATTTTGCCTAATTCTTGCCCTGAGATTGATCATCTCAAGGGATGGGCCCTGAAATACACATTTTTGTCCTCTTGCTTCCAGGTTTTGACACACGAAAGTTTGAGTACAGCGGCCCGTTGGCACTGGGGAGCCACGGAGAGCTCTTGAGCAGGGGAGTTTCCGGTTAGTGCAGATTCCATAGGTTTACTGTGGGTGGGGAGGCGGAACTAGGGGGGCGGGGTGGGGAGGGGCGGTTCGCCGGCATCCCGGGAATTGGGCAGGGGGTCCGGCATTTCTCCTCCAGGGGCCAACCAAGGAGGTGTAGCGCCCGCGCTCCTTCGGCCGCGCTGGGACCCGGATGTACAGTGCGCGGGTCGCCCGGCCAGCCGAGGCTGTCCCGCGCTGCGCTCCAAGGCGGCTCACTGCACGCACTGGCGGCCGCTGCGCGGGCCAACCGTCTCCTCCCCCCACGTCGCCGGGCGCCCAGTCACGCACCTGGAGGCCGCCTCGCGCCGGCGGCCGCGGCACCTGGCTGCATTGTTGTCGCCTCCGCTGTCTCCTCCCTTCCCAGACAGGACTCAGCACCCACCCCCACCTATGCCGGGCTCGTGCCACTTTAAGAAGCCAGACGCGGCCAGGGGTGGGCGTGGTCGCCGCGAGCGAAGGGGGGGGCGGTGTCGGGCCGCCCTGATTGGCCCGAGGCCCGGGCGGTGGCCGCGCGCGCCTGCGCAGTGCGCGGTCGCGCGCGCCCCGGGGAGGAGGGAGCGCGGGTGCTAATTGGCCGCGGTGGCGGCCCCGCCCGCGAGTGGAGGGTGATCACGTGACGAGACGGCTGGGGGCTCCCGGCGCGGGGGACGCTGGTGGCCAAGATGGCGGCGGAGCTGGTGGAGGCCAAAGTGAGTGAGCGGCGGCAGCGCCGGCCAGGGCGGGCGGGGGGGCGGGGGCCGGGCGGCCGGCCGAGGTCTGCGCCTTCCGCTCGGGGCCCCACAGTGCGGCCCGCCCGCGGCTCGGCGTCCGGCTCCCTCGCCAGCCCCTGGCCCCGGGGCTCCGGTTGCGGGCGGGGCGCGGGGAGGCCGGGGGCGGGGCCCCCCAAACCTCACCCCAGTTTTCGCGCCAGGGGTTCGGCCCCCAGGTGGGAGGTTGGGTTCTCCTACCTCCAGCTCAGGCGGTTGGGGTCTGGACCTTCCTAAGAACGGGCACAGGGCCGCGCCTCCCAGCTTGAGGTACAGTCCCCCCGGACAGCATGACTGACTGGACTGCTCGTCCACTCCTCGAGTTCGGCGCTCTTTGGCCTGGGGGAGTGTCTGCGCCTCCCAGCCCCCCATGGTACAGTGGGCTGGTACATCTGGGTCTCAGTCTCCTCGCCTAGCTGACCAGGCTGGGGTTGGCGACTCCTGCCCAGAAGGGTCCCCTGACTTTTCTGCCACCGTTTCCACCGTCCGGGGTGATGAGCTGGGGTCCTGAACTGCCCCCAAACACAGTGTGTTTCTTGGGGTCTCTACCCTAGGCTAGGGTTTGGAGCTAATATTCAGCTCCCGCTCTGGTCCCAGAGCCCCGCCCCCCTCCCGACACCCTCTTCACCCCAGAGTGCGCGCGGCGATAACAGCTTGCCGTCCCCGATGGGACTGAGCCCTGGCCTCTGTGTCGGCGCCTTCCTAATAACTCTCCTCTCAGCCTTGGGTCTTGGGCTCTGCCTTCCTCCTCCCTCTTTACCCTCAGGACAGCATCTGTGCTGCTTTGGACTGTTCCTGGGGTCTCTGGACCCCACACTCGCAGGATCAGAGTCCCATTTCCAAACCTTGTCTGCTTCCCTTATACTCTACCCCATCGTGAGTCTACTGCTCAGATCACACTCCCTTCCCACACAGCCGCCAGAACCCCTGCTTTAGATCTGTTTATGTACCCCAGCTCTGGCATCTGAGGCACCCTTCTCTTTTTGCCGGTCTCTTACGTCGGTCCTTGGAGAGTCCCTGGCTGGTTGCAGGGTAGGGTATTTAGGAGGGCGATCACGTGACGGGACAGCTGGGGGCTCCCGGCGCTGGGGGACGCTGGTGGTTAGTTTCTAGTCTTTCTCCCCCGTATTCCTGTTTGGGGTCCACATTCCACATCCCATAGATGCCACCTCTTCAAGCTTGGGGCCCCTTTTAATCCTCTTGGGACTAAGCTGGGAGCATCCCTCTCCTGGGGATGTATCTTCTCCCAGATGCCTCCCCGAGGTGAGGCTTCAGAACCCTTGCCCCTGACTAGGCTAGGGTTCTTCCCGGAGAAGTTTACTCAAGGCCGCTGATCCCAGGGAGGTGGGGGACCGGACCTTGCAGGACCGAGGCACCGCCCCCTCCCCCTGCTGCTCTCCCCTCCCCAGGGTCCTGACCTGTAAATGTTTTCTTTCTCTTGCTCCTCCCTCTCCTTACATCTCCCTTCCCTTCCCACTGGGATCTGAAATGCGGCCCTCAGGGTTCTGTGATTATAGGGTATTAGCTCCATTCACCCCTGAGTGCCCTCTCCATATACCTGCATCACACACATGGCTGCCCCTCTCCGGAGTTCTGAGAAATTGAGACTTGCCCTAGAGATGCAGAGGTCTGAACTCTGCCAGCCCAAGGCAACAACCTGCGGCCTGAAGTCCCCTGGAGCCCTGAAATTTAACCTCCTCGGGCCGCTGTGGGGCTGTGGCTCTGGGCGCCCGCCCCCACTCCAGCCAGAGAGTAGGATCTGAACTCTTATATCATCCAGGGCCTTGAAATATGATCTGATGAACTCTACTTCACCTTCCAGTGGCTGGGGCCCCCCTCCCCAATTAGATCAAGTTGACCCTTTTTCAAGTGCTCTAAAACACGAGCCTCGTGAGCCCAGCCTGCTCCCATCCTAGGGAGCCTTCTTTCTCCTTCAGTCCCTTGCTGTCACTGTGGAGTGCCTACCTGTCATTGAAATGTCCCCCTCTTTTAGGTGCTTTCCCAGCCTTTTGTAGCGAGAGCCGGAGACTTTGTCTTTTGGGGTGCAGAATGGGCTGGTCTGAGGGGAGAGCGAGGGGCTTGTTGATAAGCTTGGAAATCTGAGACTCTCAACCTGAGGCCCCTGGGAGGGGCTTGGAGGTGGGGGTGGGGGTGGGGAGTGGTCTGGGAACTCCCTGAGAGGGTGTGTAGCATTCTGCACGGAGCTCTTAGTTCCTGGAGAGGCAGCCCTGTTAAGTTCAGCGCAGCTGCTGTTTCTCCACACGGCTCCAAAGGAGCCCAGAGTTGAGGCTCTGGAAGCCGTTGGGGCCTGGCGCTGTTTATAAACACACATCTGAGGGGCAGGCAGGTCAGGATGAAGCCACGGCAGGAAGTGGTCTGCGCAGCACTTGGGGCTTCTTCCTGAACGTTTGCACCCTGCTTGCGCGGCCCCCCCTCCCTTCCAGTGTCAAGGGCAGGCTCCTCGGTGGTGGCAGCTGCTGAGAAATCCGAGTCATGAACATATGGCAGCTCAGGGGGTGTGCCCCGGGATGCGCGTGCATGAGGCGGCTCCGGATGGCCCCAACCTGGTGGAAGGGGTAGGTAGGGGCAGGGGCTCCCAGGGGCAGGAAGATGTGCTGTGGTCAGACTCCGAAAGGCCAGGCCCACCTGCCTTTGGCTCCATGGTGGGCGGTCAGCTTCCATATGACATTGCCTCTCCCCTGGAGCACCTTGGGGCTCTTCCAGAAGAAACATCTTGTCTGCAAGCCTTTCTTCTCTGTTCAAGGTAGGAAGTCAGGCCGAGGGAGGCGAAGCCTCTTTGTTTTCAAAAGTGTTCAGACTCTTGGAGGGCCAGCAGACTGCTAGGCCCCCAAGCAGCGGGTGTGCTGGGGAGTGAGGGGCTCCCAGGCAGCTGGGTGTGAGTGGAAGTAAGCAGCCTCAGGAGCCCGATGGCCCCGAGTCCAAATACCGCTAGCCCTGCCGCGGATGCACGGGGAGGCCTTGGGCCAGCTGCTTGCCTCTCAGAGCCTCAGTTTTCTCACCTGTGTAATGGGCACCAGTCCTTGTGAGATTAGTGACCATGAAGGCCCTTGTGCTTGGCATTGGTGGGCGCTCTCCGTCTGCAGTGCAGGAGTAGGAGAAACACCCTGCAGCAGGAAAAGCCTCCCCCTCTAAGCTTTGCAGGCAGGATGGGGCCTCCCCGCACCTTTGTCTGTGTCATGTTGGGCCCGTCAGACCCCTCTGCCATCAGCAGGAGCCTGGCGCCGTACAGCTGGAAAGAACGTTAGAGTTCCCATCTTGTCCAAAGTGCAGAGAAGCCTGACAGCAGACCCAGGGTCATCTGGGAACCTAGGGCAGGGTCTGGGCTTGAACCTAGGGCTCCTGACTCCTGGAGCCACCATCAGATTCCACAGCTCACTCTTTGACAGCCCGGAAACAGCAGCGTCTTGTGGCACCTAACCAGCCTGGCAGGGGGTCCCGCCCACCTCTGACCATCAGACTTTTTCTAGTTGAGTTTAAGTGATTTATTGGTTTCTTTGGGTGCTGTCCTGTCCCAGGCTCGCCAGCTTTCCATGTCCACTGTCATCGCTTGTACTTTCTCTTTCTCCATCCCCCCCTGGAAGTGTCTTTTTCCCACCTTTTCACTCATCACAGGTCAGCTTCAGGGTTTGGCACGGGTGGCCCCCATACCCCACTGGCCCATCCCTCCGGGATGCTTTGCTTATGTAGCTTATCGGGGAACCCAGAGGGTCATGGAGGGCAGGGCACTGCCGGCCAGTCCCACAGAAAACACTGGGCTCCACTGCTCTCTTGTATTTGGTCTGATTTCGTTGGAGGGGCCCTGCCAGGTAATAGTGGCCAGTCATCACTTTGCCACGGGTCAGTTCATAGCCTCTGTGGCTGCTGGATCCCCGCGCTCCTCTGTTGGGGCTGATCCTGCCCCCCAGGGGACATTTGGTGATGTCTGTGGGACGTTTGTGGTCGTCACGACTGGGGTTTGGGGGAGCTCTGGCATCGAGTGCGCAGGGCTAGGGATGCTGCTCCACACCCCACCATGCCCGGGATGGCCCCAGTGTCCACAGCACCAAGGGGAGGACGCCTGTGGGGGGGACCAGCAGACGCTTTGACGGCCTCGGCAGCGCTCAGCTGAAATAAGTCGGTGCTGGGGCAGCCTGGTAGAGAGGAGCCACCCCGGCTTCAGAGTATGGTTTGGATCTTGTCTGTAACTGGAGCTCACCCCCAACCTGGTAGGGGTGTTTGAAGGATCAGAGTTAAGTGCATAATCACACGCCCAGCTCAGTCCCCGGCAGGTGAGTCAGTACTAAGCAAGCGGTGGCTACCGTGCTCCAGACCAAAGGGAAAATGTGTTTGTGGCCGACCTTGGTCGAGCGCTCACTCTGCTTTACGTGCATCGCTTCATCTGGTCCTTCCCACACCCCGATGAGGTGGACCCGCCGTCCTCCCTGACGAAGAGGCCTAGGGTCAGAGAGGCCATCAGTGTTCTCAGCTGGAGAGCGACTGAGGCTGTTTATGGAGAAGCAAGATTCCCAGTTCCTGCCCTGGGGATGCTTTCAGGCTTGAAGATGGGAAAAGAGGACCTAAAATAGAAGCAGCTGGGGGTGGGGGGGGGTCAGTCAGACGAGCTTTTGCTGCGTTGGTGATGCTGAGGAAGGTTGGAGGGGGAGGACGGGAGCAGGGCTGAGCGGGGAGGGGGCCCCTCAGGGGAGGGCAAGGCGGCAGCCTGAGCACAGGCATGGAGGTGGGACCAAGCCCGGCCGGTGGGACTGGGGCAGAAGCTGCCGCCTCCTCCTCCTGGGGGCCCCAGGCCAGCCAGCTGCTAGCAGGGTCTCACTTCACTGTCCCCCCAGCTGGCCCAGGCAGTCCCTCACCCTGGCAGCGTGTCCCTCTGAACCTGTGTGTTTGTGGTTGCTCTTCCCCAGAACATGGTGATGAGTTTCCGAGTCTCTGATCTTCAGATGCTCCTGGGTTTTGTCGGCCGGAGTAAGAGCGGACTTAAACACGAACTTGTCACCCGGGCTCTCCAGCTGGTCCAGTTTGACTGTAGTCCTGAGCTGTTCAAGAAGATCAAGGAGCTCTACGAGACACGCTACGCCAAGAAGAGCTCGGAGCCCGTGCCGCAGCCCCACCGGCCCTTGGACCCCCTGACCATGCACTCCACCTACGACCGGGCCAGCTCGGTGCCCAGGACTCCCCTCACGGGCCCCAACATTGACTACCCCGTGCTCTACGGGAAGTACTTAAACGGACTCGGACGGTTGCCTGCCAAGACCCTCAAGCCAGAAGTGCGCCTGGTGAAGTTGCCCTTCTTTAACATGTTGGATGAATTGCTGAAGCCCACCGAGCTGGGTGAGTCCCCGCCGCCCCTGGGGGTGGCCCCACCTTCTGAGTTCTTCCAGCGCCCAAGGCCAGCCAAGCAGCCAACCCAGAGCATTTTCTGGGGAGCAGCAAGGGCCGAGGGACTGAGGGGGGCTTGTCCCTCCCAGGAAGCACAGGGGCCACCTTGGGGTCCTTGAATTAGTAACCTGTTGCCATGTAACAAGTTACCCCAAATCCCAGTGGCTCGAAACAGCCGACACCTCAGTTTCTGAAGGTCAGAACTCGGGAGCGGCCTGGCTGGGTGGTTCTGGCTTGGGGTCGCTCAGGGGAGTCACAGTCCACCTGTTGGCTGGGGGGCTGCCTAATCAGTAGGCTTGACTGGGGCTGGGGGCAGGGCGCTTACTCACGTGGTTGCCAGCTGCTGGCTGGAAACCCCAGTTCTTGCCGCCTGGGCCTCTGGGGGCTGATTGAGTGTCCTCCCAGCATGGTGTGGTGGCTTGCTTCCCCCGGAACCATGATTGGGGCGAGGGGGACTGCGGTGGAAAGAGGGAGAGAGAAAGCATGTGCACCTGTGTGAGTGCATGACCCCACTGGAAGCTGAGGGCTCTCTCGCAGCCTCAGCTTGGAAGTGGCATATCTTCGCTTCTGCCACATTCCACTGGTCAGAGGAACCAACTCTGGTGCAACGTGGGCGAGGGCTCCACCATGCTGGACCACCAGGAGGTGGGGGCACTGGGGGCCACCTGCAAGGCTGGCTTCTGTGGTCTTACTCCTGGTGGCGAAGGGGCTGGAGGTTCGACCTTCCCTCCCGCCCCCTGCGGAAGGCTGTTTCCTAGTAGGTAGCCTGCGGGAGTGACCTCGGTCAGCGGGTTCAGGCCTGTCAACACGGGCCGGCCCGTCAGCACATGGCCAGGTGTGCCTCTGAGAGGCGGGGTGCAGCGCGGATAGAGGAGATGATGCTGGGGAACCTTGTCCTCGTTTCTCTGTGCCTTACGTTGACTGAGGGACAGGCCTGCTGTGTATCAGGCCTGTAGCAGCCCCCTCCCACCCTGATGACAGGGCTGGGAGTGGGTGTCAGCCTGGACTCAGCCTCAGATGCTGCCCTGAGCTCTGGGGCCAGGACACCAACCAGCCACAGCTTCCTGGGCCTCCAGGGCTCCAGAGAGCGAGTGGAATGCGATGGGGCTCCTGTCACCCCTCAGGTTTTACCAGGTGCCTGAGTGTTCCTGGAGACCCCTCCTGCGACTCATCACCCACCCAGTCACACAGCATATACCTGAGCACCTGCTGGGTGGGCACCCATCAGGGGGTGCAGCAGGGAGCAGACAGAGCCCCCCACCCTTGTGGAGGTTCACTTCTAGCACCCCTTGTTCAGAGCCTCGGGGTGCCCCCAGCCTACCCACGCTGTGGGTCCTGCCGCTCGTCACAGTAGGCCCTGGTTGTGAGTCGGTCCCTGTGTGCTGTGGCCGAGGTCATGGTCCCTCCACGCCCCCACCCGCTGTGCCCTTGGCCACGCGGCTCAGTCCCTCCCAACCATGCTGACCCAGCAGCCTGCCTTGATCGTCCAGGGGGCCCTTGTCTGCACACAGGCTTTAGCTCCAGCCCCGGGCGCGCCTACTGGCCCCCTCCGTCCTGCCCTGGGTGGGGGGTGGGGGAGGGATGGCGGCTCTCTCTGAGGGCCTGTGGCTCCAGGTGAGGCTGTAGGAGGTGGAGGAAAGCGCTTCAAGTGCTCCTGGCCCTGGGGTCTGAGGCCCCACACTCTGGCCTGGGGCTCCGCCCTCCCCTGCCTTCTCTCTGACCCCAGGAGGGGTTTCTCGCCAGCCCCCAGGTGGGGGGCAGGTTGGCTCACCAGCACCTATCGTGGGGGTGACGTGGCAGCACTGGGGACCCAGGGCCCCTTCCCGAGTTTCTCCAGGATGACCTTCCCTGTCTCTGCTCCCGCAACCTCTCTCTAGATGCCAGGACCCATCCCCCTGCCCCCTCCCAACCTCCCCAGACCTCCCACCCCCCCTGCAGGCTTTGGAGTCTCAGGCCTGGCTGGCTGGCTGGTTCTGGAGGTCGAGCTGAAGATTCAGACTCCTTCCTAAGGACTCGAGCACGATCTTTATATCAGGGAGGCTGGGTTTTTACAGGGAGGCTGCAAGGTGGGCTTGGGAGACTGCAAGGCGGGCTTGGCGCTGGGCAGGGGCCTGGGACTGGAGGTGACTTTGAACTCAGGGCCGGCAGCCTCCCTCCCCTGCCTGGACCATGGGCTTCCTTCCTGCCCGCAAACATGCAACCATTCCCGCCCCACAATGCATCACTTTGCCCTGAGCCCCCAGGGACCCCAGTCACCTGATCTCCGGGAGAGTCTGCTCCCCTGTCTACACCAGGAATCACTCTGCTCTTGGCTCAGAACAAAGAGGCCAACCCCACCCTGCCTTTGCTCCCCCCCACTCCCCTGCCCCTCTCCCAGGATGTACCCTTTTCCCGAGACTCCCATCTCCTCAGGGACTCCCTGGGGGCTGCCCGGGTTCCTGGGGGAGGCCTCATCGAGCGCTGACGGTGGCCCTGAAGCCATCTGGTCCCTGCTGTTCCAGCACCGGCAGTTCTGTCCGCCCACCCCTCACCCTGGGCGCCTCCCCACAGGGAGTTCTGCAGCACTGGCATTGCCAGGAGCCACCTCAGGAGGCTCTAGCCAGCTTCCCCTCCCCCTCACCCCTGGTCATGCCCTGCCGACCAAAACGAGGCCCAAACAGTCTGGTCCTATTTCCCCGGAAGAGCCGCAGGCAGGCTCCGGGATGGAGACCGCGCCAGGCAGACAGGAGACATAAATCACGTGGAGGGGAATGTTCTGGTTGGGGGAGGGGAGGGGAATAATAGAGCCACAGACAGGGAGCTGGAAGGACCTTAGGAGAAAGATGATCCACTCCAGCGGGGGCTGGGGGTTGGCACCCAGAAAGGTCAGGAGACTAGCCCAAGGTCACACGGCATCCTGAGGGAAGGGACTCCAGGGCCGCATGCTCACCCATCTTCCCTCCTCTGACCCCCTCTCTGCGCCATTGGCACCTTGCTTCCCTGTGGGGAAGCCCTGGTACTGAACCACACGAAGGTTCTGGACCTCAGGCCTCTTCTCAGAACAGGGAGCCCAGCCATCTGGGCCAGGCACCCCGGGGGCAGAGGCACTTGCTCCTCACCCACAGCAGAACTCAGAGGGACCGGGGATGCAGTCTCGGGTCCAACACTGCTGCTTGGGGCTCAACCCTCTTATGGCCGGAGGATCCCCTAAGCCTGGCCACTTGGGGTGTCAGCAGGCAGAGGCTGAGTGTCCGCTCTGGGAGGCCCAGACCTCAGGGCCAGGGAGCGTGGGGGAGACAAGGTACCATCATGAGACTCACCACGGGCAGAAGGAAGGAGACGCGACCTGTCCCACTGCTGCTCCCCGAGGCTCCCGGCGTCCTGTGGCCAGCGCCTTGTGGGCTGGGACCACTCCCGTGGCCCAGCAGGGTGAGCAAGCTGCCCCCCAGTTCTCCTTATGCTCCAGGACGTAGTCGGCGCTGACTCTGGTGGAGAGCCACTGGTCTAGCCCTGTCCCCACTGGGCAGGGCCAGTGTATCAATACGTCCCTCATTCAGGCTCCGAGCCCTTTGGCTGGTATTGCCCAAGCAAGGTAGTGGGGTCCCTGACCTGGCGAGTTTTGCCAGGAAGGTGCCCTAGAGGTGATTAAACGGTGACGGGCGAGGAATGCTCCGGTCAGGGAGTGCAGGGTTCCCCGGGGGTGGGGGGGGGGGCAGGGTGCTGTCAGTACCAGGAGCCCCTTATTGTGCATTTGTGGGGAGGTGGCAGTCAGGAAACCTTCCTGGAGGAGGTCACAATCCCATTGAGACCCAAGGGATAAGTAGCAATCAAGCCGGATAAAGGGGGTGGGTGGGTGAGTGTGTTGCAGGCAGAGGCCCGGTGGTGAGAGAGCTCATGAATGGAGGCCATTGTGACCAGAGTGTGGTGTGCCGCAGGCTGGGGAAGGGAGAGTGGCCTGGACGTGGGTGGCAGAGGCCAGAAAAACCAAGATCGGTGGGGCATGGGGAACAGTGGTGGCCGACTGGGCTGTCCTGAGGGCTTCCCAGGTCTTGTTCTTTCGCGTCCTTTCTGAGGTGGATAATACCCCTGCGGCAGGCCTGCCTGCCGCCCCACAGCCCAGCGTGGTACCCACCAGGCCCATGGGCTGTCTGTGGCATCCAGGGGCAGGTGGCCTGACCCACTGGGCTGGCTGGGCCTCCCCTGCCCATGGTGGTGGGAGGGGCTCCATCAGCTCTGCAGCAGGTGGGTGCCTTGGGGAGCACCCAGCATTACCTGTGAGGGGGCCCTCAGGTGGGCGTGTAGGTTGTCCCAGGCGAGGCCTCCAGCCCACCCAAAGTCCTGCCAGAGGTGGCTCACCTCCACCTGCTGTGATCCCCCGACTTTGTGCCCGCCCCTGGCTTTAATCTGCCCAACCTCCTTCCTGGTGTCTTCCCCACACACTTTACCCCCAGCAGCCAGAGGAAGCTTTTATTTTTCTTAATTTTTAAAATTTTTTATTATTTTTTTAAGATGATTATTTTTTTTTTCAGTATTTAATTTTTTATTTGTCTGCACTGGGTCTTAGTTGTGGCACGTGGGCTCTTAGTTGTGGCATGTGGGATCTAGTTCCCTGAACAGGGATCAAACTCGGGCCCCCTGCATTGCAAGTGTGGAGTCTTAGCCACTGGACCACCAGGGAAGTCCCCAGAGGAAGCTTTTAGAATAGCAGGCTGGTCACGTTCCTCCTCCCTCCCCTCACCTCCTCTCTCTTGCCTGGCCTAACCCTAACCCTAACCCTCGCTTACTCTGCTCCAGCTTTCTCCAGCACTCCGGGCTTGGTCCTGCCCCAGGGCCTTTGCATGTGCTGTTCCTTCTGTCTGTCACACTCTTCCCCAGACACCCACATGGCCCTCCCTGCCCCATCATTGCCTGATCTACAGCTCATCTCCCTCACCTCCTTACCACTCTATCCTCCTCTGGGGCCTTGCTCCCAACCCTGGCATTGTTGATCGCCTGGGACTGGCTTGTTCCCCACTGCATCCAGAGGACAGAGTGAGGTGGAGGTAGGTGAGCAAAGGCTTGGAGATGAGGAGCAGCCTGAAGGATGCAGTGAGAAAGACATTGAGTCATTCCTTCAGTGCTTGTTCCTCCCATAACCCCAAGAGCAGGAAGTCCGGGTTCCTCGCCCCGTGCGTGAAGGAGCTGGGATTCGAACCCAGAGCCCTTAGTTGGGGCTTGTACCTGTCCGCCCCCTCCTGTTGTGAGGCCCCTGCGCCCAGCCTGGGGCACCTGTTTTCCTGCCTCCTCCAGGACGCCCCCGCCATCACCACTGGGGCCAGGCCTCAGCCTGGAGGAGCGGGCCTCGGGGGCCCAGGGGCAGGGGCTGCCCGCCGAAGGGCTTCAGGCCAATGGGAGGAAGTCCCTGCTGATCAAATTCTCTTATTTTTTTAAATTAGAAAAAAAATATTATTTATTTATTTATTTGGTTGCGCCGGGTCTCAGTTGCGGCAGGCAGGGGCTCCTGAGTTGCGGCATGCGTACTCTTAGTTGCAGCGTGTATGTGGGATATAGTTCCCTGACCAGGGATCGAACCCAGGCCCCCTGCATTGGGAACACAGAATCTTAACCACCGCGCCACCAGAAGTCCCCCGATCGAATTCTTAAAATGTCCTTTTCTTTCTGTTTAAACTTTTGTAAAAATATGTGTTCATCATAGAACACACTGGTTAACAGCGATGAAGTCACACGCTCGTTCTTGCCGCTGCTGCCTTCTGTCTGCGTGTGCAACCTCGGATGTGTGGTATGTCCTGACTGCTGGTTTGTCAGAACACCCCGCCCCCCACCCCAGTATGTGGTGAGCACCTGCTGAGGTCATTAAATACTCGTCCCTGGTGACAGTTTGCAAGGCTGCCTGGCAGCCGCCTGCGTGTGCCAGGCCCCCTTTCGGGGTCTCGGATTGAGCCTGTGGGCTGAGTCCCTGGTCCACTGGCTCCTCCTGGGATTCCAGCTCCCTGAGGACCTTGGGGCAGGGGTTCTCCCTTTAGTCCCGGAGAGGCATTGAGGCTGAGGCCTTTGGGTGTGCTTGGGGCTGGGAGGGTGTGTACCTCATCCCAGCCCCCAAGCCGCCTGGCGGGGGACCCCCATGGCCACCCTGCTGTGCAGCATGGGTGACAGGAGAGGTAGTTTTGGTTCTGTGTCCACGACGAACCAAAGACATGGGAAAATTGTGTTAATTCTTAGGAGGTGAGGGTTTGGGAGAAAAATGGAGCCTGGAAGGAGGTTGGGAGTGCCCGTGTCGCTGGTGGGTTGGGGTGGAGGGTGCAGTTTTTAGATACAAGCACTCGGGGAAGGCTTCATTCCAGTGGCATTTGCACAGGCTTAAAACACACCAGGGCTGTGTAGATGGTTGGGGGAGGAATGTTCTGGAAGAGGGGATGGCGAGTGCAAAGGCCCCGAGGTATGTTCTTGGCAGGTGGGGAGCACAAGGAGGCGCCCAGGGTGGCTGCGGTGGAATCAAGGCTACCAGGGCTGGGGACAGAGCTTCCCCCGAAGCCCAGAGCTGGGGGGAGCCAGGAGACCGGCAAGGGGTCTTCATACTGATCAGATGAGCACTGGGGGGGAAGGGACCTCCCTGGGCGCGTTCGGAAATCCTCAACAACGGGATTGGCCAAGGGAGCTGATAGTGGGGGTGGGGGTGAGGGTGAGGGTCACGGACTCCGCCCGAATCTCAGCCCTGAAAGCTGGAAGGGTGGGGCTGCCACTGGTGGTGGATGGCCCAGGTCCGGGTTTGGGGGACCCTTGCCCGCTGTGTCCCAGCTGAGCTGGCAGCTGGCCTCCCACCGGCCACTTGGCTTCGTGGGGGAACAGTCGGCCACCCCAGGCTGATGGCACAGCAGAAAATCGGGATTCGGAATGCATCCCCTGCCTCTGCAGCAGGCTCATCTAGAAATAGGAGTCCTTCTGGGAAAAGGGACTCCGCAGCCAGTTCTTCGGCAACCCCTCTCGCGGTTTCTGCAGGAAGAGCTCCTTGGCTGGCGGGTGCACCGTCCCCTCCCCTGCCTCCCAGGGGACTCTGTGGTGTGGGGGAGTATTTTTTTGGGGGGGGAGTATTTTTGACACGCCCCCCCAGGCTTGGCGGCCCAGCTCAGATGTTGTGAGACCCCCTCCCCCCATAAATAATTGCCCGGGGCTCTTCGGGCAGGTATGGGCGCATCTGCAGGTAGCCTATGTTCACCCCAGCCCTCCAGTTAGCCGGCCCTTTTCAAGGGCCCCACCCGGGTCTCCGGAGGGACCAGCCCTCCCTCCACAACGAGCAGGAACTGGCGGCAGCAGCGTGGCGGTTTCAGCAGCCACCTGTTCCTGAGCGCCAGCTCCGGCCCCGGCACTGTGAACCCCGAGAAACTGGTCCCTTGCGTGGAGGGCGCACAGGCTTGGGTGGGGATGGGGGCGTGGCTGAGCAGAGCTGGGGTATGAACCCCGGCCCGGGAGCTCTGGTTTCTGAGCCCGAGCTGCTTTTAAATTCAAATTGTGTTTGCTTTTTAAGTAGCCTACCCGAGGCTGCGCTTTGGAATTCAGAAGGTTCTGAAGCAGGGGTGGGCCGACCAGGCCTGGGCCCAGCCCCAGGGCTCCCTATTGTCAGCCCCCAACCCGGGCCGCGCCAGGCGGGCGTGTGCTCGCCCTCACCGGCAGCTTTCATGGTACAGGGCAGAGTGGGGACGTAGAGGCAGAAACAGTGTGGCTTGCCGAGCTGAAAATATTTACACTCCAGCCCTTTGTAGGGACAGTTTGCCCACCGCTGTCCTAAAGGGTTTGTAGTATAAAAAGAGCAGACGCCTTACCTCCCCCGGCTCCAGGGCTGCGGTAGTGGCCACTTCTGGCACCCACCCTCCCTAGAGGCGGCTCTTGCACAGACCCCCCTCCTTGGTTTTGGTTACACAAATAGCAGCCTGAGGTACACACTGCTCTGCACCTGCTCTTTCCACTTAAAACCATCTTGGGGATTAGTCTCTGTCGGAGCACAAAGAGCTGCTTAATTCGTGGCTCCCTGTGTTCGTGGGAGCATAGTATTCCTCCACATGGGGCCTGGAGCCGATCTTCCTTTTTTGGCTGCGCCGGGTCTTAGTTGCAGCACACAGGATCTTTGTTGCGTCATGTGGACTCTTAGTTGTGGCATCCGGGGTCTAGTTCCCTGACCAGGGATCGAACCCGGACCCCCTGCATTGGGAGCACGGAGGCTTAACCACTGGACTGCCAGGGAAGTCCCTTGTTTAGTTTTGGTGGGGTTTTTTTTTTTGGTTTTGGGTTTTTTTTTTGGCTTCATCAAATTTATTTTTAAATTGAAGTATGATTGCTTACAATCTAATATTAATTCCGGGTACAACACAGTGACTTGATATTTTTATTCGTTACAGAATGATCACCACTTCTCAGTGTAGTTTCAAAATTTTAAACATTGAGGTATAGTTTACATACAATGAAATCCACAGATATTTAGTGGGTAACTTGAGTTTTAGAGAATGCATGTGACCGAGTAACCCCAATGCCACCAAATACAGAACATTTCCATCACCGTTAAGTTCCCAAGGGGCCCCCCTCCCAGGCAGTCCTTGCCTTCCCCCAACCCCCAGAGGCCGCCTCTCTTCTGAGTTCTATCACCATAGATTAGTTTTGCCTGTTCAGGAAGGTGGTATAATGCACACGCAGCATGTACTTCTCTGTGTCTGCCTTCTTTGGCTCAGCTTTGGGGCTTCAGATTCGTCCGTGTCGATGCATGGAGTACAAGCTTTACTGTATGAATGTACCACAGCTTGTCCATTTGTTCTTCCGTTGTGGGGCACTTGGGTTGTTTCCAGTTTAGAGCTGCCAGGAATAAATTAGCCAGGCGTTCTTGCACAGGTCTTTTTGTAGACATACTTCCATTTAATTGGGAAATAGCTACCAGCAGATTGCTGGTTACAGGGTAAGTGTATGTTTAACTTTACTAGTCATTGCCCGACGGTTTTCCAAAGTGTCTGTACCATGTTACAACCACCCCTACCCCCAGCAGAGAGTCCTGGTTGCTCCAGGTCCTTGCCAACACTTGGAATTGTTGGTCTTGTCATTTTAGCCACTTTAAGTGGACGTGTGGAGGTTTTCAACCAATCTTGCATTCCAGGGCCAGATCCCAGGGGCCCTGGCTGTTTGCTAAAATTTTGTTAAGGATTTTTTACATCCACGTTCATGAGGGATATTCAGCTGTGTTTTTCCTTTCTTGATGCATTTTTGTCAGGTTTTGGAAGCAGGGTTATGCTGGCCTCATTAAAATGAGTTGAGGGGCTTCCCTGGTGGCACAGCGGTTGAGAGTCCGCCTGCTGATGCAGGGGACACGGGTTCGTGCTCAGGTCCGGGAAGATCCCACGTGCCATGGAGCGGCTGGGCCCGTGAGCCATGGCCGCTGAGCCTGCGCGTCTGGAGCGTGTGCTCCGCAACGGGAGAGGCCACAACAGTGAGAGGCCCGCATACCGGGTGGGGGGAAAAGAAAATGAGTTGAGACGTGTCCTTCCTCCTCTAGTTTCTGGAAGAGTTTATTTATTTATTTGTTTTTAGCTATGCCGCACATCTTGCAGGATCTCAGTTCCCTGACCGGGGATTGAACCTGGGCCCCAGCAGTGAAAGCCCAGAATCCTAACCACTAGACCACCAGGGGACTCCCTGGAAGAGTTTATATAAAGTTTATATGGTTTCTTCCTTAAACATCTGATTGAATCTACCAAGCTGGACCTGCAGTTTCCTTTGTGGAAAGGTTTTTAATTATGAGTTCAGTTTTTTTAACTGATAAAAAGCTTTTCAGGGGCTTCCCTGGTGGGGCAGAGGTTGGGAGTCCGCCTGCCGATGCAGGGGACACGGGTTTGTGCCCCAGTCCGGGAGGATCCCACATGCCGCGGAGCGGCTGGGCCCGCAAAAAAAAAAAAAAAAAAAAAAAAAAAAAAAAAAGCTTTTCAAACTTTCTACATGTTTTGGTGCCAGTTTTGATAGTTGGCATCTTTGGAAGAGTTTGTTCATCTAAATTGTCAAATTCATTGGCATGAAGTTACAGCCCCCTATTGAAGGCTATAGGATCTGTACTGATGTCCACCTTTCATTCATGATAGTTTGTGTTCTCACGATCTTATCATTCAGTCTAGCTAGGTATGTATCAAAGAACTTTGGCTTTGTTGGTTTTCTCTGTTGTTGGCTTTTTGGTTCATTGACTTACATCTTTATCTTTAATTTTCTCCCTTCTAATGGCTTTGGCTTTTAGTTTGGGCTTCTTTTTCTAGCTTCTTGTGGAGGAAGCATACATCATTCATTTCAAACACTTTTCATTCTTTTTTAATAGAAGCATTTAAAGCTATAGCTTTCCCTCTCACAACTGCTTTAGCTGCCTCTCACAAGTTTTGGAGTATTGTATTTTCTCGTTCAGTTCAGAGTGCTTTCTGATCTCACCTGGGGTTCTCAGTACAGTTATGACTGAGAGTGAAGAGCCAGCTCTTCACTGCCAAGGTCTCCATCCCCGGCAGACTCTCTCCCGACTTCTGCACCCAGTGCTCCATGCTGGCGAGCAGCGCTCTGTGCTGTCCCTGCTGCCCTCCTCACACCTCCTGCTGTGAGCCAGGCCAGGCTGCTCTGTGACTCTTATTTTGTGCACTTGGAGGTTCACTGCCGGTTCACTTCCGTATCTCCTTGGCCAACCCGTGAGTGCCAGAGGCAGGACCTTGTTCAACTTGTCCCCATTCCCTCTGGCAGTGCCGTGCTGAGAACTCATTACGTGCGGGGCCTGGGCCGAGTGCTGCATGGTTGGGTACATGGCTCACCAGATGCCCGGAACAGCCCTGGGAGTTGGGGACAGAGTTGTTACTGGCGTCTCACAGACCTGGAGAAAGTGGCTGGCCCGAGGGCACGCAGCCTGGTGTGCTGCATCCTGCTGGCCCAGCAAAGCTCTTATGCCCCTGCCGAGCAGTTCTCGGTCCTCTTGAGTAGATGCCTGAGCCCCAGAGGGCTGAAGAGGCTGCTGCTCCCCGAGTGGCCCTCAGTGGGGGACATGGGGGGACGTGAGTGCTCCCTGAACCATGGGCTGTGGTTCTCCTTACCCAGGAAGGGGCAGGATCCCCCAAATACATCCCACCTGGGTGGGGCTCAGCTTCCCGTTTCCTACTTCCCAGTCTGAAGAGGGCCAGGCCTGTAGGAATGACTGTGGTCGGTGCCCTCGCCAGGGCTCAGACGTGACCCTGACCCCAAATTTGTCTCCAGTTCCACAGAATAACGAGAAGCTTCAGGAGAGCCCGTGCATCTTTGCCTTGACGCCCAGACAGGTGGAGCTGATCCGGAACTCCAGGTGCGCTGTGCCCGCCCCCTGCCCGCCTCTGTGGCAGCCCAGGACAGCCTTCGCCAGGCCCGCAGCAGACCCTGGGCTCAGCATGGCGGGGAAGGGTGGCCCCCACCCCGTGCTCATGGCCCGCGCGTTCTCACCACCTTTGACCCACAGCCCCAAGGTGGGCCAATCGTCCCCCTTTAACAGGGTCCCCCCCTCACTGCTCCGGACATCAGGGTCGGGGCATGTTCTCTGTGGGGTGTGGAGCAGCATCCCTGCCCCTACCCCCTTGACGCCAGGAGCACCCCAGTCGTGGCCACCACAGATGTCCCCAGACATCCCCAGTGTCCCCTGGGGGCAGAGCTGCCCCCGGTGAGCAGATGAGGGATGCAGGCTGGTTCCAGGGCTCTGACTCTGCTCTCTGAGGCCTTCAGTCTCCAGCTGAGATAGAAGTCACCATTAGGGTTGCCATTCCTCGGGCACAAGGCCCACACCCACCAACCCTCTTACTACCCATACCAGCCCCCCATTTTCCAGAGAGAGGCGGTCATTTGCCCAAATCACCCGTGAGTAAATGTCAGGAGAGAACGCTCTAGGCAGTACCCTTGGCCTTCGGTCGCCATGGGAAGGAAGTAGTGGGTTAGTCCGTCTGGCTGGTCCCCCCAGTGAAGGGTCAGAGGTGGCTGCTGGGCGCTGTCCTGCTATTGACCCTCCCCTCCTCCCCCCGCACAGAGAACTGCAGCCTGGGGTCAAGGCCGTGCAGGTCGTCCTAAGGTAAGCCCAGGTGTGCCCAGGCCCGGGGGTGGGTGGGGACACGACCCTTGCCCACCTTCCCTTCCTGTGAGAGATAGAGAGAGAGAGAGAGAGAGAGAGAGAGAGAGACACACACACACACACACACACACACACACACACACCCCAACACACCTCTGCTATCTGGCCTTGTCCGTGGGTACACCAGCACGCAGCCCCACTCAGGCCAGATATGGGTCCTGTCACCTCCACCCTCGCCCCCCATCTGTCCTCCCTGCCCCTCCCAGCGTGCCCTCCCCTGCCCGAGGTGCCGAGGTGCCTATGGTCCCCGGTGTCCTTGCAGAATCTGCTATTCAGACACCAGCAGCCCTCAGGAAGACCAGTACCCACCCAACATCGCCGTGAAGGTCAACCACAGCTACTGCTCGGTCCCGGTGAGTGGGCCCCCCAGATCTGCTGCGGGGGGCGAGGCAGAGAGTGCAGAGTGGGGCGGGTGGGACACATGGAACACCTTGTGATGGGCGCAGCTGTGGTGTCTGCTTCCAGGGCTACTACCCCTCGAACAAGCCAGGAGTGGAGCCCAAGAGGCCGTGCCGCCCCATTAACCTCACCCACCTCATGTACCTGTCCTCGGCCACCAACCGCATCACCGTCACCTGGGGGAACTACGGCAAGGTGAGCAGGCCCTGGAACTCCCTCCCTCTGCCCTCCCTCCCCTGCCCACCCTGCCTCCACTGGCGCAGCCCTGACTCCACTCCCCTCCCCCACCGCCAGAGTTACTCCGTGGCCTTGTACTTGGTGCGGCAACTGACCTCCTCGGAGCTGCTGCAGAGGTTGAAGACCATCGGGGTCAAGCACCCGGAGCTGTGCAAGGCACTGGGTGAGCCCCGGGGCTTTCTGCACTGCTGGGTGGGGCTCCCCACGGTCCCTGGGGGTGGCCATGGCTCCATCACTGCTGACCCAATTTGCTGGGCACAAGGCACAGGCCTGGTCCTCAGGAGCTTGTTGCCTGTGGGGGACCTGGACCTCCCCGGGTCTGGCCATCACCCTGGTGGTTGGGGAGCTCTGGGAGGTCTCTGGAGGATACAGAAGGAGGAGGGGGAGCCAGGCAGCGAACCATCAGTGCAAAGGCCCTGAGGCAGGGATGGGCTGGGTGTGCCGAAAGCCCCCCAGTGAGCTCCGTGAATGGGGCGAGGAGAGCCGGGGTTGGTGGGTGAGGAGCCTTGGAGGGCTTGCGGGGGTGGGGAGAAGACCCCAGGTGATCAGCTTTCCAGGCAGGTGCTTCTGGCGGCTGTGCGGGACCGGGAGGGGGCGGGGGCCAGCGCTCAGTGGGAGTGGAGGATGGATTCCCAGTTGGAGGCACACGTGATGATGAGGGTCTGCCCCAGAATGCTGAGACCATTGTTTTTTTTTCTTTTTTGTACTTTTAAGAACCAGAAAAAAGGGGGTGGGGATACGCAGAGCATTAATAAACCCCAGAAGAGCCACTCAGACGGGCAGATAGAACCTTCCTGTGTCCTGCCCCGGGGGCTGCCCACCACACAGCAGGGGCTCAGGAGTTCCCTCTCTGGTCGCCTGGAGGCCCTTGCGGGGTGCCTTCTGACTCCATCCTCACTGCGGATCCAAGCAGTGGGGCCTGGCCACATCCCAGTCTGACCAGTGGGGACACTGAGGCCAGTGTAGCAGAGTTAGGGCTCTGTGACCCCAGGACCTCAGCCTAGGCACCCTGCCCTGCCGCCTGCCTGTTTCCTCAAATGGCCCTTTCTTCGATCCCCCCCACACACACCTGCCCGCTTGGCAGGTTCAGGCATTGGCGCAGGGCTGGGCAGGGCTCATCCAGGCACCCGTGGGCCCCAGAGTGGGGATGGGCATGGGGAGGCCTGGCTTAACTCCTCCGTGACCGGCCTGGAGCCAAGGCCTGGGGCAGTGCAGGGGCCGCAGCAGCATATGTCGCGGCTCATGGGAAGCCTGGGCCCCTGCTGGGGTGGGCAGGGCCTCCCATTTGAAGCAAGCCCCCAGCTTCCTTCCCACAGCCAGCTCAGGCTGGGCATCGTGCCTGCTGGGTTGCTGTCTGATTGCAGCTGGGAAGTCCTGTTCTCTGTCTCACTTGAACCCTTCCTGCTGCGCGTGCCCTCCCTCTATTAGGTAGAGGAGGACTGAGGCCCTGCTTTGAAGCATGATATGCAGTGCACCCGTCCTCAGCTGCCCAGGGTCTTTTTGAGGGGCCAGGGTCTCTGGGTCTACCATTTATCTGCACCTGTTAGCCAGAGATGGGAGCCACAGGGTGACTGAGGACAGTAGGGGCGTTGAGGGGGTGGGAGGACAAGCTGGCAGGTCACCCTCAACCCCGTGTGGGAGGCGGAGGAAGGCTCTCTGGAGGAGGGGACGCAGGCGTTGTATCAAGGAGGGAAGGGCAGTCCCATCGTCCAAGACGAGTGCCCTCCACTCTGCAGGGCCTGGGCATAGTCCCGAGCCATCTGGGGATGGAGCTGAACCGCTGCCCCTCTCAGGTTGGTTGGCCAGCCTCCCTGCGCCCCCTGCAGGCCCATCCCCAGGGCTGCAGTGGGCCAGTTTCCTTCCAGGCTTTTTTCCTCCACCTCGTGGGCTCAGCGTGCCGTGGCTTTATGGTGGGCGCCTGCTGTCTTCTGATCTGTTAGAGAAGCAGACTCGGACAGTGCAAGGGAGCTGTGCTCGTGGGCTCACTCCGCCCTCTGAGGGTCCCTGGTGGGGCTCTCCTGGCCTTGGGACGTCCCAGCCCTTGGAGTGGTGCGGGAGGTCCTGGCGGTTTTCATCAGAGCTAACAGTCACAGCAGGTGGCCGAAGGCAGCTCTTTGTTGCCTGGATCTTTCCAGAAAAGGGCGGTCTTGTTGGGGGGCTGGCCCCCCTCGTTGTGCACCCAGGTTATTGTCAAAAATAAATGTCTGCTGCCGAGGGCTTTTTTTCTTTTTTTGGCTGCTTTGGGTCTTCGTTGCTGCGTGCAGGCTTTCTCTAGTTGCGGCGAGCAGGGGCTACTCTTCGTTGCGGTGCGTGGGCTTCTCATTGCGGTGGCTTCTCGTTGCAGAGCATGGACTTCAGGCACACGGCTCAGTAGTTATGGCTCGCGGGCTCTAGAGCGCAGGCTCAGTAGTTGTGGCGCGTGGGCTTAATTGCTCCGCGGCACGTGGGATCTTCCCAGACCAGGGCTTGAACCCGTGTCCCCTGCACTGGCAGGTGGATTCTTAACCAGTGCGCCACGAGGGGAAGTCCCTGCCCAGGGCTTTTTTTTTTTAACATAGATTCTCCTCCTAGTCCTGGGTCCTGGAGCTAAAGCATGTGTCTCATGGTCCTGGGAGGTGAATATGGGGTGCTCACCGTGTCTAGCTGAGGCGAGGGGTGCTGAGGGTGTTCACTGCTGCCCTCCCGAGCATCTCTGGCTGCTGGGAAAACCTGCCCCTCAGCCCCGCTGACACCGGCCGCCCCTTCCCCACAGTCAAAGAGAAGCTGCGCCTGGACCCCGACAGTGAGATTGCCACCACTGGCGTGCGGGTCTCCCTCATCTGCCCGGTGAGTCGGGGCACGTGGGTTTGTGGGTGCGGCTGGGTGGACAGTGCTCGTTGCGTGGCTGCTCACACCCATCACCTCCCACCCCCACAGCTGGTGAAGATGCGGCTGTCGGTGCCCTGCCGCGCGGAGACCTGCGCACACCTGCAGTGCTTCGACGCCGTCTTCTACCTCCAGATGAACGAGAAGAAGCCCACCTGGATGTGCCCGGTGTGTGACAAGCCAGCCCCCTACGACCAGCTCATCATCGATGGGTGAGTCGCTGGGGCGCACGGGGGCCCTGCCGCCTGCCAGGCTGTGCTGGGCTTGGCCCCTTGCCTGTCTGGGCCTCTGGAAGGAGGAGAGGGGCCATGCAGCTTCTGAGGCCTCCTGGGGCCTCCGGGCTACCCAGCAGCACCCTGTGGCAGCTCTGCAAGCCCTGGGCTACAGAGAGAGGCGGGTGTCAGCCCTGTGGGACTTGTCAGGGCCTTTGCTGTTTGTGTGGCAATGGCGTAGCTTAGGGTTCAGAAGTGGGGCTCCAGATCCACGAGGTCCACTGTTGCTCCCCACGTCACCTTGCGTTTTGTGAGTCTGTTCCTCCCCCATGTAAAACAGGGACCCGAGAACCCCTAGCTTCCACCCTATTGCACAATTCGGGGAGCTGCTTCTCAAATGGCGTTCAGCAAAGGCTTGGTCACATCCTCCACATAGGAAGGTGAAGGGGACGCACATCTTCCCAAAACTCTGACCACCTTCTGTTGGGCCCTTTCCTAGGTGACACCAGCGTGCGGCCAGGCTGTCCCCTGAGCCTAACCAGCAGGCCCTCCCCATGCCGCAGGGGGGACAAGGGGAAAAAGGCCATTCTCCCTAAAAGGGAAACTTTGCTCTGGTCTTAAGTTTCCAGAAACTGAGCCCAGCACCTGACTGACTGGCTCCTGCCAGGCGCCAGCCACACCCACTTCTGTCCCCAGAGCCGGGGCTGGGGTAGGGAACCTGGTGGCCCAGGCAGGAGCGGACCATGGGGCAGCCCTAGACCGCTGACTGCATGGCTCCCGCCCACACACAATGGCTGAGGCGCGGCTGCGGTGTGTGCCACGGGGTAGGGGGTAGCCCTGACCTGCAGTGGCCGCGTGTGAACTGTCCCCACGATCGGGCACTCGTCTCCCTCTGGTCACTGCGCTTGAGGTCTCAGAAGCCCTCCCTCCCAGCCGTCCAGGGAGGTGGACCTTGATCATCCTCTCCTTACAGATGAGGAGACAGATTCAGAAGGGGTGGCCACCAGCCCAGGCCCCCAGCTCACAGGTAGCCAGGCAAGGACTTCAAACCCAGTCTGACCAGCTCTGAGCCTGGGTCCCCTCCCTGGAGGAGCTGAGCAGCCACCCCAACGCTGTCCAGCCTTGGGGTGGAGTGAGGAGGCCCCTGGGGCCGGGCACAAGGGCTGGGCCTGAATGGCAGCTCTGTTCCCAGCCTGGCAGCTGTGCAGCCCAGGGCCCGTCTTCCCCCCTCACAGGCCTAGAGCAGGTCACTCAGGCCCGGGTGGTGGTAACTGACAGCTCTAGGGACAGATGGGGCTGGGGCTGGGTAGTGTGACTGTGCCCCACATGGACTGCCATTCCATCAGCCCATGCGGCCTGGGTATATCCAGGGAGGCTTCCTGGGGGAAGGGTCCTTGGGTCGTGCATTTATTCCACAAGGCCCTGCCACTTGGTTTCTGGCCCTTAGCTGGGTGGCTTCGGGGTCAAAAGGACTCCATCCCAGACCCTGCCCTCAGGGAACTCCCAGCTGGACGTGTGGGATGGGAGGACCGAGCCAGAGACAGACATTCCTATTGCTTGTGCTCTGCTTGGAGAATAGGAGCCATAGAGTAGGGCTTTGGAGGGTGAGTAGGAGTTTTCCAGGTGCAAAGTATGTTTCAGGCAGAGCTGTAGTCATACTGTGGTGACCCTCTGCCGTACTATGGCAGAGCTGTATTCATACTATGGTGATGAGGCTGGGAGGGGCCCCATCTGCCACAGAGGGTGTCCTGGAGAAGGCCTCCCTCCTGTGTGATCATGACTGAGGTGGTCAGAGTCACCTGGAGGCAGGTGCAGTGTTGACGCTGAACGAACGCTGGGGGCTCTGGTGTGTCCCTGCTCCCGGCCTGGCATGGGCCTCCGCCGCGAACCTCAGGTCAGCAGGTGCAGCCAGTGCTGTCCTGAAGCCACTTTTGGAGAGCAGGAAGTGGCTCAGCGAGCATCCCACCCCCAGCCAGGGGAGCAGGGTGGGGCCCAGGAGTCAGCAGGCCCTCCTCCCGCCCCCAGGCTCCTCTCCAAGATCCTGAGCGAGTGCGAGGATGCTGATGAGATCGAGTACCTGGTGGACGGCTCGTGGTGCCCGATCCGTGCTGAGAAGGAGCGCAGCTGCAGCCCCCAGTGCCCCATCCTTGTGCTTGGTGAGGCCTCAGCCGGGCTTTGCCCGAGTTTCTGTTCCCGGAGTTTGCCGATTGCTGAGTTTGACTCTATCCCACCGCGTGGCCTTTTTATCTGAAACGCAACCGTCCCGGTGGAGTTGATCCCCCTGGAGCGGGGCGTCTGAGGTGGTTAGTGAGCACCTGCTGTGTGCCGGGCCTCATCCAGAGCATGGGGGAGCCGGTGGCCTGAGGCCACCTCGCTCCGTCCTCCGAGGTGTGCTGCTGCGCAAGGCTGTCCCCGCCCCTCGCCGGCCTTGATTTCCTTGCTCTGCGGGTCACCTGCCATCCTGAGCATCTGTCCCTGTCTCTCTTCCGCAGGCACCTCGGATGCTAATGGGCTCCCAACCACCCCCAACGTCAACGGTGGGGGTGGCAGCGCGCTCGGGGGCGCGGGCGGCGGGGGCAGCGCGGCGGGAGGCGTGGAGAACGGGAAGCCAGGAGCTGATGTGGTGGACCTCACGCTGGACAGCTCGTCGTCCTCGGAGGAGGACGAGGACGAGGATGAGGAGGACGAGGACGAGGACGAGGACGGCCCCCGGCCCAAGCGTCGCTGCCCCTTCCAGAAGGGCCTGGTGTCGGCCTGCTGACCGCTGGCCACCGCCGCGACCAGCCGGACACTCGACTTTCCTGGTGCTCACCACGCAGAGGGGCGCAGACGGGCCTCGGGCACAGCGGGAGGAGTGATTTTTTTTTTTTTTTTTCTTTTTATTGTTGTTCATTTTGTTTTTCCACCCCTTTCCCTGGCTCCTGGCACCTGTACCTCTGGACTCTCCTATCGGAGGATTAAACAAAAAAAAAAAAGTAAAACGACAAAAAAAAAAAAAGTCAAAAAAAAAAAGAAAAACAAACAAAAATCAAACTTAAAAACAAGACAAGCCACCCACACAGCCGCTTCCCTGGCCGGAGTTGGAGGCCGAAGTCAGAGCCAACCCTGGGAAGGGCGGGTGGGCCCAGGTTGCCGCGCCCCCCGACGACCATTCCAGCTGGTGCGAGGGACCGGGCGGTGGGGATGCGGGGAGGACAGCCTCTCCCCCGGCAGCAGCCCCCGACTCTGACGTTCGTCTGTTCCTTTACTTTCTCTCTCTCTGCAAGCGTGTCCTCTCCTGAGAGCCGGGAGCAGGGAGCGTTTTTTTTTTTTTAGCCAAGAAGCCATGGAGGGGGGGCGGGGCCGGGCAGTGGGGGGCGGGGCGGGGGGGGCCAGGGAGGGTTTAGCCACAGATGTGTTGTATTTTTTGAAAGTGCAATAACTTGGTATTTTGAAGACCCGGCGTGTGGCCAGGACCCCCGGCGGAAGGCGGGGGCCCCAGAGCGCGGCACCGTGTGGCGTGGGGGGGGGTGTCTCAGTTTTCTAGCCAGCTACCTCGGTAACTCCAATTCAGGTTAACTTCCCTACGGAACAGCGCAGGTGTCCACGGACGCCGACGCCGCCGTCGCCAGCCCCCTCCTCAGCGGGGCAGGGGGGCGTGGCCACTTCCGAGGGGTCGGCAAGGACCTGCCCTGGCCTCTCCATTCTGGGCAGTTCCTTCCCCCTCTCCTTGCTCTTGGGTTTTCCGACGGGTACGAGGCCTGCCCGGCACCCGCTCCCCTGGGAGCCTCACTCTTGTCTTCCAACAGGACTGGGCCTCAGCTCCCTGCCCAGACCCAGGTGGCTCCTGGCCGGTGGGGGGGGCAATCCAGTGACCACGGGGGCCCAGAGCGGCCCCAGACGCCTCCAGGGACCCGCAGCTGGGTGCCTGGCCCCCCACCCAGCGCCCTTGTCCCCCGGAGGCCACACCTGGTTCTCCAGATCTCCTGTGCCCGCCATTCTTTCTGCTTTTTCTTTTCTTCCCCGCCACAGCCCTCACCCCCAAGACCCGGAATATTTTTTCTTTGTATAAACAGAACTCTCCTAGTCAGGAAGCAATATCATTTCAGGTCTAAAGAAGAAAGGGACATGAATCTGGTCGAGGGCAAATTCAGTTTTACTGTATAAACTCGGTTGTGCCGTTCAGCCCTCCCTCCATCTGCACTGGCAGCCGAGGGCCGCTGTTTTCTAATATTTGTATTCTAATTTAATTGTTTTTTAAAAACGCAAATAAAAAAGTCAAGGTGAAGCTACCGCAGCGTCCACTTCTCTGTGCGTCGGGGCCATGGCTGGGAGCAAAGGACAAAACCTGTGCCCTATGCATGCTTCTCCTGGCCTTGTGCTGCATGGCCTTCCGGATTCAGAAGTCACAGCATTTGGTCAAATGAGAAAGATTCCACCTTGAACTGCCAGGTCCAGTGTGTGTCTCCTGGACCGGGCAAGGAATTCAGACTGAGCCACTGAATCCCAGGATGGCCCCTGCCCCCCTGGGTGGCCAAGAAGATACACAAATGGCCAATAAGCTCCTTAGAAAGATGCTCGACATCATCAGTCAACAGGGAAAGGCACGTCACAACTGCCACCTCACCCCTCACCCCCACTAGGACGGCTAGATGGCGAGGACGGGGATTAAGTGAGGACCTCGAGCTCGCCGGCGGGAATGTGAGATGGGGCAGCTGTGGTGGGAGAGTCCTGGGCTGGAGTTGTCATCTGACCCAGCAACTCCGCTCTTAGGTGTCTACCCCAAGGTCAACGAAAACAGGCTCACGTAAACACTCGTACACACCTGTTCACAGCAGCATGATTCACAACAGCGAAAGGGTTATTGTGAAACAATAACCCTTTCATCTGGGAAAAACCCAGATGTCCACTGACAGGTGAATGGACACACCACGTGTTCCATCCACCCAGTGGAATACGATTCAGCCTTAAAAAGGAGCGGAGCACTGACGCTTGCTACAGTGTGGATGAACCTTGAGGACATGATGGTCAGTGAGAGAAACCAGACAGAAGACCACATAGTATGTGATTCCATTTATATGACATGTCCGGAACAGGCCAATCCACAGAGACGGGTTAGAGGTCACCAGGGGCTGGGAGAGGGGGATATGGAGTGACTGCTAGTGGGGAAGGGGTTTCTTTGTGGGGTGATGAGGGTGTTCTAGAACTAGATGGAGGTGATGGTTGCACAATTCAAATATGCAAGAATTCTCTTAGCGGGGGAGGCATGGGAGCCTAACCGAAGATGCCCTCCTGGGCCGAGTGGCTGCAGAACCATCCTTCACCATCATCCGAGGCCTCCAGTCTCCCTCTCGGCTGGCTTAGGTCCCCTCGGGGTCTGGCTGTGGAAGCCCTGGTCCCCTACCCACCCTGGAGACCTGGGTCCATGTAAGCACAGACAGGCAAGTGACCTTGCTGCTGATGGAGGACCCCCAGAGCCGCCACTCTGCATCCTCCCCAAGCTCCTGGCAAAGGCTGGCTGGCCCTCCTCTCCCAGGCCACGGCGTGGCCATTGTGTCCCCTCGGGGCCCCTCCATCACCCCACCCCCACCCCAACCCGCTGGCCCCAGTCTGACGGAGACAGACGGGAGGAGGGCTCTTCCAGGGCCCTGAAAGTGGCTGTGTATGATGACCCCAAACCAGAGGTGGGGCTGCAGCCTAAGACCCCTGTCCCCGGTGAGGGGACCCCGGCCTGACTTCCCCCGGGAAGCGTGGGTGGAAGCAGCCAGCTTGGATCCTGGGTCATGTCAGTGGGGCCCAGCGTGGGCTGGCACCTTGGGGCCCTCTGGCAGACTTGATGTTCCCGGACTGAGGCCACCCCAACCCAGGGCCTCCAGAAACCCTGCAGGAGGCTGCCCAGCCGGCTCTCCCTGCCCACCCCCATCCTCGCCCTCACCGGCCCTCAGGCCCCTTCCTGGTGCCACCCGCCCATGCCCCGGGGTGTGGGTCACCTCCTCTGTAGGGGCCCCAGGCCTGGTACTGCTGGCGACACCCACCCCACCCTGGAAGCTCAGAGGCAGGGTCACTGCATCCACGCCCCTGCCTCCCAGGCCTGGCCGGAAGGGTCCGACTGAGTTTGAAGTCCTCTCCCTGGAACCCAAGTAGGGGGGCCCGGAGTGGTGTTGACAAGGGGCCCAGCCCACAGGGAAGGGGCCCCCCAAACCCTCCATCCCCGCTCCCCAGCCTCCCCCCCCCACCCCGTCGCCCCAACAAAACACAAAGAACATCAAAATCAGGCAAATGAGGCAGCAGCGGTCGTAACAGGCTGCGTTTAGTGGTTTTTTTATGTACAAGAAAAATGATTTTTTTTTGTCTGGTTTTTCATCATCTTTTGTCTTTTTGTTTTTGTTTTTTTGTTTCTTTTATTACTTTTAAAGCTTCTCCCTCCCCACCCCCCAAAAGTGCATTTTTATCAATTTTTTTTTTTAAATCTCCCACACTTTATAAAGACTCTCAAATACAGTCTATGGAATGTCTGCTCTGTGCTCTGTGCCCCCGGTGGGCGCCACCCCTGCCCCCCTCCACCAGGCCTGGCCCCCCAAAGTCCAAGGCACCTCATGTCTGGGCCCGGGTGGGGCAGGGGGGACCCTGGGCGTTGGGACCCCTGGCCACAGCTTTCAGGCAGCCCCAGCCAGGGGATGGAGGTCTCCCCAGCTCCCTCCATCTCCTGCCCTGCCCCCCCACCCCCCGTGTAAATCTATATATTTAGTGCGAGCTAGTCTTACTCTGAGGTTATGGCTCCTGGGGTGCCCGAGCCCCAGGCCCTGACCCGTCCTGCGCCAGCCAACATCCCCACTCCAGGAAGGCTGCTTCCTCAGCTTAAATAACTTTTTTAAAATAAAACTGCAAATATAAATATCTTTCTTTCTCAAAAAATAGGATTTTTGCTTTTTTTTTTATTGATTTTTACTTTTTTTCTCCTGCTTTTCCTTTCACTCTCTCATTTCTTGCCGCCTACAATCCTGGCTGCCTGGACTGCCTTGGTCCTGGAGGAGCCCCTGCCTCTTCTGTCCCATCACATGCCACGAGGCCGTTCCCTCCAGGGACAATGGGTCTCAGTAGTGCAAAGACTCCCCAGAACACTCTTGAAGGGGCTGGGGGACCCCTCCCCCCTACCTAAGACCCCCTCCCCCTTGGAAGGAAGCAAAGGGACAGCCACGTACAAACAGGGTGACAAGACAGGATAGCCATGAGGGGTCTCCTGGGCGAGCCGCCCACGGGGGGCAGACTTTGGTATGGCCCAGGGGAGCCCAGCTGGGCACAGGTCCAGACTCATACTCTTGTCAGGCTGGGCCTGGTCCGGCACTTTACATTCACTGGTTTTTAAGGTTTGTATTTTTTTGCCTTTTTTTTTTTTCTCCTAATCTCAAAAGGCGGGGTGGGGATCAAGGTGGGGGGCTAGCCAGGGGGCAGCAGCAAGGGTGCTAATCTCTCTCTCCCGGGTCCTGCAGGCTGGCGACCTCTCCAGGTGAGGGCTCCGGCCCCCACCATCCTGCTGGCCCACCGCCGTCGTCCCAGGACGCCCTCCCCCACACCCCTGCCGGAGCCCCCTCCTGGAGTTCCCCCCGCCTGGACCTCACTCATACACAAGCGCACACACACATTCACGCAGCTTCACCAAGATGATGGAAATAACAATTTCGCTGTTTTTCTTTTTTTCTTTTTTTTTTTTGTACCAGGCAGTTAAAAAAAAAAAAAAAACACCCCAAAAAAAAAAACCAAAAAAAAAAACCCAAACAACCAAACAAAAAAACTTTTTGCTCTGTCCTTTCTGACCAGTCAGCACGTTCCCCCTCAAAATTTTTTTTTTGTTTGTTTGTTTCCTGAAACGCGAGAATTCAGCAGTATCTTTGGCAACACTTTATCACGACCTTAATTTAAAGAATAAAAATAAAATTGATCCACGTCTATATACAGTATGTGATTGCGCGGAGTTGGGGGGCAGGGCCTGGGCTGGGAGGGCGGGGGTCCCGGCTCTGGGCCCATGCAGATGCTACGGCCCCCGGGGATGGGCTGGTGGGCAGCAGGAGAGGGGTTAAGGCGGAGTGGGTGGGCAAGGCTGGCGGAAGCTGAGCGCAGAGCTAGGGGTAGGGGTTTAGTGCAATTCCCGAGGAGGTTTGTGTTAAAGTGTGCTCGGCGGGGGTTCAGCCCTTGCCCCCGCTGTAGTCCCAGAGGCCTTAATCCCCCAAGCCTGGTCTCCCCCCACCCGGCCAGGACGACAGCTGTGATTTTTCAGTTGGTTTTATTGCGAGGGGGTGTGTGGGTAGTGGGGGAGAGGGCTGTCCCTTCAGGGAACCGCTCTGGGAGCTGGGGTGGGGTAGGGGTGCAGGTCCCTAGCCTGGGCACTCGAGCTCCCTGTTCAGCTTGCACGGGTGGTTCTCTGAGAGAGCTCGCCCCACGATGCTGGGGTGTGGGCGGGGCCACCCGGCCCTGGGCTCCCCTGCCACCCCCCTCAGGAGGGGGGGTCCTGAGACATCTGGGGGGCTGACGGGCTCAGGGGTGGGGGGAGCAGGAGGAAACAAAAAACTGTCCTGTAGAAACAATGATGAAAGTTGCCTTCTTTAAAAGCTTCCCTTTAAAAACAAGAAAGAGATGGGGTCTGTCACAGAACCAAGGGGCACGGGGTGACGGGCCAGCAGCTAGAGGCGGGGAGCGGGGACACCCCCCGCACCTCCGGCTTTTGACGAGGAAGGGTCTCCGCTCAACAGAGCGTCTATTTACAGGGCCCCACGCTAGGGTTGCATATGCGACGGGGGATGGGTGGGGGTGAGGAGGGTGCCCCGGCCTCTGGCGACACGGCCTCCCCAGCCCTGGCCCCAGTCCGTGGCCTGTGGCTCGGTCAATGCCGGGCCTTTGGGGAGCCAGAGGCTGGGGGGAGGCGGGTGCCAGCCCCCAGGTTACAGTCAGTGCCTTTGAGTAAAAAGAGGGGTGCAGTGGGGGGTGGAGTAAGGCCCTGGAGGTGAGGCCCCCTGTCACCCACCTCGGTGGGGATGGTGTATCCAAGATGGCAGCTCCTCGGTGGCCACAAGGAAGGGCGGCCATGTTGGAGGGTGGGGGGACAGCAAGGGTCGGGGGACAAGGGCAGGGAGACGGGATTGCTCCGGCTGGTTGGAAGGCCAGCCCTCTCTCGGGCCCATCCCTGAGCTGGGGAGTCGGTAAGGAGGGTCCCCGCGGACACGGGTGGCCACTGTATGGCTAGCAGGTGAGGAGACGTCTCCAAATCAGAACCCAAAAAGGGACAGAATGGGGCGGGGAGGTGCTGGGCGGGGGAGGGGGACACGGCAGAAACACAAAAACCCCGCAGTCCTGCCTGCAAGGCGAGCCCCCATGGTAAAGCACAAATACCTCAGAAGGCTTCGCCCTCACCCGTGACTTCCTGACCCCCTTCTCACCTCAGGGAACAGAAGTGGATTCTACGTCTGTGGTGGGTTTCTTTTTTTATTATTTTGTACAAAAATAAATCGACTTTTAGGAATTTCTGTTTGCTCTCTCTCGCTCTCTCTCTCTCGCTCTCTCTCTCGCTCTTATTTTTTTTTTTGTCTTTTTGACTTTTCATAGAAGTTGGTTGCAACTTGTAAACATGTTTTTAAATTAAGAATTAAGATAAAGTGTAGTACCCGTTCTGTTACAAAGTGCCAAGACTTCTATTTGTGGTTGGTTGTCTTGTTGTTTTTTTTTTTTTTCCTTTCATTTTTGTAAAATCTTGTTTTTATTGCTTTTGTGACATTGGAACTTCTGGACACTCTCGCTCCCCACATCCCTGCCACCGTGAGACCCTGCGTTCCCTCTGCTCTTGGCTCTCTCACCCCACAGTCGCCTGCTCCTCTGAGGAAAAGTATATTTTATATATATATATATCTATATATAAATTTTGTTTTTAAGGAGGAAAAGAGGAAAAAAAAATCTAAAAAGTGCTTTTAAAAATCGGGACAGGGCTAGGGGAAGGGGAGAGGGTGAAGACAAAAAGTTTCGAATCTCCAAACGTCTCATGGGGTCTGGGGTGGGCCTGGGTCGGGGGACCAAGACGGGGGTGGCAGGGGCGCCCTGAGTGGCGGCCCGCAGGTCCCGCCGGGTTGTAAGTGCCGTGAAGGAAGGCGGCGGGGGCCCTTGGGGAGTCACCCTGGTGCCCTCCCCCCCCTTCCCCGTCTTCTCCCCTTTCTCCACGCCTGGAAATAAATAGATTTGTGTCGCGGTGGCCAGGAGATCCGGGGGACCACAGGCAGGGACGGGAGGCGGGGAGGCAGGCGGGGAGACGGAGGGGGAGACCCCCACTTCGGAAGTGCCCTGAGGAAGGAGGGTGGGGGTGCGGATGGGGCTGTTTTAACGTCCGCTCACAGCGGACACAAATCATTTTTAAGGTCTTATCTCAAAAGACTCTAGAAATCAGCGGGGGCGGGGCAGGGTGAGGAAAAGAAAAGCCCCCCCTCCCCTGCCATCCCCGGCCCACGCCCCCGTGACCACCCTCACCCCTGCCGGGACCTGGGGCCCTGATCGGGCCTCCGATGGGACCCCAGACCCCGAACCGCGGGGCGCCCGGGGAGCTCAGAACCCTCGTATCCCACAAAAACCCCAAGCTGAGCCCCGAAAGCCATCGACGGGGTGGGGGGCAAGCGGGGCTGGGGGGGGGGCGAGGGTCCCCGTGGAGGGAGAGAACATCATGAAGGAGAAAAATCTGAGAAAAGCACTACCCTAGATTCTGTGACGCTTCATATATATATATCTGTATATATATATATATATAGATATAGATATCTGTATATAGATAGATTTCTTTTTTTGTGTTTTTTGGGGGTGGTGGGTGATTTGCTCTCTCTCTCTCTCTTTCTCGGGTTTCTGTTTTCTTTTTTTGGTTTTCAAGCGAGTCCGGCCGCGAAGCTGCCATCGGCGGTGGCCCCGGCGCCCCCGTCGCCTCCCCCAGCGGCGCCCGCTACATTCAACCTGCCCAGGCCGTCGGGGCTGGCCTCGTCCTCATCCTCGTCCTCGTCCTTAAAGTGCTTCTCCTGGCCATTGCGCCGCGCGTCCGGCGAGCCGGGCGGGGCAGGGGCGCCGGGCGGCACAGGGGCCCCCGGGGCGGGGGCGGGGTCGGGCCCCCCAAGCCCGCCACCCCGCACCCGGGGCTTGCGGCCGCGGCGTGAGGGCACGCCGTTGCAGCCGTCCTTCTTGAGGTGTCTGTGCAGGTGGTCGGAGCGCACGAACGTCTTGCAGCAGCTGTCGCACTGGTAGGGGCGCAGGCCAGTGTGGACGCGCATGTGGTTCTTCAGGTCGTAGTTGTGCGCGAACGCCGCCCCGCACTGCTGGCACAGGTACGGCTTCTCGCCCGTGTGCTTCCTCATGTGCACCTTGAGCTTGTCCTGCCTGTGGACGGGCCGAGGGTCAGCTGGCGCCCGGCCGGGCCCATGCCCAGGATGGAAGCCCCCTGTCCCCGCCAGCCTCGGCGCGGGGAAACCGGGACCCTTGCGGAAAGGTGGGCTGCGGCAGGTGGCGCCCCCGTTTTGCGGGGAAAGGGGGTGCGGGTCCCCATTCTGAGAACAGCACCAAGGAACCCACGAAGGTGTGAAAAGGGCCTTGGACCCCGCTTGCTGTGTGGCCACGGGGAAATGGCTGAACCTCTCTGAAACCCAGTTTTTTTTTTGGCCGCACTGCGGGATCTTAGTTCCCCAACCAGGGAATCAAATCCACGCCCCCTGCAGTGGAAGCGCAGAGTCTTAACCACTGGACCACCAGGGAAGTCCCACTGAAACCCTTTTCTTATGCATAGGAGGAGGAAGATAACAGGCCTCCCTCCCACCTGGGGCTCTGCCCAGTGGCAGGTGCATGGCTTCACACTACAGGCATTTACTGAGCACCTGCTGCATAGCAGACCCCGTTCCAGGTGCTGAAAATGCTACAAGGAACAAGGAGGAATGCCGGAGTATTTGGTAACAGAGAGGGTTAAGCTGTCCTGGCTTTAGCACTGAAAGTTCTGTGTCCTGGGAAACCCCTCAGTCACTGAAAATCCAGGGCAGCTGGTCACAGTAGTAACCAAGTCCCCACCCCAGGGACCCCACCCCCTACCCCCAGTTCCTGCCAGATCTCCCCTCACCTCTGCCTCACTCTGCTCTGGCCACACTGGCTTCCTGGCTGTCACCCCAACACGCTGATAACAAGGAGCCTACCTCAGGGCCTTTAAACATGCTGTTCTGGCTACCTGGAGCACTTTTTTCCCTCCCAGATCTTCACAGTTGAATTTCAGCCCAAACGTGATCTCCTCAGAGAGGCCCTCCCAGACTCCCTCAACCCCGGTCCCTCATGCCACCGCCTTTGTTTCTCATCTGTCTCCCTGACTGGACTGTGAGCCCTGAAAACAGGGACTGGGTGTGATTCAGGGCCCCTCCATGCCCATCTCACCCACAGGGAACTGTGTGGACCTGGCTCAGCCTGGGGCCTTTGGCCCACAAAGCTGGTCACCATATCAGCTCTGGGGAGACTATGGCCCAGGTGTTGCTCTGTCCCCTTGAGCCCTTGAAATGTGGCTGGTCCAAGGTGAGATGCGTAAGAAGTGCAAAAGGCACCCCAGATTCTGAAGACTTCATTTGCTCAATGTACTGTACAATATCTCATTTATAATTTTGCTTATTGATCACATATTGAAATAGAACTAATGGACTATGTAAAAATATGATTAAAATTACTTTCACCTGTTTCTTTCACTTGTTAAAAATGTGGCTGCCAGAAAATTTAGAGTCACGGAGGTGGCTCACATGATATTTCTATTGTACTATGCTGGTCCATAGTGATGGGGGTGGATTCCTGCCTGGAATCCACAAGGCAGGGGCAGGGACCTGGGTCTCCAGAGCTCTGGGTAGAATCTGACCTGCTCCTTGCTGCAGACTCTTATGCTCCACTGAGTCACTCAGGGTCTCTCCCTTCTGATGCCCACCAGACTGAGAGCTTCTTCAGTGCCAGGACTAATAAACTCCTACTCATCCTTCAAAGCCCCACCGGAAATGCCCCTCCTCCTCCAGGAAATCTTTCCCAACCCCGAGACAAAGGCCTGCACCCTCCTCCCCCCAGGCTCTTTCAGTCCCAAGTCCCTCCCTCTGGCACCTCCCACAGAGCTGGTGTCCCTGCTTGGCCTAACTTCTATGGCTTCTTACTGTTCTGAGGATCAAGACCTGGCCCTTTGCAACCAGACCCCCTGCCTGTTCTCTGGCCTCGTTACACCCCCACGTGAGCCAGCAGAACCTGGGCCACAACAAACTCATCACTCCCTGGATTAACTTGAGCTGTTACCAGAAAGAGGATGGCAATGGCCAGGCGCTTCCCGCCACCCCCTACCCCGCCTCCTAGGAGCCGGCTAACATGGTCTCCCAGTTGTCCCGCTCAGACCCTGGGGCCAGGTCACGGAGGGAACAGGAGGGACTCGGATTGTTCTAGCACTGTACAGAGATGTCCCTAGCTGAGGCTTGGAGGCTCAGAGAGGGGAAGTGACTTGCCCTGAGTTGCACAGAGGGTTGGGGGCTGTCCCAATGTGGGGTGGGGGTGGAGGAAGCCCCAGTTTCATCACTTCAAGCCCCGGCCTGGGTAATTATAGCCCCGGCCGCCACAGGCCCTGCTTACTCAACCCTCTAGTGTGACTCAGAGGGGCCCCTGGGCTCCCCAGCCTGGAGGGAGGGGTGGGGGCTGGGGCCCTGGGGGGCAGAGAGGAGCCAGGTGGGCACCTGGGAGGAAGAGGCCTGGCCTGGTGGCCCTCTCTATGCCTCAGTTTCCTAGAACGGCAAACAGGATCAGCCCTGGGTTGAGGGTGGGGTGGCCAAGAGAGCTCCAGGCCAGAAGGTGAAACTGAGCCTGGCTGAGGGTGGGGGCGTGGGGGAAGGTGTCATCTCTCCAGGCTCTGGCTTGCTGGGCCTCTACCAGGCTGCTCCTCCCAGGCTCTAAGACCCCTGAGGGCAGGACCCACAGCCAGCCCAGTCCACCATCTCCACATCTGGAGCAAGAGGGAGGCCCCTAAGACCAGCGGCACCCCAATCTCACCAAAGGGGGGGAGCCAGGCCACCCACCAGGCTGCCTGCCTCCCGGCCAGTGCCCTTTACCCCTGCCTGGCACTCCTGGGCCCTGGAGTCCCAGCCACACCCTCCTCTCCTGGCTTGCTGGGGAGGGGGCCCAGGTGCTGGTCCGGGGGTCAGCTCCCAGATCCTGTCCCCACAGGGCAGGGCCGGGAAGCTGGGACAATGGCCTCTTTCTTCGGCCTGGGTGGGTGTGGCTTGGGGAACCCCGGGGCTGGTGAGGGTAGGGGGTGATGCTGAGTCACCCAGCCTGGCTAGGCCCCCACACACCAGCCCCCCGCTCCCACTGGGCTGGCCCACAAGGCCCAGCCTGCCACCTCTGTACTCTTAAGACCAGATCGCAAAATCCCCCCAGCCTGGCCTCAAACTCCTCCTGTCCAGGGACCAAGCCCAACGGCTCCCGTGCCCTTTTCCCTCCACTGGCTGTGGCGAGTCCCTAAGCTGAACTGGCCTCAGGGCCTTTGCACTGGCTCTTCCCTCTGCATCTCCCTTTCCCGCTCCCCACGGCTCCCTCCTTCTCCTCCTTCAGCTCTCAGTCCTCGGGGAAGCCTCCCTGTTTAAGGCAGCACCTACAGCCACACCCCGACCCTGTTCTCTGCTCTTTTCCTCCCTGGCACTTTCCAACAACTAGCGTTATCAGCTCTGCGGTTTTATCTCGCACATGCTCCGTCGCCCCCACGGGGATTTTGGCTTGTCCCTCCACTTTTAGAACAGGGCCTGGCACCCAGCAGGCACTCCATAAATGTTGGCTGAATGAAGCAAGTCCCCCGGGCTCACGCAAGACTTCAAAGTTACCTAACGACCAGAACTCCCTGCTCCCAGTGGGGCTGTCACCCTCTCTCAAGGCCCAAATGCTCCAGTCGGGATGAGAAGAACCACCCAGGGAAAAGGAAGAAAAGCAACTCCTTGGGCCCTTCCTTCCAGCCTCACGCAGGTCGGCACCGCCTGGCACGCTTTATGTTCTTGTGGTCACCTTGTTTAGGGCCTGCACAGCACCGCCCACCCAGGCTCTCTCGACAGGCGCATGGGGGTCGGGGGTGCCCCGATGGACAAGGCACCCTTGCAGGGCAGGGCGCGGTGTTGTTTTCGCACGCAGAGGCAGGGTGTGAGTGTGCTCGCGCAGGCGGGGCAGGGGGTCCCCGTGTAGCTGCTTTTGGGGCAAAGGGCCCCCAGGAAGCACCCCCCCTCCCCCACGCCCCCCGCCGCGGTGGCGCCGGCTCACCTGGTGAATCGGACCTTGCAGATGTTACACTCGTAGGGCTTCTCGCCCGTGTGGGTCCGGATGTGCCGCGGCAGCTTGCCGGCGCCCTGGATGACCTTCTCGCAGATGGGGCACTTCTGGAAGGCCTTAGCCCGGATCTTCTTCTCCACCTTCTGCGACCAGGCCGGGTAGACGTCGCCGTCGTGGGCGCTGCTGAAGTACTTCAGGTAGTAGTCCACGACGCCCTTGTCCTCCGCCCGTGACTCCTCGTCGCTGTCCCCCGCCGTCGCCGCTCCCGCCCGGCCCACCGACGACATCATCTGCTGCAGCAGCGTGCTGGCCGCCAGCCCGTCCGTGTCAGCCCCGTCCCCGTCCTCGCCCTCGGCCGTGCCTGACAGGAAGCCCGGAGAGTCGCCCGGCTCCGGGGCCGCCTCTGACAGCGAGGCTGCCTCCTCCTCCCCGCCCCGGCCGTAGTGGCCGTTCTGTGTGGCGGTGGACGGCTGGGCCACGGGGGGTGGGAAGAGGCCCCCGGCGGGGGCGTCGTCATCCCGCTCCGGCCACAGACCTGGGTTGCTATCTCCCTCATCCCCGTCCCCGGCCGGGGGCCGCTCGGCTGGGGGGCCGGGCCCATAGAAGTCCAAGCCATTGCAGTCGCCGGCAGCCACGGCGGCCACGGCAGCGGCCACGGCCTCCTTGGTGGCGTCCAGGTCATCGTCGGATGCGCCAAAGGCAGACCATGGGAATGAGGCGGCGGCGGCGGCGGCGGGCAGGCTGTTCATGGGGTTGCTCTGGAAGAACTCGAGGTACTCCTTGGCGCGAAGGAGGTTTCGCTGATCAATTTGATCTACGAGGTCCAGCTGGCCGGCATCGGCACCCGCATCGGCCGCCAGGATCTGCCGGTCGAGGAGGTCGGCGCAGACGTGGCTCACGGCGGGGATCTCGAGCAGGCGGGCGGCGCTGAGGATGTCGCCCACGTTGGCTGTGCTGACGGTGAGCGTGGCCGTGTAGGCGAAATCCATGAGGGCCGTGAGCGCCTCGGCGCTGACGAAGTCGATCTCGTACACGTTCTGCTGGTCCACCACGGCACCCGACGTGAACAGCTTCTTGAAGTACTGGCTGCAGGCAGCCAGCACCGAGCGGTGCGTGGGGAACTCACGGCCCTCCACCAGGATCACCACGTCGCACAGCAGGCCCTGCGTCCGCTGCTCGTTGAGTCCGCTCAGAATGTCGCTGCTGTGGTCAGGGAACGGGATCCCGATGGGGCCGTCCACGCCGCCGGCCATCTTCCGCGCCGAGACCTGCAGCGCCGGGGAGGAAGGGGCGGTCGTGAGGGACAGGGAGGGCCGGGCCAACTGGCCGGGCTGCGAGGCCCTCAGAAAGCAGTGCCCCCACCTCCCCGCCCCCCCCCCCCCCCCCCCAGCCTCGGTTTCCCCAGCTCTGCATCAGGATGGTCCATGGCTGGTTCTGCATCATCAAAGTGAGAGGACGTTGGCGAAACCCAACTGGGTGCTTCAGAGATGAACGCCGGCCCCCCTCCCCGCTTTACGAGAGAGGGGAGTGCCTGTCCAAAGGACAATTTGAAGTGGCGTGGGAGCACACAGAAGGTGCTCAATAAATGCCCAACACAAGTTGTTTCCTAATGAATCTGAGCATGGGATTCTGCCCATGCCCTCTCTAGGAGGCCATAGCGGTGACATAAGGCACCCACCGTGTGCTGCCCTGGCTGAGCGCCCAGCAGTCCCAGAGGCAGCACCGTCTCCACCGCAGAGGTGAGAAAACGAGGCTCAGGCTCAGGGAGTCCCAGGGCCCCATGGCTGCACCTCAACTCAAACCCAGGGCAACTGACCCAAGAGCCAATATCCAACCAGCATGGCCGTCCATCCCTGCCTAGCCCCTCGGCCTCCCTAACCTTCTCTCCTGCCTCCTGGTCGGGCCCAGTTCTCTTGGGGGGCTCTGAGTCAGGAAGGGGTAAGGCCAAGACCCAGGGACCTGGCCAGGGTCATCAGGGCCGTGGGCGTACCCTGGTGGGGTGGGGCGGTGACTCTGCAGGACAGACCCCTTCCTGCCCTGTGGAACCCCTAGGATGTGGCTCAACCCTCGCAGTGAGTAACTGGGGGAAACCAGGCCACTGCCTGATGCTCCTCCCTGCCCACTCAAGCTGACCCTGTCAAGGAGAAGTGGGGGACCAGGGGGCCTCCTGCCCACCTCCTGCCTGGCCAGCCCCTCTCCTTTTGGCCACCCTGTTTGCACTGTTCAGCCCGGGACAAGGCCCTGCCACTCTCCGGGCCTCAGTCTCCCCATCTGTCAAATGGGCAGAAGCCTTTGGAAAAGCAGGGCCATGGAGGGGACTCTGTCCCTCCCCTCTCCCCTGCCTCCTATTTTCCGCCTTCCCCTGGGCTGTGACTCATCCACCCACTTGGGCGCTTGTGCAACCCTCTGGCTCTGTCCCCACCCCTCCACCCTCTCCGGGGAGCCCCCGGCTGCCCCAAGCCACCCAACAAAACCCACATTCCTCCAGGCCCAGCCAGCCTGCTTTCAGGCCAGAGCCTCTGCATGTCTCTGGGGAGAGGGCCTGAACCGGGCCTTCCTCAGCCTCCTAAAGACCCCAGGACCCCCAGCTGGGTGACCCAGCTCAGCTCTAACACAGATCCCTCCCACTGTGCCTCCGGTGGGATACAGGCGGCTGGCCCGGCAAGGGAGCTGGGCTTGGTCTGGTCAGTCCTAAGGCCAGGGCCGCCCTGCGAATGGGGTCCAGGCCTTGGGGCCGACACAGAAGCCTTTGTGTGGCGTGCAGGCGGCCAGTACACTTCCCGGGACGCCTCTCTCCGCCGCCCGCCCTCTTTCCCGCCGACCGCACCAGCTGCTTAGCTCCCGCCTCTGTTCCGCCAGCCCGCGGTGGGTGGCGGGGCAGGCTCAAATGTGGCTGCTGGGAGCAGGAGGAAGGGGATGGGGGCGCGACCCCCCCCCCAGGCTCGGCCACGGGAAGCCTCGGCAGAGCCCCCTGTGGCGGCTTCCACCCCCTGCCACCATCTGCCGTCTGGCCCCGGGCCCCAGGGAGCGAGTGGGCAGATGGGACTCCGGATCAGACCGGCCTTGGCCCCTCCTCGCCCCTCCTCTGATCCTGGCCACTAACGTGCCAAGATGGCCACCCTGGCCCTGCTTGCCAGTGTCCCCTCAGGGGTCCTCCTGGGGCCTCTAGGTCGAGACCTGAATTGGTCCAGGTGACTCACCCCTCGCCACGGCCCCTCCACCCCCGCCTTCCCACCGGCACCAAGCCCACCGGGCCAGGCGCTGGCACATCCTTACTTCAAGCGTGAAGCCACCCGGCTGGGAAGGAGCAAGCTCCGGCCTTGAACCTGGCCTGGGGCAATGTACCCAGCCCTGGGCCTGGATCTCCACCAGCTGGAGGAGCCGGGCCACATGCTAAGAGCTTGTTGTGTGGGGCAGCCCTTGGGTCTGGGCTGGGTCTGAGGGTCCGCGCCCCTGTCCTTTCCCAGCTGGGGCCTCTATTTTCTGCACATAATCATCTGAGACTCTCCCCCAAAGGGCAGGGCCTGGGGCAATACCAGCCAAGGAAAGCCCCAGGGAAGTAGCATGACCCCCATTTACAGATGAGAACACCAAGGCCCAGAGACAGCTAGAATCCAGGCCAAGGGTACCCAGCAAGGCTGATCCAGGAGCTGACAGAGGCGAGAGGCTGGGGGTCCCCCAACCCTCCCTCCCCGACACCTCCCAGCCAGCCACAGCCCCTTCCCTGGCCCTGGAAACTAAACTGACCCAGCCCTCTCTCCAGGAACATATGCCACCTGCCTGCCACACCCGGGGCCACTGCCCTCCCCCTACCCGGGGCCTCTCAGGGCCCTCCCTCTAAGAAAGCAGAGGAAGACCCTGCCAGGTGGGAGAAGGAAGTCACGTGGGGTCCAGGCAGCAAAAAGCACCTATTACTGAGCACCCACTGTGCGCCACAGCACCGTCTCACCAGGAGAGCCCTGTGGCTCCCTTCCTGGCTCTAAGAGGCCCTGCTGGCACCTGACACCTAGTAGGTGCCCCAACACGTGGCGGTTTCCTCGGTGATGATGAGCCAACGAAAATTCTCTCCTCCAGGAAGCCTCACCCCCTCAACGACCAGGGTCCCCTGAGCCCAGGCCCACACCCACCCAGGGCCCCGAGTTTCATCACAGCTCCACCCCGACACTCGCCCCCATGGGATTTCCGGGTCCGTTCGATGCTGACTCGGCGGCCGGCCGAGGGGCAGGTCTCAGCAGGCTCTTCCTGGGCTGGAGGTGGGGCGCCCTCCTCCCTCTGGGCTGCTCCCAAGCCACCCTCCACCCCCCGCCCCCGGCCTCCCCTGGGCAGTGCACGGTAGGGGCGCAGCAAACGACAGGAGGAACCAAAGACCAAAGAGCTATGTGCTGGAGAGCCCACACCCAGCCCCGCCCACCTGGCTGGCAGGCACACCCAGTACCAGGGGACCGTGCCAGTCCCACCTCCAATCTAACCTAGGGTCACTTGCTGCAGCAGGCAGCAAGGACCCGGGCCTGCTTTTTGCCCTCCCAGGGGGCCTCCTCTGTGCCCTGGAACCTTCAAGAACTAACTGGACCCTGGGCTTTAGAGATGAGGAGAGGCTCAGGGAGGTGATAAGGCCAGGGCAAGGTCACACAACAGACCGGCAGCCAGGCTGGGACTCAGATGCTCTGACTTGAGCCGGCCTGAGCTGACACCTCTCAACTACTGGGGATGCAGGGAGAGGTCAGGAGCATCCTGACTTGGTCCCAGGAACAGCAGGTGTCATCCAGGAAGGACCCTAGGATTGTGGGAAAGGTGTCCCAAGCATGGGAAACAGCAGGGACAAAGGCTCAGCGGTGGGCACCTGGGAGAGGGGCAGGGGAAGGAGGCTAGAGAGTCCCCAAGGTCAGGTGCAAGGTGAGGGTTGGGGCCGGGCCTCTTCCTCCCCCCCACACTCCTCAGGGGGTGGCCAGCAGTGGATAGGTAGGTAATTGCCACCTGACGCCTTCCTGGAGGAGTGTCCAGGGATGTGGGCAGCTCAACAGGGGGTTAAGGCCTCCCTCCCTACAACTCAGGGAGAGAATGAAAGGAAACTATATAAGGGACCTCTAACACCTACTACCTGCCACAGCAGCCCGCGTCCATATCCTGGCTCCTCCATTTCCAAGCTGGGTGAACCTGGGCCAAGAAAAGCACCTCTCTGTGCCTCATTTTCCTTGGGGGTTGTGACAGTGGCAAAGGGTTCCACTCTCATCCTCTTAGCAAACTTTGGCCTAGGACCTACTGTGTGCCAGAGACAATCCCCAAAGGCCCAATGAGGCTGTTTACCCCCTGCCTTGTGGATTGGGGGCTTTGAACTTCACCTCTGAACGTCATTCCAGGAATCCAGCCCCCTCCCCAACTACTGTGTACCAAGGAAGTGTGTGGTGAGCCCCAGGAGGAAGCTGAGCCATCATGTGTGTGTGTGGGGGAAACCAGGCCCAGAGAGGGTGGGCGGCCGCCCCAAGGTCACACAGTAAGTCTGGCGCCCAGGTGCGGCTGCCAGGCCAGTGCCCAGCCGCCCCCGCCCCCTCCCAGCCTGGCAGCCTGTGTTGCAAGGTTGGTCCTGACGGGTTACCCCGCCCCGACCTGGTGCCAATCCCCGCCTGGCCCAGTACCGAGGCCGGGGTTTAATGGGACAGGAATGCAACGTCCTGATCAGGAGGTGGGGGGCACCAACGGCTCCGGGTGACTGCTGGCTGCCAGCTGTCAGCCTGCCCCCTGCCCGCCTGTCCTCGCAGGCCTCCCTCCAGGCCAGACACCAGCAGACAGGCCCTCGGCCATTTTATGTGTCCATTTATTGCCCTAAATGGGGAGGGGCTTCCTGCCCGGGGCCTTAAAGGGCCAGAGGCAGGAAGGTTGCAGGCCCAGTGGGAAGTGTGTGTGTGGAGGCTGGTGGGGGTGGGGACTAGGAGGTCATGGGGATCCCATCTGAGCCCCAACTCATGGGTGGGGCTGAGGCCCACCCTGTTCCCACGCTCTGAGTGCTGTCGTGGGCCAGGAAGTACAGCCCCGACACCAAGACCAGCTTTCAAGAGGAAGCCCTGTGAAGAAAGAGCCATTTTCAGTGGAAGTGGAAGGAATAAGCTTCCTGTCACCGGGAGTAACCAAAGCCAGGCTTCACAGAATCCCATCCGTGTCTACACTGCCCTCAACTCAGGCTGCACCTGCTTATCCAAGATGCCCAGGAGAGGCCTGGGTGACTTCCATCCAGACTGCTCCCTCCCTCCCCTGAGGCCAGCTTGTCACCTGGAGGTGCCTGTACCACCCCCAACCCCACCCACAGCCTGCGCAGGTGGACTGCTCGGCCTGGAAACCCCAAAGGGGTGCTTGGCCCACTGGGGCCCCAGTGTCCTATGCCTACAAATTCAGCCAGTTCCCTCCTATCAAACACATCCTGATGGGAGGTGGGACCGAGCCTTGTTTTCCAGTCAAACCAGAAAGGCGTGGGTGAGGACACTTCCACCAAGTGGCCGTCCACAGCCTGCTGGGGGGACAGATGGAGGGGCTGGTGCTTTGGCCAGATTCTCCACAGGGCGCCTTCCACGCTTTGGTGCTCCAAAGACTCGGGACTCAGGCCGCGAGGGCAGGGGCTGTTCCTCAACGGGGCTTGACGGGGGCCTGGTCTGGATCACCTCAGCAGCAATCCTCATAGCTCTGGGAGGAAGGGTCTGTAACCACTGCCCCACTTCACAGGCCAGGAAACTGAGGCAACTTGCCCAGGGTCACACAGCAGAGCTGGATTTGAACACGGGTCCTCTGTCTGGCTCCATCTGGCCAAACTAACTAGTCCTCCCAGGGCTCCACCCTCCTCTCCCACCACACACACTGCCCCCAGGTACCAGCAGGGGACTAACTCCCCCCACCCTGGGGGCCTCGGTGGGGGGAGGACAGCTTATTCTCACGCCCCCTCAGAGCTGCCCTGTGATAGCCCAGAAAAGGGAGAGGTTTGCCTGAGGTCACACAGGGAGCCTGGGGCAGGGCTGGAGTCCAGCTGACACCTGTGAACTCAGGGCATCAGAAAAGAGATGCAGGAGGGGCTCCCCCAGGCCCTGACACCACACAGCAGTCACTCAACAAACATTCCTGGGGAATCACTGAGTAAATCCTCACTTTTGGCCTAAAGGTAATCTCCCCATTGTATCGATGGCAAAACTGAGGTTGGCAGAAGGGAGGTGACCTCCCTAGGTGGACCTCAGGTGGAGCGGAGGGCTGGGCTGAGATTGGACCACGGTGGCCCCCACCCAAGCCTGTTCCTCTGGTCTCCACTGCCCAGGGCTGTTGCAGGGTGGTTTATGGTCTATCAGGTGGGGGGGTGTCTCAGACACACACACACACACACACACACACACACACACACACACCCTCCAGCAGAATCCCTGCTGTGTCCTGAGCTGACCCAGGTGCTTCCTCCATGAGGGAGGCAAGGAAAGGGAACACAAGTGGATCTGCAGGCAGTACCTGGGGGGAACCCACAACCACCTCATTTTACAGAGAAGGATGCTCAGGCTCCAAAAGGCCATGGGGCTTGTCCAAGGTCACAGAGCAAGTGGGCCAGCATTTGAAACCCCTGTGGACCCCCTCCTCGGGCCAGCTCTGCTTCAGAGGGGCTGGCCCTGACTCTTGGCTCTGGGAGGTGATCTGGGTCTCCTCGGAAATAATGGGTTGTAAAAACACAGAGCCCTGCCAGTCTCCAGGGGCCAAGGTGCCAAGGGGCGGGGCTGCAGCTCAGATGGGGTGGGAAGGGCCTGCCTCAGAAGGCTGGGAGGCAGGGAGGCTAAGGCCCCTGCTGTGTGACCTTGGACACCTTGCTGCCCCTCTCTGAGCCTCACTGTCCTCTTGGGGCAAAGGCTCCATTTGGCAGACAGGTGCCTGCTGTCAACCTCCAGGACCTCTGGAAGACAGGTGGGCCGGCGCCCCTCGGCTGTGACACACAAAGGACTTTGGACGCGTCCTAAACTAGGAGGCAGGACCACAAGGGTCAGACCCAGCTCTGGCTGGGTGACCTTGGGGCTGCTCTCTGCTTCCCCCAGGGCCTCAGTCTTCCCTGCCCCACAGGGCACCACTCTGAGCCTTGCTCTAAGCCCCTGAGGCCCCACGCTAGCGTCTGGCCTCCCCTCCTGGTCTCAGTTTCCTCGCACGGCATCAGGGACCTCCACCAGCCCAACCAGCTTATGGGTCAGAGGCTTCCAAGGAAAAGAAGGGAAGGAAAAACGCCAGCACGAGGTATAGCTATTGCCTCGAGAACCTTCCCCACTGGACGAAGGCTGAGCACTGCCGGGCCTCAGTCTCTCACACAGAGAAAAGGGTGCATGGGCTCCCCGCAGCCACCCGCTGCCGAGGGCCTCTGCTGAGAGTTGCGTGGCTCCCCGCCCGGGCCAGGGTGCTGACTGGCCACCACGCAGCCAGTCAGCCAATCAGAACTGAATAATAAATACCCCCCCAAAGTGACCCACGAATTAAAATTTCAGTGTCCCCGTTGGCTCCTCTTTCCTTCATTAGGCATGCGGATCCCAGGGCTTCGCTCTTCCAGCCACTGGCTCCTGCCCCCCCTTCTCCCCTAGGCTCCCGTCTCCACAGCGATGGCTGGCGGTAAACAGAGCCCCGAGCCCAACCGATAAGTGCCAGGCCCCACCCGGGGTGGCCCTCGGGGGAGAATGCCCCCCTACCTGGAGCCTCCGGGGCCTGGGCAGCAGCAGGGCCTAGCCTGGACTCCCCGGACCTCTCCCAAGACCAGCTCTGCGAGTAGGAAGTGATCGGCTGGTCCTGGGGAGGGCCCCCCAGTGTGGGAGCGGCACACTCAGGGTTACGCCCTGGCCCTGTTGGGGTGGGGGTGGGGGGCTGACATGGAATCCTGGACGCCCTCTCCGGCCGGGCCTGCTCCGGCCCTGGTCCGGGAGGCAGCTGGCAGGGTGGGGGGGTGGGGGAAGCCAAGCAACCCCGCCACCCATGGGTTGAGCCAGGTGGGCACACCCGGTGGAGGGGCACCAACACCTCTCTCACTTCCGCCGCCTGGCTAGGGGGAGAGAGGAGTTGCCTATCTCCCCCTGCCACCCCGCCAACTGCTGGCTACATTCCCCAAACATTTAGTGGGTACCCGGGCCTGGTTGGACAGCAGTCTCTTGCTGCGGTCCACCGGACTCCCTCGCCGCCAGCCAGCCAGCGCGGACAGTGCCTCCCAGGACCCGCAAAGGCCTGGGCCCCGGGGGGTGCACCGGCCCCAGCTCAGGTCCCTGCCTGGTTCCCAGGCCCGGGCTGGGGGAGGGGGCCGGTTCCTAGGCCGGGGAGGGAGGCAGAGCGAGGGAGGGGGCCGGATCCCACCAGTTCACCCCCTCTTCTGCCCGGGCTCAGGGTTCGCACGTGGTGGTGGCGTCAAGGGGAAGGAGGGGTGTCCGGGCCAGAGGAGACGGGGTCACGCGCTTTGGGGGCGCGGGCGGGGGAGAGGGGTGCTCTCTGCTCCCTACCCCGGGGCCGGGGCCGGACGGCCGCGCGGACAGGGCGAGGGGCCAGGCCGGTCCCCCCGCCCAGGGCTGAGTCAGGCCCGGGCGGGGGCAGGAAGCGGCCCCCTCCCCCGCCCCGGCCGCAGTGCGCGGCCCCCGCCCCGGCCCGCGGGCCCCCACCGCGCCGCCCGCGCGGGGGGCTCCTACCTCCTTCCCGGGGCAGCGGCGAGGGGGCCCGGCCCCGGCGGCGGCGGTGGCGGCGGCTGCGGCTGGGCTAGCTCCCTCCGAGGGGCCGGGAGGCGGCAGTGAGCCTGGCCCCGCGCCACCCCCCGCCGCCGGCGGCCAATCCCCACCCGGGCTGGGGGGAGGGCGATGCAAATTACCCCGGATCTGGGTCCGCCCGCCCGCCTCCCCCACGCTCGGGCCCAGCCTGCACTAGGCCGCGCATCCCCGGGCTCGCCTGCGCCGCGCGGCCGCCCGGGCCGCCGCCCTCCCCGGGGAGCGCCGGGTGGGTGACCCCCCCCCCCGGGGCGGGGGGCTGAGGGGAGGGGAGCTGGGGACGGTTACACAACCAGGCGGGGAGGGGCCCCGGGGCGGGGAGGGGGCCGGCCCGCGGGCCGCGCAGCCGGAAGCCGGGGACCGCCACCGGCCCCCGGCAAGGGGAGCCCGGCTCCAGGCCCCGCCCTCTGGCCGGCAGGGCCCGCCCTCGAGCCGCGCCGCGCGATCGGCCCGCGCCCATTGGCTCTCCAGCCCGCCGCTCACCGCCCCTCCTCCGCACCGCCCCTACCCGCGGGCCGCGGCGGACCGCCAGCGCAGGGCACCCTGGGACTTGTAGTCCTATTCGCCTGCCACCTGCCAGCCGCAAGCGTGGGGGAACTACGATACCCAGAGGCCCGAGCGGCCGCGCCCGCCCACCCGGACACCCCACCCCTTCCCCCTCCTTTGCAAAGCCCCCCCCCCCGTTTTTTCCGGCCCCCCCCCCCCCCTCCCCCATGGAGCTCAATCCTGGCCAACTCCAACGTATGCACGCAGCACCGAATAGGCCCCCGGGGGGCGAGAGCGCCCCCAGTACCCAGCTGCAAACTTAGCACGCGACGCGCCCCCCTATCTCCCCACGCCGGCTCCCCCCACCCTCAATGCAGCCCCGCTTCCCCTCCCCCTCTCCCCGCGCGCCTGGGAGCCCCGAAAAACCATGCACGGAGGGGGGGGCTGGCGCACAAGCCCATGCACTTCGCCCCCAATACCCACTCCCGGGCGGCGCCCCCTCCCCGCCCTCGGGATCCAGGGCGCCTCCCGCCTCCGGGCAGCTGCCAACCACCCCCTCCTCTGAAACTTGCGGGACGTCCCCGGCTCCCGGGATCGCCCCTTCCCGAGAGGGCAGGGGTGGGCGCAGCGCCCCCGGCCCGTCCCCGCCCTGCACCCCGCGCTGGGGGCTACGCCGGGCGCTGACTTACCTCGCGGGGCCGGGCCGGGGCCGGGCCGGGCCGGGGCGCGCGGGGCCGGGGCCCGGAGTTGGGACTGGGCTCCTCGGCCGCTCGCCTCTGGGGTCCGCGTCTCGCTCTCCCCTCGCTGGCTCTCCCCTCGTCGCTCCCTCGCTTCGGCGGCGGCGTCACTGCCCCTACAGTAACTGTACAGTACAGCCAAAGCCCCGTATGATGCTCGCGACTCCCTTCCTGGTTTCTCCGAGGGCAAGAGGGGTCCTCCCTTGTCTTAAAGGTGCCGCAGCCGCCGGCCCCCCCACGCCCAGCCCGCCCCCCCCCACCCCGGCCTCAGAGGCCAGAACAGGCTCGGCAGGTCCCCTCTTGCCACGTCTCTGCCCTCCCGTGGGGCTTCGCCCGCTGCGCCGGGGAGACCGGGCTGTTATTAGGTTTTGTCAAGTTGGTGGGGGGGTCCAGCCCGCCCCCGGCGCGCCCCCCCCCCTCCTCTGACCTCTCCGCCCCGCTGCGCGGCGCCGTGCCAGCCTGCCAGCTTATCTGGCCCCAGAGCTCCCCGGGGCGCGGGGGGAGCGGGCCCCCCGGGGTGGAGGGGGTGGGGGCCTCCAGATAAACAGGCCCCCAGCCTCTGCGCAGAGGCGGGTGCGGGGGGGCGCGGGCTTTGCCCCCGACGCCTGGGGCGTGGCAGGATGGCAGCGGGGGCGGGGAGGGCTGTGCGCACTGCGAGGAGAGACGCGGGCGTGGGTCGCGGCTGCCCGGGCTGCTGGGGGTAGGGGGGGGCGCGAGGGGGTGGGGGCCTCGGGCCTGGCGCCGGCCCTCCCCGGGCCTCAGTTTGCCCAGCCGCGGAAGGGACCCGGGGGCAGGCTTTCAGCTGACTGCTTGGGTCCGCTGGGCTCCCGGGTCCCTCAATGAAACAGCCAACCTGCCCGCCCGAGATTATATAAAGGAGTCGCCTCCGCCCGCTGCGCCAGGGGCGTAGCGGGGGAAGGGGTTGGCGAGGGGCGGGCTGGGCTGTTGTTTTCCCGGCTTTCCAAGTTCCCCCACCCATCTGCGGGCCACTGGGCGGGATGGGGTCCCGGCCCCGGACGCCTGGGTTCTGCGGTCCTCTCCCGCAAGGGTCTGCGTGGCTCGGGAGGGGCGGAGGTGGGGAGGGGGGAGGCGTTGGCTCAGCCCAACTTTTTTTCCCTGTCCATTTCTCCCACTTCCTCCCCGGTCGTGGGAGAGGTCCGGCGGGGGACGGGGGAGGGGGAGGAGGGGACGAGGGGTGAGAACAGCCTGACCCGGCCCGGCCGGCTGCCCGTTGCACACAGTAGGCGTCCAGAGAGGGCTGGCTGGTGCGATCAGCCGCCTGGGGAGCTCTGAGCCTCAGTTTCCCCTTCCTTATTCCCTTGGTCGGAGAGGGCTGGCACCTGCTTCGTAGCTGTCGTTTACTGAACGCTTCTCTGGTGGCTGGCTCTGTCCGGGGTCCTGTTTACCTTCATTCTAACATCTAATGCCATTATCATGATCATTATTTATTGTTATTATCATTTTTACCACCATTACCTTACAGGCAGGAAACTTCCACTGCCGTGGGTGAAATGCACCCCGTTTGTCCTTCTCCGACTTCAAAGCTTTCCTCCCCCCAACCCCAACCTCCTGCACTTTACTGCCTCTTCACACACGTATTGAAAGTGCCTTTAAACGCCCAAATGGGTTGAATTGGCTTTTGTAATAATAATTGGGCTTCAAGGGGAAACCCGGGAGGCCCCCAGAAGGGAAGCGACAGCCCCAGGACTTGCAGCCTGAAACCAGCCCCGGGGTAGGTGGAAAGGGACTGAGGGAGGGGCCGCATGCGTCTAGCGTGAGGGCGGAGCCCAGGGACTTTGTTCTAACGACCCTGCCTGGGATATAAGTCCTCTTCCTTCCAACGTGCAGGTCCCAGGGCAGTGCTTGGTCTCTGTAGATACCTGAACCTCAAGCCTTAGTCCTCAATGGTCTCTTTTGCCATCCCGCCCAAGCTCCACCCACTCAGCCAGAGCAGGGGTGACTCAGGGTCCCCTCTGTACCACCCAGCCTCAGATATCTGGCACCCTTCTCTGCAGTTAATAACCTGACTCAGAAGGGGCAGGGAACTCGTATGTAGGATTGGCGTTGAATCTAATCCTTATCAGGCCCTGGGAAAAAACAGGGATCATATGATTTCCATCTTACATTTGAGGAAATTGAGACCCAGAGAGGGACAGTGGCCAAGGATGTTGAAGCCAGCTTCACCTGGCTCTGGACCCTGCCGGAAGGGCTGTGGGCAGGTCCTTCAGAAAATAAATGCTGTGATGGCGTACCCCTACCCTGTGCCCACTCCTGTCCCTGCAGTGCAAAGAGAGGGAAGGGAGCAAAGCTTTGTCCTGACCCCCACTCCTCAGTCCCACCCCTTCCCCTCCCCAAAAAAAGATACCCAAGTAGATACTATTTGAAAACCTAATAAAGTATAAAAGATTGAGTTGCTGTGTGACCTTGGGCAGCTTACTTAACCTCTCTGACCCTCAGAGTCCTCTGTAAAGAATAATGGTAGAGGGACTTCCCTGACGGTCCAGTAGTTAAGACACTGCACTTCCACTGCAGGGGGCATGGGTTCCATCCCTGGTCCTGCAACTAAGATCCCCACATGCCACAGCGTGGCCAAAAAATAAAAGTTAAAAAAAATGTTTTAATTAAAAAATTAAAAAAGAATGATGGTAAAGACTTCCTAGGGTTGTGACAAAGGAGAAACAAGATGGTACATGTAACATACTTAAACAGAACAGTGCCTGCTGGTGGGAAGTCCTCAACACAGGATAGATGTGACCATGCTGTTATTGCTGTCATTATTGTTATTATTTGAGCCATACCCTTCCCCCCACCCTGTTCCTGGCCAGTGTAGAGTTGAAACCCACATCTCCAAAGGTGAAAAATTCACGCACACACTCAAGGCATTTTTTTTACCTCATTGGCAGACCCCACCCCCGCCAATGTGCTTGGCTAAAGGGTTCTTGGAATGTATCAGAACCAAGTCCATCATAGCCATAAAACAATACAAAAGTTGATAAATACTTGAAACTTGCCTCAGAACAGATTTGTTCTAGGGTGAGTAGTAACACCAGCTCTCATTTTCTGAGTTCCACCTTTGTGTGTTATTTTAGTCTATCTGTGGAGCAGGGGTTATCATCCCTGATGTACGTGATGAAGACACTGAGACCCAGAGGGGGTAAGAAGTTTGCCAAAGTCACACAGCATGCCAGTGGGGTGACTTGAATTCGAGTTATATGGGCTAGGCTGCAAAGCTGTATAATATTTTGAACTGATAATTCTTGTCACCATAAACAGGTGTTGCTTCTGGGAGCAGAGTGAGAGAGCTTCTGTTTACTCTCTTTGATCTTTTGAATTTTGTATCATGCATTTATTACTTATAATAAAATAAAAAATACTTCTAAAGTAGCACATTACTTAACCTATGTGCTTCAAAGAACACCATCAAGAAAGTGAAAGAAAAACCTACAGAATGGGAGAAAATATTTGCAAATCATAGATCTGATAAGGGTCTACTACCCAGGATATATAAAGAAATCTTTAACTCAACAATAAAAACACTACCAATTTTTTTTAAGGGGCAAAGGATTTGAATAGACATTTCTCAAAAAAGATATATAAATAACCAATCAAGCTCATGAAAATTTACCCAACATCATTAGTCATCAGGGAAATGCAAATCAAAACCACGAGGAGACACCACTTCACCCCTGCTAGGTTGGCTAGAATCAAAAAGACAGACTGTAACAAGTGTTGGTGAGGATGGAGAGAAACTGAAATCCTCATATGTGGCTGGTGGGAATGCAAAATGTTATAGCTGCTGTGGAAAACAGTTTGGCGCTTTCTCAAATGGTGAAGCAGAGAGTAACCATATGATCCCTCAATTCCACTCCTAGGTGTCTCTACCCAAGCGAAATGACAACATGAATATCCATAACAGCATTATTCCTAAGAGCCAAAAGTAGAAACAGTCCAGGTGTCCATCGACTGATTAGTGGATAAATAAAATGTGGTCCATCCATACAATAGAATATTATTCAGCCTTAAAAAGGAGTGAAGCACATGCACGCTACAATGTGAATGAACCTTGAAAACATGATGCTCAGTGAAACAAACCAGACACAAAAGGCCACATAGTGTATGATTCCATGTACATGGAATGTCCAGAACAGGCAAATCCAGAGACAGAAAGTGGGTTAGTGGATGCCTGGAGCTGGGAGGTGTTGGAGAGAATGGGGTGGGGGGAGTGCACCAATAGACGTGAAGTTTCTTTTTAGGGTGATGAAAATGTTCCGGGATTAGATAGTGGCCATGGTTGTACAACTCTATTACTAGGCTAGAAACCACTGAATTACACACTTTAAAGGGTGAATTATATAGCATGTGAATTATATCTCAATAGAAATTATATAGAGAGAGTTACTTTTTTTTAAAATAAATTTATTTATTTATTTGTTTTTGGCTGCATTGGGTCTTCGTTGCTGTGCGCTGGCTTTCTCTAGTTAGGGCGAGCAGGGGCTACTCTTTGTTGCAGTGTGCAGGCTTCTCATTGCAGTGGCTTCTCTTTTGCAGAGCATGGGCTCTAGGCACACAGACTCAGTAGTTGTGGTTCGCGGGCTTAGTTGCTCCGCGGCATGTAGGATCTTCCCACACCAGGGCTCGAACCCGTGTCCCCTGCATTGGCAGGTGAATTCTTAACCACTGCACCACCAGGGAAGTCCCTAGAGTTACTTTTTTATTGAAGTATAGTTGGTTTACAATAGCTTTACTTTTTGGTTGAGGAACATTTTGCAGTTGACAAAATTCTTACATCCTTGTGATCTCATTTAAGCTTCCAAATACCTGAGATATTTTAAAAGAGGGTATCTCAGTTACTACAGAAGGTCATACGGGTGCTGAGCTTGGAAGGGGGACTGGAGTTCAGGTTTCCTGAGTCATAAAGGTTTTCAAGTGGGGATGTTAGCTGTCATCTAGGGAGCTCCTTGGATGAGACAGGTTGAGTTCCTGAGAGCTCGCTCCCTCCTGGGGGAAGACGTGGAGGAGAATCTCAGGGCCAAGTGAGCTCTGGGCAAGAGGGAGCCCGCCACCTCTCCATCCCAGACCCCAGCTCCTCCACAACCTAGGCGGGTGGCTGTCTGAACCCCTAAGACTCCCATGCATGAAGCTGGCATTTCTTGAGACCAATCTTCTTGTTCTGATTCTGCAGCCCAGGTGACCCTCCCACTCTGGGCCTCAGCTTACCAATGGCAGCGAGCGCCATACCTCTTTCACAGGCTTACAAAGCAGCCACCAAACAAGGCAAGGTGCCTTTGGGAACTTGGATCAGATGTCTTTAGGTTTTGCTTGCTTGTTTGTTTTGTTTTGTTTTTAAATTTTATATTGGGGCACAGTTGATGAACAATGTTGGACTAGTTTCAGGTGTACAGCAAAGTGATTCCATTATACATATACATGTATCTATTCTTTTTCAAATTCTTTTCCCATTTACATTACGTCTTTAGGTTTTTCAACAGGTATTGACTGTTCTCTCAACCACGACCCAAGAGGGAGTGGATGAGGGGCCTTCCCTGACTGCTGTGGGTGAATTAGGGGCTGTAGCTGGACCCAGGGGCCTCACAGCTCGAGGTGTTAAAACAGTTTCTGCCGTGGACCCGGGTTCGATCCCTGGTCGGGGAACTAAGATCCCACAAGCCGCGTGGCGCAGTCGAAACAAAACGAAACAAACAAAAACACAGTTTGCACATGGGCCTTGGGAATCCTAGCTGATATTCCTGGAGGAACTTCTGGGAAAGGGAGCTGCGGGGTAAGTGCTCCACTTTTGAAAAAGACAGGGACATAGGCAGGTTCTAAAACCCGGGGTGGGGAGGTGGGAGGAATTGAGAGATTGGGATTGACATATATACACTATTGATACTATGTATAAAATATATAACTAATGAGAACCTACTGTATAGCACAGGGAACTCTACTCAGAGCTCTGTGGTGAACTAAATGGGAAGGAAATCCAAAAAAGAGGGGATATATGTATACGTATACCTGATTCATTTTGCCATACAGCAGAAACTAATACAATATTGTAAAGAGCTATACTCCAATAAAAAATTTTTTTTAAATCTGCCTATAATTTGCATAATGTAGTTTATGAAATAGAGTCACTGCAACCACCTTGAAAAAATTAATAAATCAAATAAAACCCAGGAGGGGATCACTGAGCTTGATGTTGACGCCATGACGATTTTAGAACATTCTGCTCAGTGTTTGGTCTGCCTGGAAGCCCACTTAGCCAGCCCTTAGTGCCTCCCATGGACGAAGTCCCTGGTCTCCAGCTTACATTTTAGTGGCAAATACTGACAATAAGCAAAGAGATAAAATCATTTCAGACAATTAGCGGCGAGTAACTGAATAGACAGTGATGGGGGCCTGGGGGCTATTTTTTTTAAATGAACACATGTCAAAAGATTTTATTTCGTTCATTAATTAATGAGGGAACCAGCAAGATGTTACAACGGGTTCAAAGGAAAATCCAAAGAACATTCCTATAGAGACAGGTGAGCAATGCTGGAATGAATTACAGACAGAAGAAAACAGGACTGTGTATGATTCATTTGTATTTGTCTGGACAAGAATCATTGCCAGCGAGTTCCCTGGAGGTCCACTGGTTAGAACTCAGCTCTTTCACTGCCATGGTCCCAGGTTCAATACCTGGTCGGGGAGCTAAGATCCCGCAAGCAGCGCCGCGTGGCCTAAATAAGTAAACAAATAAACAAAAGAAAACAAAAAAAGGATCATTGCCATAAGTATCAGTTTTCTACACGTACACAGTTGTAGAATAGCCCAAAGATGGCAAAAGGTGAGAGACCTCATAGAATCAGACCATGGCTAGGTTTGTCTAGGGGCTAGTTCTGTTACTGAAATGATCATCAGGGAGAATTCTTCAAAGGAAGTGATACTGAGCAGAGATCTGAATGAGGATATGGGAGCAGCTTCCCAGGCCTGAGGGTAAAGGGTACAACGTGGGACCACCCCTCATGATGGAGGATCAGCCAGGAGGCCAGTATGGCTGGAGCAGCAGATTCAGAGGGCAGTAAACGGGCACCTGCAGGCCAGGCAAGTGCTTTGGACTAAAGTGTCATGGATTCAGTCATAAAAAGGAGTGAAGCACTGACACTCGCTACAACATGGATGCGTCTTGAGAACACGATGCTCAGTGAGAGAAGCCAGACACAGAAGGACTCATAGTGTGTGATTCCATTGATGGGAAACGTCCAGAACAGGCAAATCCACAGACACAGAGAGTGGGTTTGTGGTTGCCAGGGCCTAGGGGAGGGGGAAGGGAGTGACTGCTAAGGGGGATGGGGTAGTTTTTGGGGGTGATGGAAATGTTCAAAAATTAGATAGTAGTGACGGTTGCACAGTTCTGTGAAAACCACTGAATTGTCCACATTAAAGAGTGAATATTCTGGTAGTGAATAATATCTCAATTTTTAAAAAGCAAAGAAACACCCATGTTTAATAACAGCCATATTCACAATAGCTAAAATATGGAAACAACCCAAATGTACATTGACTGATGAATGAAAAAGCAAAATGTAGTCCATCCACACAATGAAATATTACTCAGTCTTAAAAAGGAAGGAGATTCTGACACCTGCTACTACATGGATGAAACTTGAGGACATGATCCTCAGTGAAATTAGCCAGACACAAAAGACAAATACTGTCTGATCCCACTCACAGGAGGTCCCTAGAGGAGTCACATCCACAGAGACAAGAAGTAGATGGTGGGGGCCAGGGGTTGGGGGAGGGGGTGGGGAGTCAGTGTTTCATGGGGACAGAGTTTCAGTTTGGGGAGATGGGAAAGTTCTGGAGATGGATAGTGGTAATTTTTGCACAACAATGTGAGTATACTTAAACGTCACTGAATTGTACATTTAAAAATGGTTAAATTGGTAAATTTTATGTCATATATATGTTGCCAAAAAATTTTGTTTTAAGTTCAAAAGGAAAGTCGGCCTGGAACAGGATGTGAGGGTGGCCAGGTGCCATCTCATTCCAAAGTCTGGGAACCCCTGCAGTGCCTAATGGATTCGCACATCCCATTAGTATGAAGTGTGGTCATTTGTGAGTAAAATTAAATGTTTTTCCTTTCCAAAAAATTAAAATTAAAAAATTGAAAGGTACCCCCCAAAAAGTATTGATGGAAAGACATCAGTAAGAATAGAATTACCATATGACTCAGCAATCCCACTCCTGGGCATATACCCAAAGAAAACCATAATTCAAAAAGACACATGTACCCCAATGTTCACTGCAGCTCTATTTACAATAACCAGGTCACGGAAGCAACCTAAATGTCCATCAGCAGATGAATGGATAAAGAAGATGTGGTACATATATACAATGGAATATTACTCAGCCATAAAAAGGAATGAAATTGGGTCATTTGTAGAGATGTGGATGGATCTAGACACTGTCATACAGAGTGAAGTAAGTCAGAAAGAGAAAAACAAATACTGTATATTAACGCATATATGTGGAACCTAGAAAAATGGTACAGATGAACCAGGTTGCAGGGCAGGAACAGAGACACAGATGTAGAGAACAAAGGTATGGACACCAAGGGGGGAAAGTGGCGGGGGAGTGGTGGTGATGGGATGAATTGGGAGATTGGGATTGACATATATACACTAATACGTATAAAATGGATAATTAATAAGAAACTGCTGTATAAAAAAATAAATAAAATAAAATTCAAAAATTCAAAAAAAAGAAAGACATCAGCCTGGGTTCGAGCAGACATGTGCCCTGCTTTATGTTTTGTTAATCTTTCCGATAACTGTGTAAGAGCCCTGAGCAGGGCAAGACCAGTTGGGACGCTGGTGTGGGCAGCTCGGTCAGCATAGATGGAGACAATAGTGGGGGAAGGTGGACAGGGTCCTTTTTTCTTTGGCCGCACAGCACTCGGGATCTTAGTTCCCCAACCAGGGATCGAACCTGCTACGGAAGCGCTCAGTCCCAAACACTGGACCGCCAGGGAAGTCCCTCCTTATACTTATTTTTATTTATTTATTAAAGTCTTTATTGAATTTGTTACAATATTGCTTCTGTCTTATGTTTTGGTTTTTTGGTCCCTGAGGCATGTGGGAGCTTAGCTCCCCGACCAGGGATCGAACCCACACCCCCTGCATTGGAAGGTGAAGTCTTAACCACTGGACTACCAGGGAAGTCCCTCCCTACACTTATTTTTAAAAGGCTCATGATCTACTTTGCCATCTTCAAAACCTGCAGCTTGACATCCTCCCATTTCTCTCTAACTCTGACCCTCCTAACTCCCTCTTATAAGGACCCTATGAAATATGTATATAACTTAGTTTCCTAGGGCCTCTGTAACAAAGTACCACAAACTGGGTGCCTGGGGACAGCAGAAATGTATTCCCTTTCAGTTCCGAAAGCCGGAAGTCCAAAGTCAAAGCATTGGCAGGGCCATTCTCCTTCCAAAGGCTCTGGGGAAGGGTCTGTCCCAGGCCTTTTGCCTGGCTTCCTTCCAGTAGCCTCAGGCCTCCCTTGGCTTGCAGGTGGCCAGCTTCCCCAGGTCCCTTTAGGTCATCTTCCCTCTGTGCTCATCTGTCTCTGCGTCCAAATGCCCCCTTCTTATAAGGACAGCAGTCACATTGGATTAGGGGCCCACTCTGCTCCAGCATGAACTCGTTATAACTAATTACATCTTCAACAACCCTATTCACAAATAAAGTCACCTTCTAAGGTACTGGAGGTTAGTACTTCAACAAGTCATACATACATATGTGTATATGTTTATCTATCTATCTATCTAATCTTTTTCACCAGTGACTTTGAATAAAGATGCCAAGATGCTGAAGGCTAGCTTATCAGTTCTGGGAGAACGGAGATAAATTTGGATTCAAGGCATATCACAGCAAACACACAAAGAAACACTAACCTTCCTGGGAGAGCTGTAAAGTTCTATGCACACTCTCAAAAGCCAACTGAGGGGACTTCCCTGGCAGTCCAATAGTTAAGACCCTGTGCTTCCACTGCAGGGGGCAAGGTTTGGGTCCCTAGTCGGGGCAACAAAGATCCCGAAAGCCATGCGCTGTGGCCAAAAAGAAAAAAAAAAAAAAAAAGGAAGCCATTGAGTAAAAGGGGACAGAGTTTCAGTTTGGGAAGATGAGACAATCCTGGAGATGGATAGTGGGGATGGTTGCCCAACAATGTGAATGTGCTTAATGCCACTGAACTGCACACTTAGAAAGGGATAAATGCTCAGTGTGATGTATGTATATTTTACTACAATTATTATTTTTTTAAGGTGGGGAGTCAGTTGATTCAGTGCAGTACAGGCTCCTGGATGGGATCCTGAAACAGAAAAAGGGCATTTGTGGAAAAACTGGTGAAATGTAAAGACAGTGTGGAGTTTTGTTCGTGGTGATTTACGGGTGTTCGTTCCTTAGTTGTGACAAAGATGCCGTGGTGATATATGACAGCATTAGGGGAAGATGAGTGAAGGGGTATATGGGAAGCCTTTCTGGAATCTTTGCAAGTTTTCTGTAAATCTAAAATATTTCTGAAATAAAACATTTATTTAACAACAAAAAAAAGCAAAAATTGAGTCTACATGGGTGTATATATTTGTCAGATTCATCCAACTCTATACGTAATATCTGTACATTTTATTGTATATAGCCTATACCTTAATTTTATAAAAACACACAGAAATTAAAACACCCAAAAAAAAGTTGCTTGACCAAAAATGCCTAAAAATATGCACCACCTTTGGCCCAGAGATTCTGTATCTAGAAATTTATCCAAAGGAAATATTTTGAGACGGTCAAGCTATAGTAAGTAGAAAAGCGGGTTACAAACCAGTACATTTAAAAGGTCCCATTATTCTGGCGTAGGGACTTCCCTGGCAGTCCAGTGGTTAGGACTCTGCACTTCCACTGTGGTTTTGATCCCTGTCTGGGGAACTAAGATCCCACATGCTGTGCTACATGGCCCCCCCAAATTTTTTTAAATAAATGAAAATAAAAGGTCCCATTATTCTTAAAAATATACACATGTATACGCTTTGTACACACACTGAGGTATCAACAGTACTTATCTCTAGGTGGTGGGATAAGGGTGACTTTATTGCTTCTCTGAATATTTGCATTTTTCTTCAATTAATATATATTTCTTTTCTAAAATTTAAAAAAAAATTTTTTTTAAGAGGTAATTGCACCAGATAGAATATCCTGTGAGGGTTTTGTATGAGTTTCCTTGGGCGACTGTAACAGGTTACCCTAAATGTAGTGACTGAAAACAACACAGATTAATTTTCTTACATTTCTAGAGGTCAGATAGTCCAAAATGGGTCTTGGGCTGATCCTTCCGGAGGCTCCAGGGCAGCATCGGTTTCTGCCTTTTCTAGCTTCCAGCGGCGCCGCATGCCTGGCTCGTGGCCCCGTCCTCCATCCTCACAGCCAACAGTGCAGCATCTCCCGTCTCTCTCTGTCTCTGACCCTCCCATCACAGGGTCTTATAAGGACCCTGTGATGATGCTGGGCCCCTAGAGAATCCAGGATAATCTCCTTTGTCAAGAGCCTCAACTTAATACCATCTGCAGAGTCCCTCTGACCACGTAAGGGACACAGACGTCTCTGGGAGACCATTATTCTGCCCATCACGGGTTTGTATGGACAAACCAGGCAATTAATAGTGCAGCTGAGATTCTGAAAAAGCTAATGTGATTTCAGGCCACATTAATAGAGGTCTAGCACTCAGCTCGAGGGAGATGGTGTTCTTACCAAACCATTCTGGGGACGAGACCAGCATGCTGAAAGGAGACAAGGAGCCATGGCCCACGAGGAAAAGACGGACAGACAGACTGATAGCTGGGCCTGGCTCCCAGGAGTTCTCTGTAGGGCTTACGGGTGGAAGGCGGAAATGATTCTGGGGTGTTCCCGAGGGAAGGAGGGATGTCAGACCTGGTCCCAGTCCTATCTGAGTCTCCTCTTACTGCCTGGCACCCAGCACTGGGCTCAGTAATGGGTGGTCCACTCTACTCTTGGGGGATGGACCAGCCCAATATCAGGAGAAACTCCTGGAAGCCTTGTCGGGGGCGGGGGGTGTCTTTCCACCAGACTCATTCGGTCGAAATGCTGACAGGGCTGCCGAGGCCTAAGTCAGAGAATCCAGAGCAAAGTTCAATTCCTAAAACCATGCAGGTGTTTGCACATCTGTATTCATAAGAGCATTATTCACAGAAGCCAAATCGACAGATGATGGCTAAACAAGTTGCAGTCCATCCACACAGTGGAATATTATTCATCTTTAAAAAGGAAGGAGATTCTGACACCTGCTACAACATGGATGGACCTTGGGGACATGATGCTCAGTGAGAGAAGCCAGACACAGAAGGACAAATACTGTCGGATTCCACTCACAGGAGGCCCCTAGAGGACTCAAATCCATAGAGACAGAAAGTAGATGGTGGGGGCCAGGGCCTGGGGGAGGGGCTGGGGAGTTAGTGTTTAATGTGGACCGAGTTTCAGTTTGGGAAGATGAGAAAGTTCTGGAGATGTTTGCACAACAATGTGAATGTACTTAAAACCGCTGAGCTATGCACTTTAAAATGATCAAGATGGTAACTTTTGTGTATATTTTACTACAATAAAAAAAATCAGGGTCTGTTTTCAAAAACAGGACTAAAAAAAAAACCCAAAAGAAACTATTTTGGGGTCCAACTTAACAGAGCGCAGCCTTTTTATTTTCACAAGTGATGACATTGGAAAGAAAAGAACGTGAGAGCCACCAGCCACAAGTACAGTGTCAAATGGCTCCCAGCTCGGCTTCTGGACGCTTCAAGCCCTGCCGTGACCACTCACAGGCACATTGCTGGTTTGGTGGGCAGGGACTTTGTCTGCCCTGGGTGCCCCATAAACCCGGAACTGGTGCCCGGGTGCAGGGAAAGCCAGGTGAGGCGCCGGAAGCCCCTGGTTCCCCAGTGGGTGGATGCCTCCTCCCATCCAGGCTCCTCCCAGGTCCCCAGAGCCCCACCCAGACGAGCTAACATTTAACCAGTACACCCCGGGGTGGCCAAACCAGGTGTGCAAGTATCGAAATACTTCAGCAGCTTCACGGAGGGCCCCCAGCATCACGGAGAAACATTTTCTAAGCAGCAGAGGGTGGGGCAATAATGGCTGGTCCATGGGTACCTGGGGGGCTAGGGAGCCTCACTTAAGAGGTGGCTTAGACTGCTCCAAAGGTGGAAAAGGTAGGACCGATCTGGTGCTGCTGTCCCTCCCTCCTTCCACCCACCCCCAGGATCCCCGTCTGTGCAATGGGCCCTGCCAGTCTGTGCAATGGGTCCTGCCAGCCGGAAGCTCCCAGTCTCCTGAGCACCACTTTCCTGGATGCCCCCTCACATTCAGGCTGGATGACAGCTCCCAGGGGCCTCTCAGAACCTCGAAGGAGTGCTCCAAAGCCGGGGGGGCCAGCCTGTCTGCCTTTGGGGTCCAGCCCAGAGTTCTGTCTCTGTCACTCTTTCCGCAGCCGGGTCCGCCCCCCGCCGCCCCCGGACAGGAGTTGGCTTAGGGCAGGGGATCACATTGGGGGTGGAAGGGGTGTGATTCCCCTACCCCCTGAGGACAACTATGGCTGTCATATTGGGGGAGCTCCAGACATGGAGCTGGTGGAGGCCAGGGATGCCACTCAACACCCCACAGTGCCCAGGACAGCCCCACCCCAGGGAATGACCGGTCCCAAATGTCCACAGTGCCCAGGGGGAGAAACTGTGGCCTGGATCTAACGCGCCTGCTTGCTTTTTCCTCTCCGGGCTCTGCGGAGAAGGAAAACCACTGCGCGGTGGCCTCTGCTTGACCGGTGGCCAGGTCCCAGCCCTTGAGCCATTCCGCTGCCCTTCCCCCATCCCCTGGCAAAGCCTCCTCTCCACCCACACCCCTACACTGCCCCAGGCAGCCTGTCTCCACGCTGGGGGGTCCTTGGCTTTTTATCTGTGCGAGGGGCCTGAGGCTGGTCACTCAGTAGAGACGGTCTCCGTGGGTCAGCTTCACCTGAGGGACCCCGGGTGAACCAGGCCAGTCCTCTCCTCCCCCACCCCAGCCCCTGCCCACTCAGGGCCTTCTACAAGATGGCACCCCTGGGGGAGCCTGCAGAGCGGAGGGGACCACAGCTAGGGAAGGAGCAGAAGAGGAGAACGTGGCAGCCTTTCGGGTCGGCCAGACCTCCTCCTCGGATCTTTCTTTTTTTAAAATCACCACAATTTAAGGAGGGACTCCTCCCTCCATCCTGCCGCCTGCCACGTGGGCCAGCCAGGGGAGTCACCCGCTGGCCCTCTCGCTCCCTTGGCTGGTTTGGCTGCGAGGCAGTAGCTTCAGTTTCACTTTGGTGTCACCGGTTTCACTTTCCGGGAGAGAAAGAAGAGAGACAGAGAGAGACAGGGAAGAGAAGAGGGACAGAGAGGGAGGGCAGCTGTGTCAGGTGCAAGGTCAGCCGCCGCCCTGTCCTGCAGGGCCACCGTCTTGCCGCCGCTCCCTCTCCTGACCTTCCTCTGGCCTGTGGATTCTCAGAGTCAAGGTCAAGGGGTCAAAGGGCAAGTTCTCTCTGCATGACCTTGGGCAAGGCAAGCCACCTTCTTATCCTGGGCTCCTTCCCCACACCGCCTGACCTCCTGTAAAAGTGGGGCAGGGGATCAGGTCCACCCCATGGGGTGCTGGGAAGATCAAAGCTCTGCTGACCGCTGACTTGGGCCACAACATCCCCTTTGGGAGAGGGCGGAGTTAGGTCCAAGGCAGGACAGGATGTCGGCTGCCTTTACCCAGCAGGGACCCTTGGCCCAGAAACCACCAGAAAGGAGGATCCATGTGGCCTGAGTCGGGGCTGGGTGGGGAGTGGGGGGGGGATAGTGTCCCCTGAGGCCACCTGCTGTGGTTTGGGGCTCATGGTCTGGCAGATGGGGCTACAGGCCCAGGTGCCCCACTTGCTTACTGGCAGGCCTGCCTGTCTCCAGGCAATAGCGTGGCCTTGTCCCCCTCACCCCTGCTGTTCTTCCTGCAGGGTGTGGGTCCACAGCCCGGGGCACGGATTCACTGTCTTCTGGGCCTGGTTGAGAGCCACTTGATGTCAGGAGATGGGCCCCATTCTCCAGGACTCCCCAGACTGGACGGGAAGCGGGGAGGGGGGATAGTCACCTGGGGATGTCAAGAACGTAGCTCAGGGAATTCCCTGGTGGTCCAGTGGTTAGGACGTGGGCTTTCACTGCCGTGGGCTTTCACTGCCGTGGGCCCGGGGTTCGATCCCTTGTCGGGGAACACAAGCTGCGTGGCGTGGACAAAAAACAAAAAACCCTCACAGCTCAGGGAGACAGGAAGTGTGGGAGCCAATGGGAGAGGGCAGTTCGTTTTTTATTTATTTATTTGAATTTTATTTATTTTTTATACAGCAGGTTCTTATTAGTTATCTATTATATATATATTACATTTTAGTGTATACATGTCAATCCCAATCTCCCAATTCATCCCACCATCCCCCCACCCTGCCACTTTCCCCCTTCGTGTCCATACGTTTGTTCTCTACATCTATCGTTTTTTAGTATAACAGCTTTATTGAGATATAATTCAAATACCATACAGTTCACACACTTAAAGTGTGCGATTCACTGGTTTTCAGGACATTCACAGTGTTGTGCAACCATCACCACTATCTTATCTTAGAACATTCTCATGCCCCCAAAAGGAAACCCTGTCCCCATTAGCATCACCCCCATCCCCTCCCCCAGCCCCTGACAACCAGGAACCCACTCCCTGTGTCTGTGGATCGGCCTGTTCTGGACGTTTCCCATCAATGGAATCACACCCTGTGTGTCCTGTGTCTGGCTTCTCTCACTGAGCATCGTGTTCTCAGGGTCCGTCCACGGTGTAGCGAGTGTCGGGGCTTCACCCCTTTTCACGGCTGAGTGATGCTCCCATGTGTGGATGTGCCTTATTCCGCTTATGCATTCCTCAGCCGATGGACGTTTGGGGTGTCTCCAGTTTGGGCTGCTGTGAATGAGGGCAGGTGTTAACCGAAGTAGGTGTTGGTTGGTGCGTGTCCACGCACCATAAGTGATGTCTGGGGACCCCACGTTTTCTGGGGGGTAAGAAGCACACCCTAAAAGGCACAGAGAGAAGGAGCACCCCCAGGGGCGGCCCGGCACCCAGTCTCCCTGGATCTTTGCCGGATACTGAGGAAACACCTTCCCCATCCCCACCCCCGCCCAGGTTGGCTCCAATTGTGAACCCAGAACTTCAAAAGGGAGAGTTTGAGAAGCTCCCAGAACCTCAGGGGCCAGCACGGAGCAGCAGGGCAGGCAGGCTGGGAGCAAGGCCCCGGAAGATGGCCCCTCCCTTTTAATGAGGAGTAGAGCCGGGCTGGGGGTGGGCCGGCCGAGGCGGGGGAGGGGAGAGCAGAGGAGAGGCAGGAAGAGGAGGAAGGCAGGGGCGGGGCTTCCTCAGAGGGCAGGTAGGCAGGCGGCTTCTTCGCACCTGTGCCGGGCTTTGCGCCGCCCCTTTGGCGGGGAGCCCCTGGGCAGGCGAGGAGGAGGGGGAGAGGGAGTCACACAGGATTCCGTTCCTGTCACTCCGGAGCCACTTCCTGCTCTTTAATGTGGGGTGAAAGCTGGAGACAGCGTACCTCCGGCTTCACGCATCCCGGGGAGACCCCACCCCTCTGCGTAGAAGCTGATCCCACTCGCCCCGCCCCCTCCTCCAGTCCAAGTCTAGGTGTGGGGAGACCCGGTCCAGCAGCTCCTCACGTGCTCACTGGGCACCTGTACAACGTCTTTGGGGAAATACCCGCCTTTTTAATTGGGGCGACTCTTTTGGTTGTTAAGTTTTGAGGATTTTTTCTTTTTTGTTGTTGTAAGGGTTCTTTATTTCCCCTGAGTACTAGGCCCGTCTCCCCTACAGGATTTGCAAATACTTTTTTCCCACTCTGTGGGCTTTCTCTTCACTCTCCTGAGGGCGTCCTTTGATGCACCCAAGTTTTCAATTTTGATCAAAGTCCAAGTTCATCTATATTTTCTTTTGCTGCTTGTGCCTGTGTGTCATGTTGAAGAATCCACTGCCAAGTTCAAGGCCATGAAGATGGGTGATGGGAAAGTAAAAGGAGCAATTTTGCTGAGGGTTTTACATGGGTGGGGGTCTGGCGGCCCTCGGCAGGGGGAAGGGAAAGGCTGCCTGAAGTTTGAGCAGGAGCTGAGGGTGGGGAGGGGGGAATGGAAGAGGAATTCCAGAACAGGGAATAGCAGGTGCAAAGACAGGGAGCCAAGAGTGAGTGAAAGTCTTGCACTGCCTCCCCCTCCCCCCTCCTCTTTCCCCTCCCCCTTCCCCTCCCCTCCTTTTCTCCCTCCCCCTCCCCCTCCCCCCCCCCCCCTCCCCCCCCCCTCCTCTTCCCCTCCCCCTCCCCCTCCCCTTCCTCTTCTCTCTCTCCTCCCCACTCCTCCTCCCTGACACTCTGACCCCTGGGAGGCCCCTACCGCTGTACACTGGGTCCCCCCCAGAGACATCAGGGGTTGGGGGGTGATGTGTCTGTGCTTAGAAACCTCACTGGTCCCCACCTCAAAATCCAAGGCTGTTATAGAAGAAAGGAGATGGGTGGCCCGGCAGGGGAGCTGTGTGTGAACTTTCAGGTGAGTGTAGTGGGGCGGTCATCCCAGCCACACGGGAGGGCGGAGGGTTATGGGGGCTCGGAGAAGGCAGAGAGCCCTCCCCAAGAGACACCCACAAGTGAAGGACCAGGAGATAGGCAGGTGCAGATGGAAGGGAGTGAAAAGGCTCACAGGTGAGCAGAGTAGGAAGTGTGACAGGACAGACAGCAATGCCAGTGCTAGGGACAGGTGGGCTTGGTCTTCTGGGAGGGAGAGGGGACATGGGGACAGGAGGTAAGGGGCCAGCCTTTACCTCCACCCAGGGCAGGCCACCAGGATGAGGGTATTTGTGGAGCGATAGGTCTAAGGGGAAGGTATAGGGTGGTCTCCAGTCCAAGGCCTTGCCCTGCCCCACGGCCCAGCTCTCTCTGTGACTTTTTTCTTTTTATATTTATTATTATGATCATTATTATTTTTATTTTGGCTGCACCGGGTCTTAGTTGCGGCACACGGGATCTTCGTTGCGGCATACGGGATCTTTGGTTGCAGCATGTGGACTTTTTTTTTTTAAATAAATTTATGTATTTTTATTTATTTATTTTTGGCTACGTTGGGTCTTTGTTGCTGCACGTGGGCTTTCTCTAGTTGTGGCGAGCGGGGGCTACTCTTCGTTGCAGTGCACGGATTGTCATTGCAGTGGCTTCTCTTGTTGTGGAGCACAGGCTCTAGGAGCGCGGGCTTCAGTTGCAGCATGCGGGCTCAGTAGTTGCAGCTCGTGGGCTCTGGAGTGCAGGCTCAGTAGTTGTGGCACACGGGCTTAGTTGCTCCACAGCATGTGGGATCTTCCTGGACCAGGGCTCGAACCCGTGTCCCCTGCATTGGCAGGCGGATTCCTAACCACTGCACCACCAGGAGAGCCCAGCATGTGGACTTCTTAGTTGCAGCATGCATGCGGGATCTAGTTCCCCGACCAGGGATTGAACCCGGGCCCCCTGAATTGGGAGCGTGGAGTCTTACCCGCTGGACCACCAGGGAAGTCCCTCTCTGTGACTTTTTGCAGGAGAATCTGTAACCTGAGGCCGGCTTCCCTGGATGTCCATGCCCTCCTAGCTGGTGTGACCCGCAAGAGGACGGCCACAGTGGGGATTGGCCTGGACCCCTATGGTGGTATTTCCGAGCATCCTGCTCCTTTGCTAATTCATCTTCCCAAACCTGCTTGTCTGAGTTCACTGCCCAGCTTGCAGTCGGCCATCGTCCCGGCCATAAAGTTCCGGTTTCTTAGCCAGACATCCAAGTGACCTGGCTTCCCACTCAGCCACCATGTTGTCCTGCATCCAAAGCCAGTGGGGGCTGAAATGTCGACAGGCTTCCGTTCGTTCACCTGGTAGGCACCCAACACCCCAGCCCCTATGTCCCCCCCCCCAGAAACTAAACAGTCAACACAAGGTCCAGTAGAGGCAGACCTGACCCCTTTCTGAGTCCAGGCGCCCTTGTGGGCCCATTAGGAATGGGCACTGCTCTGCTGGATGGTTGTTAAAGATCTTGCACCCTGGCCCCGCTGCCACACCCTTGCTCACGCGGGTTCCCCTGCCCCCGATGCCCTCTCCGGTCCAAGGGTTCTCAGCGTGGACACCCAGTCCACGGCCTTCTGCCTGGTGCTGCCGCTAGGGCTGTGAACTCTCCAGCACACAGAGTGTGGAGAATGGGGGCGCCCGGCATCTGTCGGGGGAGCTCGGAGCCTCTGGACGGGTCCCGCGTCGCCAGGGCTCAGCGGAGGACGATGGGGTTAGCTATTCTGGCCAGTTCACGGGGTGTAGCCAGGGTGAAGGGAAAAGGGATTCAGGATGCTCAGGAGGAGAGGGTCTGCTCCTTCCTGGGGGGTCAGGAGTAGCCATCTCATTTGGTCCGGGATGACCCCCCTGCAGGGGGCGTGGCCTCCCCCAGGGGTGGGGGTCAGGCGAGGGCCGGGGGTGGGGAAGAGACTCAGCTGCGGGGCCTCGGGGCCTCCCTCACCTGAGGCTTCTCTCTGATTCTCCAGGTGCTTCTCTGCGGGCCTCCCTCGGTCCCCAGGGAAGCCTGGGCAGAAACCCGAGCCTCGGTTCAGGCTGCCATGGGGCCTGGCCTCTCCCTCCGCCCTCCTTCCTCCTCCAGAGCCTCCGTGTCGTTGCCACGGGGACTGCAGACCGGGCAGGTCCTCCAGCCACTGGCCTGAAGTTCAAGGTGTGGCCTCCAGCCCCGGGTGGGTGGCTCGGGGCCCCGCACACCTGGTCAGCTGGGAGCCCCAGCCCCGGGAGGCGGGGCGAGACCCGCAGGGCCCCTGCTGGTTTCATTTTGAGGCCGTCCCTTCCCCTTCCTCACTCCCACTCTGCCCGCCTGATCCCCACTTTCTGGGAAATGCTGTGGCAGCTTCTTCTGAACTGAACTCGGTTAACCCGGAGTCCACTGAGTCCCACCTCCCGGACCTGAGGCTTCCTGCCCCGGCACACACCTCCACCCCTGGGGCTGGCTGAGCGCCCTTCTCCAGACTCCCTGCCTTCTAGAAGGTTCTGGGCCGCCCCTGCCCACACGCCCCCTGCCACACCGTGTCCCAGGCTCTGGACACAGGAAACCTGGGGGCTTCAGGCAGGGCTGCCTTGGACATAGAAGACCCAGGGTCTGACTTCTGCTACAGGGGAACTGTGGCCTTCTACACTGTTGGATCCTGGGAGGGGCATGGGCTAAACCAGCTTCCTCCCCTCACTGCTGACAGGGGGCCGGGTTACTCTCTAGGAGGGGGACACCGCAGGCTTGGTGGGCGGAACAGCATCCCCGGCCCCACCCGCTGGATGCCAGGAGCGCCCCAGTCGTGATGACCACAGATGCCCCCAGACATCAGTGTCCCCTGGGTTGAGGGGGGCAAGAGTGTCCCCACTGAGACCCAGTAGGCATGATGACAGCTGGGAGAGGACAGAGCAGCCTCTGGCCACGTGGGGCATCGAGCACTGGAGACGTGGGCCGTCCGAATTGAGATGCATGGTGAGGGCAAAACACACGGTATCACAACTCCATACCAAAAAAAAAAAAAAAAGGAAAACACCAGACTAATTTTCATATGGATTGCAAAGTGCAAGGGTAATATTTTGACTACATTGGGTTAAATAAAACATACCATCCAATTACCTTCACCAGGGACTTCCCTGGCGGTTCCATGCTTCCACCGCAGGGGCACAGGTTTGATCCCTGATTGGGGAACTAAAAATCCTGCCTGTCACGTGCCACGCGGTGAGGCCCAAACAAGAAACAAACAAAAACAAGGAACCAGAAGGGTTAACTCTTTTTCCTGTTTTAAATGTGGCCACGAGGAAATTTAAGTTGCGCCTGCAGCTGAATGATGCACGTGCGTCCCAGTGGCATCTGAGGGCGCAGGGGGCCGAGACCCGCCTGGAATCTGCCTGCCGGTTCTGAGTTCTGCACACCTTCTTTCCTTCCATTTTCCCCCTGCCCCATCCCCGGAACGTCTGTTACACTCAGAGAAGGGAATGCGACGGTCCCGGGGCCGGGGCTGTTCCAACCTGAGAATTCCACTGGATCAGGCGGGCACCCGTGACCCCGAGCTTTTAGATGGCTTCTGGCCCATGGCCAGGGCTGGGGGTAAAAACCTGTGGCACCCTGATTGAGCTGGGCCACCTTTCCCGGCTCATCACTTATTCCAAGGTCACTTATGAGCTGCTCAGGGCTCAGAACCAGGCAGGGAGAGTCTGCTCTCTGGGGACACAGGGGTCAACACACGTGGTGTTGTAAAGTGCTGTTTAATATGACGAAAACTTGGACCTGAGGAGAAACTTGCATCGACAAGACGCTGGATACCTTCTTCTTCCAAACCAAGCGCAAAAGAAAACAAAAAAACCCCAAAACCCCAGAAGCGAAGAAAACTCAAAACCCAAGTAAGAAAACATCCAACGGGTGAGATTCTGAAGCTCTTTGATTCATTTCCTGATTGATTTGTTTTTGGACAAAGAGGTCAGACAGAGGGACGCTGGGGGTCCCAGGGGCCCGAACAGGGCGGCTGCATCATCTCACGCACTTGGCCGTCTCGGGGTTTAAGGAAGAGCCACGGGGAACCTTGACACAGAACACAGTCTCTCACAAGAAGCTCGGGAGGGGCCAGCAGCCTGGCTGCCTGACTCCACCTTCTGCCTGGACCCCTACACGTCGGGAGACCCCAAAACCAACAGATGTTACATGTTTCGCGAAGAAGAGCCTGCCCCCTTGCAAGAGAGGACCTCGACAGGGCAGGGATCAGCGTTCCCAGGCCGGCCTGTGGTCACCTTCGGCCAGATCATTGGATGGGAGCAGCCAGGCAGGGACCACTGTGAACCGGGGAGAGACGGGGTGTCGCGGTGTGGGGGCAGAGGGGGCCAAGTCTAGCGACGTTTGCAGGAAGCGGGTGGGGGGCGGGGGAGACCCCTGGCTGTTAAAGTCGGACACTTTCATCACGGTCTCCAAGGCTCTGGCGTGTTCCTGGCTGACTCGGAGTGGGAAGGGTAAGCGCCAAGTGTCTCTCTGGTCCTTTCCTGAGGCGCCTCGGGGTCCTGGCAAAGCAACACAGCAGACGGTGGGCGGCTGGAGCCGATGGGCTGGGGGAGGCGCCTACTTTCGATCCATCCTCCCCCAGCAACCCTGGAGGCCTTACCCCACCGACCCGATTCACCAGCACCCCTAGGAACCCCGTCAATGTGGTCTCACTCCTTGCAAACGGCAGTCGGCTCTGTTAACAGACATTGGTCAGGCCCACAGCCTGACGTGTACAGGACTGGCCCAACGATGGGGCTGCCTGTGACTGCCAGCGCCGGGCGCCCACGGGCCAAGACGCTGAGTCACAGTTCACCCGTTAGGCCCCCTTCCCCCTCTGAAGCTCTGGAGGGAGCTGGGGTACCCACAGAGCGACACCTCCATCACTTTTAGTTATCTTTTTTATTCTTTTCTAAATCAGGAAAGACTTTGGGGGCAACTACGAGGTGGCAGATATCTGGAAAGCTGGTTGGAACAGCTACCAACTTGTCTTCTCTTTGGTGACCACAGGAAAAAACAGAGGAGACTTGAAGGGTTTCCCTAGGAAGAAAAGGACCCAGCAGTTCCCAGAGGGCCACAATCCCCCACCTTCAGCTATACCTTCTCCAGAAACGCGGGGCTGGTGTGGCTTGCACCAGGACCGCTGCTCTACGAGAACCCTTCCTCTGCGATTTATCACACATAAATATCGGCTTGTTTCAAGCCTTCAGGAAGTATTGGGGTTGTGGGGAGACTCACAGCTTCATCTTCAGAGAGCCTGCAGGAGGGGAAGCCTTAGAAGCAGCCCTGCCCTCCACCACTTCCTACTGCCCGATGGCCCAGAGGCGGCCTTCTCCGTTGGAGGTGGTACAGCCCTGAAGGTGGAAAGGCTGGGTCTCGGGCCTCGGACCTCATGCAGACCCCTGCAGGGGGCCTGGCTGGACACCCCAACGGCCACCAGGAGTCAGGACAGCCTCACCCCCACCATCTCATTTCCGATCAGCTGCGGTCGAACGGTTCAAGGCCCGAGACAGTGACGTGCCTTGGGTGATCACTTCTGATTTGCTGGGCGAGCAGAGGTGACACAGAGCCACCCGCCCACATCTGTCGGCCTGCAGGCATAGGGGAGCGGGCCTTATTTGCAGGATCTGCTGGGGCTTCAACCACAGGACAGCTTGGAAACCCAAGGCTTCCTTTCTGCCGAGCGAGTGTCAGCTCAGGCTGCTGCGAGCTGTCAGAAGTCTCTGTTCCCCGAAGCACAGAAGAGGACTTGGGGGTCCCTCCCAGGGGGCAGGTCACGCACTGCTGAGGACAGGCTGCATGGCCCGAGGCTGGAGCCACCGGGGCGGGGACCCCACGAGAGCCACTGGGCCCAATAGCTCTTGGGGGCCGGGACGGCCACCTCCAAGGGGCAGATGCCAGGCTGGGGGCACACACGCACTCCAAGGGGGCAGCCCCCTTCTCTTCTGGTGAAAGTCACCCACGGCTGGGGGTCCCTCTGAGGGCCTCGGAAAGGAGCAAAGCCAGTGCCCGACACCACGCCCGTGTCTCGGGGGTTGGGCCGCCCTCGCAGAGGCGCCCACCCCGGGCTGGATCAAGGCTGACACCCCAAGGACAAGGCACAAGAAGCACAACCGGCACGTTTGCTTTTTCTTTCCCTGTTTTGTTTCGGTTTTTTTCTTTAAACCTAAGGAAGCAGGTTCTGAGAAGACAGCGCAGCGGCGTCGGCCTCCCCGGGCCCAAGAGCCACGCGCGCATCCCCACGGAGGGGGCAGCCGGAGGGGTGGGATGGGGAGCGGGTCTGTCGGTGGCGGGACCGTCAGACGGCAGTGCGCGTGGGCGTGCTGGGCTGGTTCAGCCGCAGCGTTTTACACAACCAGCCGGCAAAATCCACTTCTTCCACCTCGGACCGCTTGATGAAGGCGTGGTTCTGAAAGGGAAGGAACGAAGTGAGTGGCCCCGCCCTAGCCGGCCGGCCGGGTCCCCACCCCAGAGCAGGGAGGCCAGGGCCCGGGGCCACGCGGCCTGGGACGGGGTCTCAGGCGACGGGGGAGGCCACTCTATGCCCCCTGGAGCTCAGGGTGACGTGGGGTCGGCTCACCCTCTGTGGGGCATCCCAGGCGCTGTGGGGTGTGGAGCAGCATCCCTGCCCCGACCCGCTTGACGCCAGGATCCCCCCGCAGGTGTGACAACCACACACGTCCCCAGACGTGGCCCAGGGACCCATGGGGGCAGAGTCACCTGGGTAAGAACATCTGATCTGGAACCACGGAACTCTGTGAGGATAGCAAGTGCCCTACATGTCCTGTCCAGGCGGCAGCCACCGGCCGCTTGAGGCTCCTGAGCCCTTGAAACAGGGCCCGTGTGGCTGGAGAGCAGGATCGCGCCTCGTCCGTCAGTTTAAGTAACTTTAACAGTCACCCTGACAGCGGTTCCCGTTCGGAAGGGCGGGGGTCTAGGCCTCCCACGTGACATCCACCTGTTATGCCAGCTGGGGAGGCGAGACCACCCCTACCTCCCTAAAGGTGGGCGTAGGCTTGGGTGAAACACCAAACCAAGGGAATAGGACTCGTGGTCGGGAAGACAGTCAGCCCCACACGGCCCACAGTGTCACGCAGGCAGAGACGTGGACGTCGTCCCGCACTGTGTGAACTGCGTGGAGCTGGGCGGGGGGGCGGGGGGGGGGGAGACAATGGCAGGTATCAAAGTTCACTCCCCTGTTCCGTGGGTCTGCATGTTCCACAGTGAACACGTGCTTCTTATGTCGTGTGTGCCCTGAACACACGTCACTGGACTCAGTAAGGAGCTTCTAGAAAGAGGCAGATGGATGCAGACCCCTTCCCACAAGGCACTCCAGGCCAGGCTCACTCTTGGGGCCACAGAAAACTGACTACAGCTGGGACACACAGGCTGCAGCCACAGCTAACAGAGGGGTGGGCTAGACAGGGTGCCTTCCTGGAGGCGGTGCCGAAGCAGAGGCCCACAGCTGGGGGGAGAGCAACAGGACACGTCCCAGAAGGAGAAAGGCCATACTGTGCAAAGGTCCTGAGGTGGAAAGCAGGAGGGAGGCCCGGTGGAGGACATGGTGGGGAGGGGGAAGCGTGGTCCTGCAGGCAGGGGCACAGGAGCCCACCAGAGGGCGTGGCTCGGTTATTCAAACTACCGCATCATGACCACCCTAAGAGGCTTCTTCTCTCCCTTGTGGACACCTGAGGTTGACAACCAACGTCTAACGCCTGTAGCTGGCAGTGTTTTCTCTCTTCGAGCCACAAGACGCATAAACGGGGCTGACTCAGCATCGGGGGTGACTCAGGTGGTCAGGCCTGGTGATGGAGGAAGAAGGCCTAACGTCCACAGTGGACATGGGCGGAAGGCACTGTGATGGTCACCCTGAGGCTGGCAGGCAGCCCTGCCGGGGGAAGGCCAATGCCAGAGACCACCTTGGTTTTCAAGGATGTTGGACAGTATGGGTTTAGAGGAAGGCAAACACCCCAGTGGTGCCCCCAACGCCTTGGAGGCCGGCCATTCTGAGACACAGCCCTAGCCCCAGGCACACGGGCCCTTCTGTACCCCGGGGAGCTGAGAGGACCATGGCCGCTCTGCATGGTCCCCTCCAGCAAGCCAGGGCGACCCACAGGGGTTCTCCAGCTTGGCCAAGAGACATCAGAGCCAGCTCAGGTGTTCACTCAAGGCGAGGAGGGCCTGCCAGGGACCTCTGGAAGTCCAAAATCTGTGGGTATTACTCACCATGAGCATCTTCAGATCTGCTCGCTCTGCTGGGTTCTTAATTAGGCTGTGGGTTCCAGGGGGTGGGAGAGAGAAGACAGGCGGGCAGTCAGTGGCCTTGGGGGAAGAGGCCTGCATCCTGCTGCCCTTTCCTGCCTGGCCCCCGTGGGTGAGGGGCTCCACCGCCACCCTTGGGTGTGAGAGCAGGATGCCCCGGGAGGGCAGGGCAAGAATCTGAGACCAGGACAGGAGGGAAAGGGGAAGAGGGTGGGAAACCCCCCCACGCTGCTCCATCAGAGGCCCAGCAGCAACCACAGCTAAGTTTCTAATAAAAACCCCAAGTCTGGGAGTCCAAGGGTCAAAGTGGAAGTTTTCCCTTCACGAAAGAGGAACGGTCTAAAAGGCTGCTGCTCAAAGCAGTTCAGGGCTGAGTGGCAGTTCTTCAAACTGGCAACCTCACAGGGCACAGATAGGTTTACGGGGAGCGCTGGACGCACAGTCACAGGCTGGCTGCGAGGTACGCAACCCTGGGCCGCAGCGTCGCGTCCTGACGTGCAGGGTGCTCAACAGGCCGGCCCTCCGGGTCCACAGCCCGCTCGCCCGAGGCCGCGTCACCCAGACGCTTCAGAGGGTGGGAGGGCCACCCCCCAGAAACCGGCTCCGAAGGCCTGCCTAGGAGCCACGGGTTACGGGCTTGAGGGGTTAGGACACCTGGCTGCCTGCTGGCAGAAGGCAAGGCGGGAATAGCGTTATTTCCAGAGAGCCTGCCATCCTGGCTTGCGCGGGGTTTCGGGGACAAGCTGGGGGTGGCAGCTGGACGCCGTGACTCAGCAGCCTTGGTGGGGGGTTGGCGGGGGGATCTGGGTTCTCAGGTGAGCTCCAGTCCCGCCAGACGCCGCCACTGCCCGGCATCCCCGAGGCCCCGGCCATCCCAGGAAGCAGGCCAGGCCACCTGGCCCCTGCCCCACCCGCCCCGAGCTGGCGGCCATGGCGTCTTACCATTTATTTACAAACTCCTGGAAGTCCTGGGTGAAGATGCCGTTGGGCAGCTTGGGAGGAGGCTGCGGGGCAGGACAGAAAGGCGGGGGTGAGAGCTCAAGGATGCTTCTGGAATCAGGGAGAAAAGGCGCTTCCCAGCCTGTGCCTCTGAGGACAGCTCGGCACTTGTTGGGGACCCTCAGGATGCACCCTTCCTGGAGGCAGAGGGCGCCCACCACCCCCCTTCCAGCAGCTTCCCCGGGCAGCCCTGCCAACTGGGTTGGCCTTTTCCCAGAGTTTCCTTCAAAAGCTCTTCTTGTTTGGGGACCACGACTGGTTCAGGAGTGAAGGAGAACAGGGCTCATCCTCATTTTATGGATGAGGATGGTTACTCTTGACCACGTGCTACATGGTCTGGGCCACTACCCTCCGGAGGTGCTTGGAGAGAGCTGGGGGTCTGCCTGAAAAGAGGGGGAGCCTGAGGGGCCTGGGCCCGCACAGGTCCCGGGGTGGGGACAGCCGTGCGCAGGCTCAGGCCCCGTCCAGGAGGGCAGTGGGCCTTCTTCCTGCTCAGGGGCGGGAGGTGCCGGCGGCCTCCCTGGAAGGACGTGCTCACCGGGCCTGGGTGTCGCTGCCAGGTGCAGGGAGAGCTGTGTCACCGGAACCACCCTGCCCTGTTCTGTCGCCACTGACCCTGCTCTGAGCTGCTCACCTCAAGACCCAACCCTGGGCCAAGCTTGGCCACCCCAACTCCAAAGGGCCACTGGAAACACACTTCCATCAGAGAAGGGCCAGGAGGGTGACCCGGCCACGCCGAGAGGTAGGGCTGTAGGGTCAGGTCCTGCTCGGCCCTGTCTCAGCTGCAGGCCTGAGGAGCCCACTCCCATCCTTATGCCTGGATTTACCCATCTGTACAATGGGAGTATCCACGCTGCCCTCTCACGTGGTGGGGAGAAGGACTGGGTGGGCGCCCTGTGCCCCCTACCCAGAGAGGAAGGTGATGCCTCAACTTTCCCTGAGGAAGTGGGATGATTTATGACTTCACCCACAGGGCCCCAGCGCTGGGCCACTGGGCTCAGAGTGAGAATTCCGGGTTCATCCCCGTGAAAAGATAAAAAAAAAGAGCCCCCTGGGGAGGGGAGGCGTGCGCATCCTACTGGACTCAGTGGTCTCCACAGCTCCCTGCAGCCCCTTCCCGACACAACCCACAGTCTACGCATCGAACGCTCTTCTTTCTGGGGAACACTTTCCAACGGGAATGGCTTGATGCTGCTGCTGTGGTGACCCGCCTGCCAGCAGGGCCCCGGGCACGCACCTCGTTCACGATGTAGTCCAGCAGCTCAAAGATTGCCATGGCCGGCCGGCTGTCCATCCCATGACCTGCCCGGGGCAGAAACAAAGACGGGTGAGACGGGCAGGTGGGCACCGTGCTTCCATCGGGCGGTGGGGCCTGAGCGTGCTGAACGCAGCCGAGCACCCTCTTCCGCACCCGGCCCGACCCAGAGGGCAGGCTCCTGGGCCCAGCTGCCTTCCTGGGAGAGGAACACCTCTCCTGAGCCTCTGGTGAATTAAAAAAACAAAACACCAGAACGAACAGGAACGTTTGTTGAGAAGGCACACATCTGGCAGGGGGCTGCATCTGGGCTGTGCTAAAGCCGACCCCCTGCTCCCTGGCGTGGGGGGAGGGGCCACGGGGGGCTGAGCAGGCAAGGGCGGCAGTGTAACCTGGCACGGACCTGCGGGCTCAGGATGGTGGCTGGCTGGGATGGCTGACCCCTGTCCTAGACCCAGCTGGCCAGGCCCGCGTTTGGCAGCTGGACTTTCGCCTTCTGTCCCCTGTCCTGAAATGGGCACGTGGGCCAGGGCCGGGGCTGGGGGAGGTGCCGGCAGGCCAAGCGGCCTGGCACAGCGCCCCGCTCCTCCCCGCCTGGAAGGTCTGAGCACCGTCTGGGAGTTGGGCTAGAAAGGGAGGGGCAGGGCCGGGGCCTGAGGACACAGATGCGGGCGGGGGGGTTCTCCCCTCGGAGGAAATCAAGACACCCCAGCAGTCTGGGTGCGGCACCAGGAAAGGGGAGGGTCTGGGCTTGAGAATACTGTGAAAACCGCCATCTGACAACCCAAGTATCCGTCAGCGGTAAATATTCCACACGGTGGAATATTATGTGACCATAAAAAAGGAGCGAGGCACAAGGTGCCACGAGGCACCGATACTTGCCACAGTGTGGACAGATCTCAAGAACACAATGCTCAGTGAGAGAAGCCAGACACAGAAGGACACACAGGGTGTGATTCCATTGATGGGAAACGTCCAGGACAGGCAAATCCACAGACACAGGGATTGGGTTCATGGTTGTCAGGGGCTGGGTAGGGGACAGGGTTTCCTTTTGGGGTGATGAAATGTTCTGAAGTCAGATAAAGGTGATGGTCGGACAACCTTGTGAAGGTATAGAAATCCAGTGGGTTATAAGCCTGAATTGAGTGGACCATATGGTATGTGAATGCTATCTCAATAAAGCTGTTAGAAACCAACCAACCAACTGCAGTCCACTGCATGGTCCTTTGGGCTCTCACTCAATTCAACTCTCTTCCTGTCACTTGACTTAAAAAATAAATAAATTGGGCTTCCCTGGTGGCGCAGTGGTTGAGAGTCCGCCTGCCGCTGCAGGGGACACGGGTTTATGCCCCGGTCTGGGAAGATCCCACGTGCCATGGAGTGGCTGGGCCCGTGAGCCATGGCCGCTGAGCCCGCGTGTCTGGAGCCTGTGCTCCGCAACGGGAGAGGCCACAACACTGAGAGGCCCGCGTACCGCAAAAAAATAAAAAAATTTAAAATAAAATAAATAAATAAATCACAGAGTCCTACGCGCCCCTTCCTAATCACACCACCTGAGCCATGACCCTCACCCCTCGCCAGCCCCCAATGTGGTGGAAGCATCGGCGTGAACCTCGCAGGTGGCTGCCTGAGGTACCGGGAGGCCCCTGGGAGCCCCGCTGCCCTCCCGTACCTCTGCTGTGTGTTGGGTTGAATCTAACCAGCCACCCGAGACCTGAGTCGAGTTCCCTTCACTTTGGGCTCCCTGAAAGGCCTGGCCCAACACAGCAGGACGGCCACTGCAGAGTCCAGGTGTGGGGCAGAAGACTGCCTGCTGGGCAACCCTTTCGGCTTTTCTGTACACTTGAACGTTCTCGTGATAAAATGCTGGAGAAACCACCCGCCACCCCACGGCTTGGCTGAGGGGCGAGTGTCCCGACCCCGCCAGCTGGCAGCAACAGGTGCAGCTGCCCCAGACAGGACAGTTCGAGGCGTTGCTTGCAGCGTTGTCCCCAGAAGCCTCAGGACCATCTGAGGACTGCTGACCGCAGTGAGCGTGGCCCAGGGGGACAGGTGGAGCTAAGAGGGGCCAGAGGGGAGGCAGCTGCTGTCCCCAGGCGCCGCGTGCCCCATCCAAACCGGAAGTCCCAGCCTCAGGCCATACCGCTGATGGGGCGTCCGGGGGGTCTCGGCCGCGGCGAGATGCTGTGAGGCTCTCCTTCCGCGCCGTCGACCATGGGCCGGCCAAATATGGCCTCCAGCTCCTTGGCGTCCGGCGGGGGGATGGGGTACCTTCCAATGGACAGCTCCACCAGGGACAGGCCCATGCTCCAGATGTCTGACTGCACCGAGTAGTGAGTGCCTTGCAGCCGCTCCGGCTGAGGGGAGATGGGCAGAGACAGCCCGAGGGAGATGGAGGGGCGCTGGCACCCTAGAGCGTTCCTGTGGTCCCCCTGCAGCCCCATCCCGCTTAGGGGCCCAGCAGCAGAAAGAAAGCCATTCCGCCCCCTCCCTCCACCTGCTTCCAGCCGTGCTGACAGCAGCCCCTTAAAGCCCCGCAACCCAAAGTGCTTCTGGAGAGCGACCGACCCAGGAAAGACGCCGGAACGTCTCCTTCTCCCAACAATCCCAAGACGGACTTCTCAGAATCTGCTCTTAAAATCAGCCAGATGGGGACTTCCCTGGCGGTCCAGTGGTTAAGACTCCACGCTGCCAATGCAGGGGGCGCGGGTTCGATCCCTGGTCGGGGAACTAAGATCCCGCAGGCCACACGGTGTGGCCAAAATAAATTAAAGAGATAAAAATGAAAATAAAAAAATAAAATCACCCAGATAGTGCCTAAAATAACGGAGGGCTAGTCGATTGGCTCAGAAATTAACTGACTACTCTCCCCGAGCGGCCAGGAACCAGGCCGGTATCTCCAGAGAGACAAAAACCCAGATGAGAAGATGATGGAAACTAGAAATTCGAAGGAGAGAACAAAGCCCGCAAAAGAAACTATACTACAGGGAAGGGCAGGCTTTTGGAAAAGCTTCTGGAAAACGGGGAAGAGCTGGTGAGGGTCGGGGTGGCGGTGGGGAGGACGCTGGAAGGACTCACAGACATGTAGGACCGCGTCCCCACGAAGGAGTTGGCCATGGAGTCGATGAGCTGCCCGCTCACCCCAAAGTCGCACAGCTTGATCTCCCCTCGGGAGTTGACGAGGATGTTGGATGGCTTCACATCTGGGAGCAGAGCCGGCGGTGTGGACGCTGCGGGTCGCCGTCAGCCCCTCCCGGCCCCGGGGCGCCCGTCCCCTTACCTCGGTGCATGATCTGGTGCTTCTCCCGGAGATACGCCAGGCCCCGCAGAACCTGCAGGGAAGCCGCGGGGCGGTGCCGTGAGGGGGACTGTCCTCTGGACAGGCCCGAGGCCCAGGCCGAAGTGGCCATGTGACACTGACGACATTCTTCGGGTGGGTACAGTCACCCACCTCCCCAACTCTCACACGGCCCCCCATCCTTGAGGAGGACATCGCTCTCCCCTTGTCTGAGGAGGGCCCGAGGCCCTGTCAGTAGGGCTGTAAGTGTCCAGCCAACTGCCCCACCTCAGCCCAGCCCGAGAGGCGTCCTCTGTTGAGCCCTTTGGTGCCGGGACTGTGCTCGGGGCCCCCAGGTTGACGGCGTGAAGGATACAGGGGCTGTTTCACCGAGTTAGACAGGCGACACTCGACGATGGCAGCACCGTGGGACAGCGAGTGCCTGGCGCCGCGCCACGGTTCCTCCTGCCACCCCCATGCCTGTATGGGGCACAGAAGTATCACCCCCACTTCACAGGCAAAGGGACGCCACTCGCTCAGTCCCACAGTCGGTGGAGGCTGGCACAGGCACCTCTGCCTCTTTGCCCGGAGGCTGACGCCCACCACTGGCTTCCTGAGGCTCCTCGAGCCTGGCCGCGTGGAAGGGGGCAGAAGTAAGAAGAAACCCATGAGAACGTGGGGCCAGGAGCACGCGCTCGCACGCACTTACCGCGATGCTGACCTTCCCCAGGATCTCTTCAGGGATCCTCTTGGCTTCTTTCAACACCTGGTCCAGGGAGCCACCGTCCTAGGGGCAGCACAGGAGGGAGAGGTAGAGCTGCCCTGAGCCGTCGCCAGGCAGGGCTCCCCAGAGGGACGCCAGAGTGGCAGGGAGGAAAACGAAGCATTTCCCTGGTTCCCAGAGAGCTGGTGCTCAATTTCCTCCACGGAAAACAGAGGCCAGACCACAGCCAAAGGCAACCAACTGGCTCAGAGCAGGGACTCCCGCGGCCCCGGCCACCTCTGGGGCCTCAGGAAACGGAAAGGGTGCCAGTGTGCTCGCCAGGCGGTCCATCCTTCCCGGAACTGAGGCCCGTGGCTGGACGGCGTGACTCAGCCTTCCTGAGGTTGCCACGGCAGCGGCCGGCGGGCAGTGCTCCATGAGGCCTGCGGCTGAGCCGCCCAGCTTGCAGCCGGAGCACCAGAGAGCGTACCTGAGCCAGACCCGCAGCTCTGGGCCTGGGTCCCCTCCCAGCAAGTCAGCCGCAGCCTCGGGAAGGGGAGCGCGAGCACAGGGGCGCCGCCCGCAAGTGCCCGGCACAGACGGAAGGCCAAGCCAGCTCCGCCAGGAAGGCCTGATGGCCGAGGGGCACGGGGGAGGGGGAACGATGGCTCGGCCCCCCGTCCTGCCGGTGTAGCCACTGCTCGCCACCCTGAAACTGGGATGTTCAGCAAAGGACGTGACACAGGGCACCCTAGTTGATCCCCTGACCAGGGCATGGCCCCAAATCCACACGATAACGAGGAAGTGACAGAAACCAAGTGTCTTGTGCAAGGTCACCCGGAAGCAAACCTGGAGACCAAAACCCCGGGTGTCACCGACTGGCCCAAGGCGCCTCTTCAGAGATGGGCTCCGAGGACACACCGAGGCCCCCCCAGGATGCCAGGCAGACCGGAGCTGAGGCTCGGGCATGCGGTGGGAGGTGGTCAGCCTCTGAACTCGCAGCTGGGTGGAGAGCCTGTTTTCTCTCCATGCTGCTCTAGGGCTCCTGTGGCCACCAGCTGTCCCAGGAGGCCTCTTATTCCGTTTGAGGGGGCGCGAGAAGCCTGCAGCCTCGGAGACGCCTGGTCCCCCCTCCCTGGCATCTGCTCCAGCTGTGCTTGGGGAGAAGGGCCGCGGTGGGAGTTGTGGAAAACCCCAGGCCCTCCAACGCTTTGGGAACCCACGGGGGACTCTGTAGGCTAGCCCCAGCCTGAGGACAAGGGGGCTGTGCGTGCAGCGACGGCGGGTGTGGCCGGGGAGGAACCCACGGGACCAGGAGGTCCGGTGCACTTGGTCGGCAGGCTGCCTGGCCCAGCCCCGTTCTGCGTGCAGGGCGAGATGGGAATTCCACTTTTTTTCTCATTTTTTGTTTCATCAACCTTAAAAGGGTTTTTTAAAAAAAGCGTTCGTGATCCCTGCTCCCTGACTCAGCTCCTCATACTCTGAACTTTCCGTAGGATTGTGGTATGTTTGCTGGACGACATTCAGGGAGAACGTCTCCGCAGCGACTACGGTGGGCCAGGCCCCAGGCTGGGGTCTCAAGGCGACTCAGGACACATCGCGGGTCCTCTCCACGCAGCCCCACTGCCACCCAGCCCCTGACATCAGCGTGGTTCATCCTCCGTGGGGTGCAGAGCTGATACAGAGCTTTAAGTCTATCTATCTATCTATCTGGGGGCTCACATTATGCATACTTTCCTCTCGGGGGATTTTCTCATCCGGTGCATATATGCTGCTTTCACTTCTCCCCTGGAAAGCGGCCTGGTGTCATTCTTCACCTCCCCTTTGCTGACGGACGTGTCTGATTTTTCATTATTGTAGAACAAGGGAGTGCATTCTTCAGTAGATTTGACCAGGACCCAAGAAAATACCAAGAGCTGCCTCTGAGTGGTCAGTCGGCTGCTCCTTGGCCGCTCCGGCCCTGAGACACCCGCTGTCCGCTGGTCCAAGCCCCTAGTTTCCCCAGGAAAAGGAATAGGTCTGGGCACCGGGGAGCCGCCAGCCCCGCTGTTTCCCGTGCCCACAGGTGAGTTTCTTCTGTGCTGAATCGGAGCTGCTCGTCACAGCCAGCGGGCCTTTCTCACAAGCTGGAGCTGGAATCTACCCGGTGGGAGACGAGAGTCAATTTGTGCACGACCCTGCGTAGAGACGAATGTGTGCCCTCGACAGGGAGAGAAATGGAGGTGATGCAGGAATTCGGGGAAATGGTGGCGGTGGTGACAACGTCACGGCTGACGCTCCGTCAACGTTCATGGACCAGCTCGCCCCGTCCTCATATCTTTGGCCTGACAGACAAGGTGCGAGACTCGTCCAGTCCCGCATGAGAGGTGGGGGGACTGCAAGCGTCCTCTCGCCGCCATGTGCGAGACCCTGCAGGGGACCATCGGGCACGAGGACACTGGTGTGGGTGGCACAGGCCCTCTCAGCGCTTCCCGTCATCTTGTCCTCCTCACGCCCTCCCCGCCCAGCAGCCACCCACCACTTAAGGCTCACCTCCATTGACTGTAACCCGTCAGCAGAAAGAGGGGCGCGCGGGCCACACCCGAGCCCGTGTCCTTGCGTTTGTGTGCCATCTACGCGTTCCACTGTCGTCATATGCTCGCTATGAAAGCGAACAAGAAAAGCCCGACCGTGAAGCTCTGAAGGACGAACATGGCAAACAAAGAGAATCTAGCATCTCCCCTGCATCCCAGCGGTTCCGTCTGTGCGCTGCCGGGGTGCAGGCGCCTCACCTGGAACTGATGCTTTACACCCACCAAGAACGGAGGGGGAGGGGGTGGGGCTGTGATGCTGCCTCTTTTCTTTTCTTTTCTTTTTTTTAGACCGTGCTGTGTAGCACGCGGGATTTTAGTTCCCCAACCAGAGATGGAACCCGTGACCCCTGCAGTGGGAGCATGGACTCTTAACTACTGGACCGCCAGGGAAGTCCCATGCTGCCTCTTTTGTACAAGGCCAAGAGGGGCCTCCAAACTCTCAGGGTATTCAGGGAGCAGGGATGGAGGTAGCTGAAGCGGGGGCAAGCAGGGGAGGAGGGGGGAAGGGGAGAGGGAGGGAGAGAGACAGCACAGAAGAGGCTCCCCTCAGACCACAGCGATGTCATATCCTTTTCTCGCCCTGATACTCGTCTGTGCAGTGTCGACCAGGTGGGTGGGCAGATACGACTGCCCTCTCCCAGGTGGGGAAGGGGCTCCCACGGGGCAGTGCCAGGTGGGAATCAGGCAGCCAGGTCGGGGCAAGGCAGCGGGGGAGCCCTCCCCCCGGCCCACATGCATTCCTCACGGGCTCTTGCTCAAATTCGTTTCCTGCCTTCGTTACAAAACCATCAGAGGGGACGGCAAGCTGGAGGCGAGGCGTAACCACAGCCACCCGCCAAAAGCCACGCGGCATCCTGGTTTTGCAAGGGCCCTGAGGGCCGGGGCCTGGACAGCCGGGAGCGGGCAGGGCCCTACCTGACAAAGGAGGCATGGCAGAGGGCCGGCGGCATTTCCTCTGGGGGCCTTCGGCTCTGACCACTTCTGCTTTCGCGTTACACCTGATCCCACCCACTTCTGAGCCTCGAGACCAGAGTTCCTTAATGAGGGGGCACATCAGAATCAACCATGGTTTAAAAGAGATGGGCGGCCGCCCTCCATGGCAGAGGCCTGGTCCCATGGGTCTGAGCTGGGGTGCAGACCCGGGTCCCCAGACCACGCACGCTGGTTAGAGGGCACTTGGGAAGGAGAGATCAAGTGTTTAGTCGCATAGCCCAGCGGCGGGCCTCAGCCCTCGGGCATGCCTGCTTAGGTGCAAGGACTTTCAACGTTGCATTACTCAGAAGGCCGCGGGGACCGGAAACAACCTTAGTGTCCACCAAGAGCGTTTCATAAATTACCCAACAGGTACGCGGGGACGCCAGGGCGCTAGACGGAGGGGAAAAAGACGGAGCCGGCTCTGTGCCAACAGAGAGTAACGTCTACCATGGATCCGGGGAAAAAGCAACGTCGGGAGGAGGGTGTCTGGCGCTTAAGAAACAAAGGGGTCTACATGCACGCACGGCTGCACTGCCTCGTCCACCTCCAAGAGGGTCCCCCGGGAACAGGACGGGGACTCCGGGGTGGGAGGGGAGGTGCCCTGGGCCCCACCACACTCACCATGTGCTCCATGCAGATGCTGATCTCGCCGTCGCTGTAGAAGGCCCCATAGAAGCCCACGATGTACGGGGAGTTACACTCATGCAGCACCTGCAGCTCACGGATGATCTGGTTCCGGATGGCTGGCTTGATCTCCAGGTGGATCAGCTGCAAGGGAGAGGGAGGCGGGGTCAGGATCGGGCCACTGAGGGGGGCCGGGAAGGAAGGGTGTCTATGTACCTGAGAACGGGGAACACACACCCACACACAGACTGGAGCGGGAATGTTCACAGTAACCGGCTTCACAGCAACTGAAAGGTGGAAGCAACCCAAATGCCCTGAATCAACGGAGGAAGGGACAGAAAAATGTCTCTCTACGCCCTGAACATCACTCAGCCGTGAAATGGGGTGATGCACAGACACTCGCTGCAATGTGGATGGACCTTGAGAACATGACGCTCAGTGAGAGAAGCCAGACACAGAAGGACACATGGTGGATGACTCCACTGATGGGAAATGTCCAGAACAGGCAAATCCACAGAGAGTGCATTCCTGGCTGTCTGGGGCTGGGGGACAGGGGAGTGACTGCTAATGGGGATGGGGCATATTTTTGGGGTGATGAAAATGTTCTAAAATTGATGATGGTGATGGATGCACAGCTCTGTGAATATACTAAAAATCAGTGTATTAAATACTCTAAAAGGGTCGCTTGTATGGTAGGTGAAGTACATCTCAATAATGCTGTTTTAAAAAAATATATCATCAGAGGCAACATTATTCACTTGGTTACAGGGGGAGCTCTGTTAATCAGATCATACAAAGGGCCAGCCTTTCCCAGGAGCAGACCAGGTAATGCCCTGTCCGATGCGGCAATTACTTCACCTCTGCCCCCCTCCGCCCCTTGGGTTTTCTGGACCCCTTCCCACCCCCGGCCTAGAGAGAACAGATAGCCTTCCACTGCCACCCTAGGATCCTAGCTCCCCTTCCCCTTGAGTTCAAGTCAGCAGAGAGGACTGCCACCAAATTCATCGCAATATCTGGAAAGGTTAGAAAAGAAAGGATCGTCCAGAGAGATGCAGAAGAGACAGCTGACAAACAGCCAAGAGCAACGCCCAGCTACAAACCCCAAATAAGCCAAGATCCCCCGTACAGCGGGGGAGAGTCAGGCTGCGGGTGCACGTTCTGGTTACTTCGAGTCCTAGATGCTACAGCCATGGTGATAAGACAAGAAAAGGGTGTGATTTCCACCTGTCCATCAGAGAGGCGGAACCAGATCCCCGGTACCTGAAAATGACCACTATCAATTCAACAGACATTTCTGTAGAGTCAGTTACACTCGGGGCTGGTGACAGGGAGAGACAGCACAGATGGTCCTGCTTGGACGAGACGCACCACCAGGAGGAGAAGAGACACAGGCAAAACAACCCCGCTGTGGTGGAGATGCTGATGGAGGAATCACAGAGGGGGGTCCAGGGCTCAGGCGACACTCAGGCCGGGCCTCGAAGGACAGGTGGGACTCTGCCAGATGGACAAGGTGGGGTGGGCATGCCGGCGGAAGGACAAAGAGCTGCCTGTTGGCGGGCTGTGTGCCGAGTTCATGGGGGCACGGGGCGTGTGTGGGGCACCCACCAACGACCTTCAAAACCTTGAGAACTGCAGCAGCTCCCAGCGAAACGGTGCCTGGTGCCTACGCCGCCCCCAGGCAAAGCCTCACGCCTACACATGAAGGTTCCCCACCTGACCCAGCCTGCAGAGCAGAGCTCTGGCTGTGGGCCCTGGGACACCGCACCTGCCCCTTGGCCACCACCAGCGGGACGGCAGAACACACCAGAACCCCAGGTGCTCTCTCCTCCAACGGCCGCCCCTGTGAGCACGTGCACGCAGACCCGCTTGGAGAGGGCGAAATGAGGGTCTGAAAGCCAAGTGCTGCCGTCCGTGTGCAGCGCGGCAGGTTCATCCTGCAAGCCAGGCGGGAGGGCACAGCGAGGCGGACTGTGGGCAATGCCAGCATCAGGACCATCAAGGCCCAAGAGAAATACAGCACGGGCCACCAATTTAATTCTGAATCCTCTAGCTGCTGCGTTCAGAGTACAGAGAGACAGGTGACATGAATTTTTCATGTATTTTGTTGAAACTTGGTGTAGCGTATCAAAAATTGACTGTTTGGACGTGAGGGCGATGTAAAAATATTAATGAGTTTTTTCACACGGAGCCCTTGAAACCTGGTTTGTGTTTCTGCACGTACGGTGCACCCTGTCTGACATCGACCGTGTTTCAAGGGCTCGGCCACTGCGTCTGACCAGGGGCAGCCATCGTGGACAGCGCCGCTCTTGACAAAGAACTTCAAAGGAGCCGCAGATGAATCACTGGGGTGGTGGGGGTAGAGAAGCAGAAGTGGGGGAGTTGGACAAAACTGGGCAGATCTGGACAAATCCCAGGGGTCCTGGAAGCCTGGAGTCAGGGCCTTAATGTGAATAAGGCCAAAAGAAGTCAGAGGCTTTCCAGAAAAATATGGTAAAGAACGGATGCAGGGGCGGCTGCCATGTGAAGTGAGCCTCATGGATTACCTATGAACCACCACTGAGGGGGTGTGGAGAAAAAGCAGGAATGGGATGAGGGCCACGTTTCTGAGCACTGGTGCTTGCGATTCGCCCTGACGATGACGACCCATAGGGGTTGGAGAGTGGTGGTGAGAACTGCCCCCATTGGGCTGACCAGCAAGTTCAGGTTCAGAGACTTAAATGACGCCCCCAGGGGCACACAGCTGGTGAGCGGTCAGGGAGGGTTGGGTCCTGGCTTATGGAACGCCGAACAAAACCCATGCTCTTTCCACGGCAGCACCTGGGCTGTGCGAGCTCCAACAGCTGATTAAATAAGTACGGTGCTAGGAGTTCAAACCCCATCTAGGAGTCTAAGGGTGTTCCTACTGCAGATTGGGGCATTCGAGTTAGGGATGGGGGCAGGGGGCACAAACTAGGTAAAGAGGGAAATGGATTGCGGAGGCGAGGCCTTGACAGCTTCCACTGGGTCAGGGTCAACTGCAAAGGGAGGACCCGAGAGGGTTCAAGCCCAATTCAGACACCGACCCAGCTAAGCCTCAGTTTCTCAGTAAAACAGAGCTGTTGGCCCATGCAAATGAGAACATGCGCACCGGCTTTGACCCAGGGCCATCACTAGAAAGAAGACAGCTAGTGTTAGGACGTGGCCTTGGGCAGGTTTGTAACCTCCATTCTGGAAGCATGCAGATGCCGAGGGGAGGGAGACACACACACACACACACACACACACACACACACACACACACACACA